>NC_089802.1:26305931-26605931 GCF_029633855.1 Hoplias malabaricus | reverse complement strand
ACGTCCAGAGCGTTTCCTCAGTTCGGTTGTTCCACTGACAGCTGCAGCAGAGCCTCCCTGTCTCTCTTCTCCGTGTTTACTAATGTGCTCTGGACAGTGCCCATTAGACCAACTCTAACAGATCCAACTCTAACATACTCCATTTTTCCTCTGGGAGTCATGGGGCATCACATATCGCTGTTCTTTGATTATGTAGCACTCCACGACCGCTCCTCATCCCTGATGCTCAGACTACGTTCAGACGCTGGGAATCTGTCTGATACGACACAGTCATGACAAGGTCAAAGTAAATTGGTGCAGTCTGATCTCAGCATAATGGAGCTGCATGGGGCAGAGCGGTGATCTACGCTTCATAATTGAGACCACTTTGTGGTGAACGTCAAATAAATGTGTGACACATTTACTGCTTAGTATTTTAACTCTTTCCTGACGAGAAGTGTTCTGTTCAGAAGTGAATTAGGGTGTGTTCAGACTGTAGTCCGGTCCAATGAAGAAAAGGAACCATTGTTACATTTTAGTCCTGGTTTAGTTTGAGTTCACACAGATGCTTTTACAATGGAATTAAAGTCAACTTTTAAAATTATGCACATATGACTTTTATTTTGCAAACCAGTCGTCAGAGTCGTCAGCTGGGCTCACAAAGGGCTGTGTGTGTTCACCTGGACAAAGGAGAGGTGGGAAAATGAACAAAGGAATCAAAACAGCACCAGATATTCCTCCAATCCCCAAAGCAGAGAGAGATGTTAGGGGATCATTGTTTTGAGTTCACTTTTTTCCCCCTCGGGTACTCGAGTACTCTGTTAATTGTTTAAGGGTCAGTCTGGACCAGTAGCGATTGCTCTAAGACTGCAAGGGAAGTTCAGCTTCCCCTAAAGTGTAAAAAAATAAGTGATCAAATATATATTGTTGTGTGTACATGTCATTGAATAAATATGCCCTACAACAGGCGCAACTTTTGTTCAGAATCAGCTTCTTATCACTGGTAAAGACGCGGCTTTCCTCTCAATCATTCCCGCAGCTTCAGTACTTTAAACGGTGTATTCAGATTTCAATAGCGAAGCAGCGAAACGAGACGAGTCATTGGATAAATGCTGGGCTTTGTCCTGCCCATCGGACGCTCAGCGTCTCTGGGGGTCTATGGGGCAGTGGGCTGGCCTCGGCTGGCCCGGACGCTCAGCTTCTGCATGATTATTGGATGATCTGTCTGAGGCTGAATCCCTTTTTGATTGACAGCAAAATGAGCGAATCAGCGATCCTTTGATGTAAAGATCCGTGGGAGCACAGGTGGACACACTTCAAATGGGCCAAGGCCGTTTAAGCAGCCTAGCTCTGCTGGACATTGAGATGACACTAGTCAAGTCCCTGGAAAAGACGCCTTGTTGGTACGACAGGGTCACAGATCATTTTATTAAAAAGGAATGGAGGGTAGAATTTACCTATAAATAAACCGGCACATTTTATGATGTAGGCCGAAATTGAGCTTCCCCTTGAAAGATCAGCATCCGCCACTGGTCTGGACCCATGGACACTACTCGAGTGTCCATGACCTCTGGACCTTGTGAAATCAGAAAAAAGAGAAATCACATCTGGCAGCACTATGTCTTAAAGAAGAGTGTGGTGTGATGTGTCAGTGTAACTCCCTCGCTTTGAAATAATCACAACTAATCACAGCACCGGCAGTGATATCTGCTACCCCTCAAACACCATCACAAACTTCTCACACAGTGACTCTGCTCTTTTGCTTTTCTATATGGTAAATCTGGTACTCAGTAAAAGTCTACTTTCTTTTATTCAAAACTAAACCGTAGCGTGTAAACATTGCAAAGAGCTGATTGTCCAGAGAGAGTCGTGTTTTTATCCGACTCACGACGGCAGCTCATAAAATTACGCTGTAGTCTTTTGAAGAGGTTCAAACGCTCCTTGGATCAAGCTGGATGCTGCAACAAGGAAGGAACAAACTCTACTGATCTGTCTGAACTGACGCTGTGGTTTCCAAAGCCCAGGTTGAGACGACACTGGATACATTTCAGGGGGCAGCTTTGAGAGTGGAAAACCAACCAGGAACCAAGAAAGCAGAGCCGAGTCGAGCAAGTCACACGCAGTGGAAAAGTGCCACAAGTCTCACACCAGCTTTATTTAGGGGTCTCTGACACCTCAAGGATGCACTCCATCATCCACTGAAGAGAAGTGGTTGTAGGACACTCCTGAATGTGTGAAGTCCTCTGTGGAGTGTTGTTGATTTGTTGCACATCTGCTGCTCTTAGAGCGGAGTCGTATTTTCTGGTGGTCAGGTGTAGCTTCATGCCGACAGACTGAGAGCGAGTAAAATCCAGGACTGATCGGGTCTCACTGCAGATCGGGTTGCGGTCATCTGAGAGTTATTGTGGGTACAAACATCCCACCAAGTCTCAAAAGGAGAGTCCTTTTTTAAGGACGGTTTGTCTGAGATCCCTAAGATTGTCTTCAAGGACACCCTCAATCAGCCAAATACAAGAGACCCTTCAAGGGGCAACAGGGACGCTTCAGGTAAACCTCTGTCAAGGGCTGTGGAGTCATCGTCCATCTGCTGCTCTCAACATGAATCACAAACCACAATCTCATTTTATTCATTTTATTAAAGTGAAGAGTTTTTTTGGCACAGCGTTCATTCTGAGCTCCATCAGGAAAAAGCTGCAGAAGACGATGGGTGTTCTGTTCTTGGGGATAATACTGTGTCCAAAAGTCAGTGTGAGTGTGGGTTTAAACCATTTACAGATGGGGTCATGGTTAGAGTCGGGAACAGAGCGCAGTAACACTGTGTTTTTGTTTTATTTTTTGTTGAATAAATTGAGAATGTGATTTTGATACGATACAGTGTCATATTGACAAAACTTTGCATTGCAAATTACAATGATATCTTACACAAAGACAGTTTAAATAGTAGTACACCTGATACATGATGCTCCATCACTCCAGAGAACACTGTTACACTGTTCCACAGCCGAGGGCCTAGGGTTTGTACAACGCTTTAAGACCGACCCGCTCTTTTCCCTGGTTAGGATGCATTTCAGGATGTCAAAGAAAGGGTTTCCATGATGATACTTCCTGTGAAAGGCCTAAGAAAGCATTTAAAGGAAATGCTGAGGTTTTTGGGAGGTGAAGGAGTGAGAACCTGTCATTACTTTAACTTCTACCATCAGCCCTTGTTTAACTGTGTTGTTTATCTGCAGGAAGGAACACCATTGTTCTTTAATCTCCATTACCATGGCAACAGGTTTGTTCTAAATACTGTCCGGTTGCTACATGACTCCATGTGCGTGTGCTGACCCCCCACATCGCAGGCTCCTAGCCATTGTTACTGTTACTATTTAATCCTGTGACATTTGCTATGAATCCAACATTATTTTGGTTTGGACACTTTGGATTTATCTTAAAGACTGAATCGTACATAATAAAATTGAACAATAATTATCTCTACTAAAGGAAACCTAGTATATGTGTATAATTTTATCCCACCTCAATCCATGCTGATTGATTATAAATTACTAAGCTGGTTGCAACATTCTCAAACCCAACTTGGCATTACTGTAGTCCCAGTATTCCTCAACTGTGTACAAATGAGACAGGAATATCTGGCAACCCTAATGAAAGCAGCCTTAAAACTTTTCACTCATTTATTCATTTTCTGTAGCCCTTAGCGGAGGTGGGTCTGGAGCCAACCTACAATCACTGGGCGCAAGGCGCCAGTCCTTCCCAGTGTGACACACACTCACACCTACGGACACTTTTGAGTCTCCATTCCACCTACCAATGTGTGTTTTTGGAGCGTGGGAGGAAACCGAAGCACCCAGAGGAAACCCACATAGACACAGGTAGAACACACCACACTCCTCACAGACAGTCACCCGGAGGAAACCCACACAGACACAGGGCGAACACACCACACTCCTCACAGACAGTCACCTGGAGGAAACCCACGCAGACACAGGGAGAACACACCACACTCCTCACAGACACTCACCCCGAGGAAACCCACACAGACACAGGGAGAACACACCACACTCCTCACAGACAGTCACCCGGAGGAAACCCACACAGACACAGAGAGAACACACCACATTCTTCACAGTCACCCGGAGGAAACCCACGCAGACACAGAGAGAACACACCACACTCCTCACAGACAGTCACCCGGAGGAAACCCATACAGACATGGGGACAACACAGCACACTCTACACAAACATTCACCCGGGGGAAACACACGCAGACACAGGGAGAATACACCACACTTCTCACAGACAGTCACCCGGAGGAAACCCACGCAGACACAGGGAGAACACACCACACTCCTGAGAGTTACAGAAGTAGTGATTTGTGTTTGGATGCATGGGCTGAACAGAACAGACAAGATGAGAGGAGATGAGATGTGATGAAATTTGACATGATGATGGGATGAGATTAGAGAAAATGAGATGAGATTCAGTGTGAAGAGACAAGATATGAGATGTGATGTGATGAGACGCAATGAGATGGGTTGAGACGAGATATGAGATGTGATGAGATTGGAGGAGATGAGATTAAATGAGGTGAGACGATATGAGATGAAATGAGAAGATGCATGATGAGATTAGATGAAATGAGGAGACATGATGAGATGATGTACAAAGGACAAACACATTTCCACACCTTTACATTGAGCGGCATTAGGCATGTTGAGTTTACCTTCATGTGCAGCTGCTCCAGAGCCTCTCATTTCATTTCATTCCTTTCTTTTCTAGAGAGATTCCCTCTGTATTTATCCACAGCGGGTGCACTGTAAAATAAGTGAATGAACTCGTTATAAAGGGGGTATCTGTGCAGTTCTGGCTGTGTAGTCCTGGCCTTGTTTGGCACCTCACTGCTCTCTGGAGTGCTTTCCGTGGCTCTAGAACTGTCTGATTAAAGCTCAGATTCTGATTCAGATCCACAGAGCTACAGTGCTGCAGTGTCTTAGCAAGGGGCTAGGGCTCTCTGTGTGTGTGTGTGTGTAGGGGGGTGGGCGTCCAGCTGAGCTCAAACACAGCTCCACACTCAGAAACAGAACACACACACTTTGAACTGAGCAAAATGAAGCCAGCCTTGCAGATCTGACCCAGAACAGGAGAACATAGTCTAACACAAGTTTACAGAGAGTTTAAACACCACTGAGGATCCAAGACAGTTCTCTATTAGTATCTCTCTCTGAGTGACTGGCTCAGAGAGAAAGAGAGAGGAAGGTGGTCAGAAAGAGAAAGACAGAGAGGCAGAGACAGACAGAGAGAGAGAGAGAGAGAGAGAGACAGAAAGAGAGAGACAGAGAGAGAGAGAGATTTTGAGATTTTAACAAAACCTTTATTTATACAAGATACCACAATATCACAGAATTATTATTTACCTACACTTCACATAGAATATTTTTTCCTGCTCTCCCTCAACACCATGGATTGAGAAGGACTAGCTCTCCCTCAACCAGCGTACAGAACATGTCACCATAACACCACTCCTCCTGTACAGAACAAGTCTCCATAACACCACTCCTCCTCAAATACGTCCAGATTGCTCATGGCTTTGTAAAACTTAAATTCAAGCAAAATTCTAGACTTCACAAAAGCAAAAAACAGGGGTAACACCTCCTGCCCTGGTCTATCCTCCACCTTGTTCTGTCTTGAGTTATATATTGCCAGCTTTGCTTGGCCAACAATAAAATTCAACAGCTGGTACTGTACTCTGTCCTCAGCTGGTATTTGCTCTTGTCCAGCAGCAAATATAAAAGCATGAGCTGTAAAAGATTGTCCACATTTCGCAAACAATCTGTCCAGAGTTAAGAACAGAGGTCGGAGTCTGGAGCAGTCTATAAAACAGTGAAAAATAGTTTCTCTAAAACCACAGAACAAACACTTATCAGACACATGCGGGTTAATAACAGACACAAAAGCATTAACAGCCACAGCCAGATGCAAAATTCTCCACTGAAGATCTCCCGATCTTTTTGTCAATGGCGGCTTGTATAGCACTCTCCAGACTGGACGTTTATCCAAACTCTCCAAAACATCTCTGATGAAACAGATATTATCAGTAATAGACCTGCCCGGCACACAGTAGGTCTGGTCTAAGTGAATGACCTGTCCCATTATTTTTTTCAGCCTAGTAGCCAAGGTCTTTGAAAACACCTTGAGATCCGTGCACAGGAGGCTCACAGGTCTCCAATTCTTAATGTCCTGGAGGTCCCCCTTCTTGGGCAGCAGGGTGATTATGGCCCTCCTGCAGCTCTGTGGCAGACGCCCCTCTGCGAGGCCCATCCAAAAAGATTTATAAAAATCCACAGGCAACACGTTGATTCCTGGGGCAGCCCCACCATTCATGCTCTGCAGCGATGCATGGAGTTCTTGTTCGAGCAACGGTTTCTCTAACTCTGTGTTCAACTGCCCCGAGACCTTTGGAAGTCCAGCATAAAAACTCATGGAAAGTTCTTCATTAACCTCATACTACTGTACAAGTTCTCGTAGAACCGTATAGCACGCCTCTGTATTTCGCTGGGCTCTGACAGTTCTATGCCACAATCAGATCGCAGAGAGTGAATATATCGACTTTGGCCATTCTTCTTCTCAAGGCTGAAGAAAAACTTAGAGGGGGCATCCATCTGTGTTAAGTACTGAAAACGTGATCGGACCAGAGCTCCCTGTGCCCTATACCCGAGCAGATCTGCAAGAGCAGAAGTTTCAGATTTCAGAGTACTACCTGCCTTTGTAACTCAATTACATCATTTTCTATTTGCATCAAGGACTGCGTAATGTGTCTCGAAACATTAAAAGTGTACTGTTGACAAAGTAATTTAATTTCAACTAGTGCTGCAACTAATGATTATTTTGATCGATTATTTTTTCGATTAATCGATTATTAATCGGATAAAAAGGAAGACAAGAGAAATTTGGTTTCCTGTCTGTTACTAGCATATTCAGGATACCATCAGTGAGAACAGCTGCTGTGGTGTGCAAATCTTCTTCAAAACATAGTCAGCAATGCTGGGCTGTTTTTATCTGAGGTGAGAGAGAAAGTGTAGATATGAACGTACACCTTTTTTAAGTTAATAACTACTGATCTAAAATGCAGACAACAATGCAGGCAAATTGAAATTATATAAATGGATTGGGTGATGCTGCCATGTGCTGAGAATAAACAGGAAATTCACATATGATCAGATATTGTTAAGATATTTAAGATTTTAGAGAACTAATGTTGTAATTGTATAAGGAACACACAACCTGCCATTATTAAAAATTAATGTTTACATGAAGAATTAACCCAACCGTTACATTAATTTTATATTTATCAATATTTAAAGGTGTATGTAATGTAATATACACTTATAATGTAATATACACTTGGCTGTGATACTCAAACACTAACACGCAATACCAGTCAGAAAAGACCTTGAAAAAGGCTTTAAATATATTATTTTAAAAAATTTTTGTATTGATTTTTTTTACTCTGAATGTAACTGCCGCCACATTTAAGGTGGAACGGAAAACCCGCTAAATACAAGAGTGATATAAATTTACTAAAAATGAAACATCTTGTTTAAGTACTCTAGCAGGCTCTAGTGACATTGAGTGAAAGAAAAACTAACGTAGCTAACGTTAGCTTGACTAAAACTACGGCCTGTTTTGGAACTGCTGGTCGAGCTGACACATTTAAGGTGGAAGAGAAAACTCGGGGGATGCTAAGGCTTGTTCGCTAAACGCGAGTGTAATATCAATGCACTAAGAAAAACAAATGTTGTTTAACTACTCTAGCAGGCTCTAGTAACATTGAGTGAGAGAAAAAGTAGAATTAACTTACTATACTTAATCTCTTTCACACATAGCTCCAACAGGCTTCCTTTTCAGATGCTCATGCAGTGATGTTGTGCTGCTGTGCCATGCGAGATCAGCTATGCACATTTTGCACCTAATGCTGTTCCTTGAAGGTGTAAATGTAAAGTGCTCCCATACTTTTGATGACTTGGGTCGTACATTTTTCTCTCTGCTTGTGCTAACATTAAATGCCATTTTTAAAACCCTTCTTCCAGATTTCGTCACGTGTAGCAACTGTACCCATGTGTATAATAACTTAGCAAACAGACAGCAACAGGCAAACAGACAGCTTCTGGCTTCTCCACCCAACTACCGCTCCTTCTCCTCCTCTCTCCCACAGACAGTGTAACAGTCACAGATACACAGTACAGTACAACACCAACACAGCAAGAAAAAGATAGGAAAAGACAGAAAACTCACTCGCTCGCTGTTTCTGTACCCGTTTGGAAGCTGTTTTGATCGCTCGGGTTTTCCTGTTTACTCGTTTCCACTGTTATTTCTATATTTATATCTGTTTTTATAACCTACTAACCATCCATAGATCTATCTTTTAGATTGTCTCCGCAGGAATATTCATTACAGAGGCACTAAAACTGCCACCGGACCCTGGAGTAACGTTCTTGGTGTAAGTTACTAAAATCAACTAAAAGCGGTAAGTACCTGCAATTCCATGGCTACTACTGGGTGTTTTGCCTGCTCAGAGTGTGGCATGTTTAGTTTAACCCCCTTTTCCACCTCTAGCGATAAAGATAGTGGTTGTGTTTGTAGTAAGTGTCAGCTCTCTGGTGGATAAAGTGGACCAGTTAGAAGTGCGCATCCGGAGCTTATTATTGTTAAGGGATAAACAGCGAGATTCAGTGTTAGCAACTCCGGGTGCCTTAGGGAGAGTTAGCACCCCCACGACTCCGGCGTTAGAGCCCTCACAGCGGGGTGAATGGGTGACGTCTTGGCGTGATAGCCGGAAAGCTAAGGCTGATGCTAACGCTGAGGCCAAAGCTAGCCCACCGGGACACCACGCTCCTCCAATTCGCGTGTCAAACAGGTTTGCCCTGCTCAGCGAAGCACCCGCTGAGGAGCCTGTTAAGAGTGCTCTGGTTATAGGAGACTCTATTGTTCGACACGTGAAATTAGCTACTCCTTTAGAGGCGCCGGCAGTAACAGTTAGCTGTTTATCGGGAGCCAGAGCGCCGGATATTAGTGGCAACCTTAGACTGTTAGCAGTCTGCGGCAGTCTGAGGTAACTAAGGATAATATTACAGAGGTGATTAAACTGGCCCAGACAATGTCCGATGCCGTAATCTGCTCTGGCCCCATACCAATGCGGCGTGGCGATGAAGCTTACAGCAGACTTTGGGCGTTAAACTGCTGGATGTCCAAGTGGTGTTCCGAAAATCAAGTGGGCTTTATAGACAATTGGTTTCGTTTTGAGGGCAAGCCTGGTCTTATAGGTAGGGATGGTATCCACCCCACGCGGGAGGGTGCTGCCTTACTTTCTTGCAGCATAGCACATAGTCTTTTAGTTAGTCAGCAGAGTAGTGTAGATAGCTACTGACAATCCAGAGCCGGGACCAGGCCGCAGACAGACAGGCTAAACCGACCGTCTGCGAACTGTCTTGAGGCGTCACCCAGGTTCAACTGTATTGAGACTGTGTCTTTCCCCCGAACTAAATGTAAAAGTAGAAAAACAAAATCAGACTGTTTCAGCAACCTAATCAATTTTAAATCATACACAACACCTAGCAGCAACACCTTAGAACTAAAATTTGGGTTACTAAACATAAGATCACTAAACTCAAAAGCACTCATCGTAAATTATATTATAAGTGATCATAAATTCAATGTTTTCTGTCTCACGGAAAAGTGGGTTAGACCAAATGAATATTTAGCACTAAATGAAGCCACCCCCCTAGGCTATAATTATGCACATAGCCCAAGAATATCAGGCAAAGGAGGTGGAGTATGTGTAATTTACCAAAATACCCTAGAAATTAGTCTTAAACAATGTGACACCTTCTCTTCTTTTGAGGTTCTCTCCACTATTATTACAAATCCGGTCACAAAAAAGGACGCATTTTTATTATGCAACATTTACAGACCACCAGGGCCTTACTTAGAATTTCTGAAAGAATTCAGCGATTTTGCTACAAACTACAAACTACAAACTAGCGGTGTGCAATCATAAAGTTATAATTGTAGGAGATTTCAATATCCATTTTGAGAAGGAAAGTGACCCACTAAAAAAGACATTTACCTCAATCTTAGACTCTATTGGTATTACCTGCAGCCACACTTTAGACTTAGTTCTGACATTAGGTCTTAACATTGACAAAATAATATATTAATTATATGAGCAATCAGCTCAGCAATCTCCGATCATTACTTAATTTCATAAGAGCTACGTTTTAGCCATAATATATGTAGGAACCCTCGCTATTCTACAAGGCATATAATAAAACCATCTACCTCCCTACAATTTATAGAAAACCTACCAGAACTATCGACCCCAGTTCCAACTCCATCAGACCCAATGGACCTAGATGTACTAACTGATTACCTAGAAAATACCTGTCGATCTACTTTAGAAAAGGTAGCACCACTTAAACATAAAAGTATAAGACAGAAAAAGCTCGCACCATGGTATAATGATAAGATCCGTACTTTAAAACAAACATTACGAAAACTAGAACGGAAATGGCGATCAACCAAGCTTGAAGTGTTCCATTCTGCCTGGAAGGACAGCCTTATAGAGTATAGAAATGCCCTCACTAAAGCTCGCTCAGCATATCTGGCCTCGCTGATCTCCAATAATAAAAATAATCCGAGAGCACTGTTTAGTGTGTTTTCTAGAATTACAAAAAATCAAGCATGTTCTGAACAACTAATTCCAGCAACTCTCACAAGTAAAGATTTTATGGACTTTTTTAATAATAAAATTGAGAATATTAGACAACAAACTCAAGCCACAGGATTAAATCCCACCTGGCTGCCACCCGATGTGACTGATATAAAACATAATGTAATTGTAAAAGAAAGACTTGAAACCTTTTACCCACTCCCACAATCAGAACTAGAGAAGATTATCACCTCAGCAAACTGTACAACTTGCACACTTGATGCAATTCCCACAAAGTTGCTCAAAGAAATACTACCAGCTATTATTGATCCTTTTTTAACTATAGTAAACTCATCCCTTAGTCTGGGCCATGTACCCAAAGCTTTTAAACTAGCAGTTATTAAACCTATGATCAAGAAACCAAATCTTGATGCTAGTACACTGTCTAATTACAGGCCTATTTCTAAATTGCCATTTCTGTCCAAGATCTTAGAAAGAGCTGTGGCCCAACAACTTAGTTCATATCTACATAAGAATCATATATATGAAAAATTCCAATCTGGATTCAGGCAACATCATAGTACTGAGACAGCTCTAGTCAAGATAACAAATGATCTTCTTCTTGCCTCTGATCAAGGCCACGTATCCCTGTTGGTGCTTCTTGACCTAAGCGCAGCCTTTGATACAATAGACCACAATATTCTCATAGAAAGGTTAGAAAACATGAATCACAGGGACAGCCCTATTATGGTTCAAATCTTACTTAACGGAACGTTATCAATTCGTAAAAGTAAACAATCTAAATTCAAATTATTCTAAAGTAAGATTTGGAATTCCACAAGGCTCTATTTTAGGACCATTATTATTTACATTATACATGTTACCGCTAGGCACAGTTATAAGAAACCATGACATTAACTTTCACTGTTACGCAGACGACACACAATTGTATATTTCAGCCAAGCCCGATGACAAACACAGATTAAAGAAAATAGAGGACTGTGTAAAAGACGTGAAAGGCTGGATGTTGCGTAACTTCCTCCTTCTAAACAGCAACAAAACAGAGGTCCTGCTTTTGGGTCCAAAAGTGGCAAGAAATAAATTATCAGATTTAATTTTAAATCTCGCTGACTCTCCAATTAAACCTGGTTCAGCAGCAAAAAATCTTGGTGTCATAATTGACCCGGATTTATCTTTTGATCAACACATAGGTACTATCACTAGGACAGCTTTTTTACATCTTCGCAATATTGCTAAGATTAGAAATGCCTTATCCCTTCAGGACGCAGAAACATTAGTACATGCCTTTATTACTTCAAGGCTTGACTACTGTAACACACTACTGTCAGGATGCACCAGCAGCAATTTAAGAAAACTTCAACTAGTTCAATATGCTGCAGCTAGGGTCCTCACTAAAACTAGAAAATTTGAACATATCAGCCCAGTTTTATCATCACTTCATTGGCTGCCTGTTAAATTCCGCATTGACTACAAAATTTTGTTATTAACATATAAAGCTCTACATGTGCTTGCTCCTGAATATCTTCAAGATACAATTTCCTATTATGAGCCTCCACGTTCACTCAGATCACAGAATACTGGATTTTTAATTGTTCCCAGAATTCAGAAGGCCTCAGCTGGGGGAAGAGCCTTTTCTTATAAAGTCCCCAGACTCTGGAATGATCTTCCCTAAAATGTTCGGGGCTCAGACACAGTCGCAATCTTCAAATCTAGGCTAAAAACACATTTGTTTAGTTTATCTTTTGGTAGCTAATACTCCCCCATAGATAAAGGCGGCAGATCCGGGGGGTCCATGGACACAGGGAATTATAGTAAACTGAGACGCTGGTGCTGTCGTCCCGCCGCTTCTCGCGATCACTCGGGTTTGTTGACGGTGGAGCGGAGGGATGCCAGTGTTTCAGGATGCTCCCGTGTCTGTGTGTCCTCCTGGTTCTCTCCTTTTAGTTAAAGCTGTCATAGTCAGATCTGCCGGAGTCATTAGCCACACTCTGGAAATTTTCATATTTTCTACTTTACAAACACAAAACAGTTCAAAACTAATTCCATCCCTTTACATTTTTCCGAGTAAACAACTGCCCACCTGTCTGTCTGGACACTGATGGATGACTGTCGAGACCCTCCTCCATGCTTCAGACCAGCTGCCCATGCTCCAGCAACCACCAAGTGCCTTGAAGCTGTCCATACACTGAAGTTCTCATGGACTACTAACTATCATCACCAGTAGATTGACCAGAGGAGGATGGGTCACCCCTTGTGAGCCTTGGTTCCTCCCAAGGTTTCTTCCTCAGCTGGGGGAGTTTTTCCTTGCCACTGTCGCCCCTGGCTTGCTCACTTGAGGGTTTTACATTTGTTTTTACATTTCATGTCAAATCTTTGTCTTACTGGAATTCTGTGAAGCTGCTTTGTGACAACATCAGTTGTGAAAAGCGCTATATAAATAAATTTGATTTGATTTGATTCGCTCAGCAGCACGCACTCTCACTCATACACCGCCGCTCACATCACTCACTTCCGCTCAGAGAGAGCGAGAGAGAGACAGAGAAAGAGAGAGAATTTGATTTTTTTTTTATTTATCAACAAACTTTATTAATCCAGCTCTTCAAAATTTAAAAAACACCATACAAAATCACAGTAATTGTGGGCTGAAAATATACACTTAAAATTACAAAAATAATAATAAAAAAAGGTATTTGCAAACAGACAATGTGATTGACAAACAAACACTGGCTCATCACTCCAGTTTGTCATCACTATTAACCTAGCATAAAATATCCATAAAACACCACACTTCTTCAAAGCTGTCCAAAGCTGTCCAAAGCTGTCTCTCATGGTGGAGTAATATTTAAAATCCATTAAGATTCGTGTCAACCCTTTAAAGACAGTTATGGCATCACTATCACTGAGACCCTCGATAGTGCTCCTCCTACTCATCCATATTGCAATTTTAGCAGTGCCGATAATAAAATAACAGTTGACACTGTGTTTTTCGTGTCTGTGTGTATTTGAAACCTAGGACGAAAACTGTTTTTGTAAAAATAACAGTAAAACAAGTAAAAATAAGCTCTAAAAGTTGGAACAGTGGCGTCAATCTAGGACAGCCCATAAAACATTGGAAAACAGTTTCTCTCTCACCACAGAATGGACAGCTTTGATCCACAGCTGGATTTATAACAGAGATGAAAGCATTAACAGCCATAACACAATGAATGATTCTCCACTGTACATCACCATAGCACTTAGTCAACAGTGGTTTATGGGGTGCTCTCCAGGCAGGTTTAATGTCCTCTTTTAAATCTAGTTTTTCCCGGCATGGTGTGTCGGCTCTGGATTTAAGAGAATCTCTATTTAAAAGTTTGACAAAGATTTTATAAAACCCTTTCCCAGTTGTTTCAGTTAAAAGCAGAGGCCCAGTGTTTTGTGTTTGCAGTAGCGGGCCCTCAAACTCGCCAAACTCAGGGGTGAGGGTCAGCTTTGGGTAAGTGTCCTGTCCATTGCCATCTGGAACACATGTAAGCAGGGCACCCTCTGCCTCTGTCAGTGCAGACTTCCATTTTTGTAGCAGCTGGTAAACAACACGTGGATCTGGTGTGCAGGTGAGCAGCTACTACATCCACTTTGTCCAGGTTGGGTCCTGCGAGGTTCACCAGGTCCCTCGGGGTTTTGAGTCCATTTGAGGTTAAAATCCTGTCCATGGATGGGTTAGTCCTGCACGTTATGTCCAGTTGTGCTCCTCTTATTAGTGGTTCACTCAGGAGCCAGAGCTCTGAAGTTGTGTCCTCTTGTTGCATCAATTTAAAAAAATGTAGCAGTTTAAAAATCCGTGATAAAAAGCTGGCACATTGTGAAACAACAGTCTTTGTGGGTTCATTAAAAATAGTGGAAAGTCAAAGTTCCGATCCCCCAGCAGAGTGCAGGCTAGTGGTCTCCATCCCAGGGCGTCAGGACCACACAGAAGCCTCTGTAGGAACTGTATACGGAAGGCCGCAACTCTGCTTGCCAGGTGAATCAGTCCTTAGCCTCCTTCTTCCTGAGGCAGTACGCTCTGTGGGACCCAGTGCAGTCTGTTCCAGAAGAAATTCACCAAGGCAGTTTGTATGTTGGAGAGTACACCTGGAGGGGGATCTAAACACACTAACTTGTGCCATAAAGACGCTGCTGCTAGATTATTACAGATTAAAACCCATCCTCTGTAGGACAGTTGAAGCAATAACCAGGTCCACCTATTAAGGCGGCCTTTGATTTTTTCTAGAAGCCCAGTTTTTTTGAGTTGTGTTTTCATCTCCTAAAAACACACCTAAGTACTTAAACCCTCTCCTCACCCAGCTCAGCACCTGAGGTAGGTTAAGTACCCCACTCAGCCAGCTTCCCACCAACAGTGCCATCAAGCAGTCAATGTCAGTTTGGTGTTTTAAAATCACGACAACATCATCAGCATTCGCAGACAGTATAAAACATGAAGAACAATTGGGTATGGTAAAACCAGAGAGGGTTTGTCGCAGTCTGTGTAACAGGGGTTCTATGGCCAGGGCATACAGCATCTCGAACAACAGTCCTGCTTTATCCCTCTCTGAACTTTAAAAGGAGAGCTTAAACCAATGTTGATTTTCAGTATACTTTCAGCTTCACAGTACAGAGCCCTAATCATGGATATAAGACCAGGGGTGAAACCAAAGGCTGCTAAAACCTTCCAAAGATAGTTGTGTTCAACCCTGTCAAATGCCTTTTGTTGGTCTAGTGAAATCAGACCAGCCTCTAAACCTAGTCTTGAGACGTCCAAAATGTCACGAATGAGAAATATGTTATCAAAAATGTACCTGTTTGGGACATTCACTCACTCACTCACTCAGTCACTTAGACACTCACCCAATTGCTCACTCACTCACCCAGTCACTCAAACACTCACACAGTCACTCACACACTCACCCAGTCACTCACACACTCACCCAGTCACTCACACACTCGCCTGTGTCCAACTGAAATGGTCCTCTTTCAGGTGAGTGCTGGAGCTGTGAAATGGCTCTGTGCAGATAATGAGAGGAAGGTCCTCTGGCCCAGAAAATGCTGAAGAGAGAAAGAGAAAATGTTTCTTTTCTGTGGGTCACATCTGACCTCCCACTGGGCGAGAGAGAGAGAGAGAGAGAGAGAGAGAGAGAGAGAGAGAGAGAGAGAGAGAGAGAGAGAGAGAGAGAGACAGACAGACAGAGAGAGAGAGAGACAGACAGACAGAGAGAGAGAGAGAGACAGACAGAGAGAGAGAAAGAGAGAGACTATCAGAGATTGTTGGGAAACAAATGAATAAATGAACAGAAAAGAAGGAATCAAAGACAGAGGGTGGAGAATTAGAGTGGCTCTGTCGTTCTAGCTGTCAACTGCGTGTGATTATGCGAGGACACGTCTGGAGACAAGCTGTGTCCACCCCCAGCGTCCAGTCCAAGTGAAGAGACATCTGATTGAGTCCCAAAGGCGGGAGCCTCTCTCCATCTTCTCATCTCTCCTTCTCTCTTTCTTCTCCTGCTCCCTCCATCCTTGCAACCCGACCCCCCAGATCACACTCACACTGACTGGCAGTGACACTGACGTGGTGGTGGTGTGTTAGTGTGTGTTGTGCTGGTGTGAGTGGATCAGACACAGCAGTGCTGCTGGAGTTTTTAAACCCCTCAGTGTCACTGCGGGACTAAGAATAGTCCACCGACCATAAACATCCAGAAACTCCAGCAGTGCATCAAGCCTGGTCCTGAATTCAGGGCACACTTCGTATTCCCTCTCCGTCCTCTCAGCTTTTCACAGATGATTCTCATTCTCTCATCTTCCTCCTGATCCCCCTCAGTCCCTCGTTCTGTTCTTTCAGTTCTCTTCGTTCTCTTAATCTCACTCAGTCTCACAGCACACATTACCTTTAATTAGCTCTCACTCTCACAAAATCTGTCTGTCTGCTCTGGGATTCTGCCGTGTGTGTGTGTGTGTGCGTGTGCGTGTGCATGCTCATACAAGTGTGACTAAATATGGCAGACTTTGTTTGTGTGACTAAATTTAAGTGCATTTGTGTGAGTGTGTGTATGTGACTAAATATGAGAGAGAAAGAGAGAGAGAGAGAGTGTGTGTGTAATTGTTTGTGTGTGTGAAAGTGAGAGGATTACTGAGTTGGTACCAAATTCTCTTTCTCTCTCTCTCTCTCTCTCTCTCTCTCTCTCTCTCTCTCTCTCACACACACACACGCACACACACACACACACTGTGCACAAAAGGATTCAGTCTGGGTGTGTTTAGTGGTGTCCTGAATATCTGCATGTGTTTAGTCTCTGTTGTTTTTGGTATACATGGTGGTTGCTATGGTGCTGCTACATGGTTGCTAGGTGATTAATAGGGTGTTCCAAGTGGTTGTTAGGTGATTGCATTGTAGATATATGTGCATGTTACTAAAGGATTGCTATGATATTCTCATGTCTTGTTGAATAGTGTTTTTTAGTTGGCTAATATGGTGTTTCTAGTGATTGCTACGTGTTTGCGCTCGTATCCATGGTGGTTGCTATGGTGTTTCCTTTTTTTTTGTGGTTGCAAAAGTGCAAATGTTTTTGAATGGTTTATATGCTGTTCGAACAAACCGGATTCCAAAAAAGTTGGGACACTAAACAAGTTGTGAATAAAAACTGAATGCAATGATGTGGAGATGGCAAATGTCAATATTTTATTCGTAATAGAACATAGATGACAGATCAAAAGTTTAATCTGAGTAAATATAACATTATAAAGCAAAAATATGTTGATTCAAAATTTCACAGTGTCAACAAATCACAAAAAAGTTGGGACAAGCAATAAGTGGCTGGAAAAAGGAAATTGAGCATATACTGAACAGCTGGAAGACCAATTAACACTAATTAGGTCAGTTGACAACATGATTGGGTATAAAAAGAGCTTCTCAGAGTGTCAGTGTCTTTCTGAAGCCAAGATGGTAAGAGGATCACCAATTCCACCATTGTTGCACAGAAAGATATTGCAGCAATACCGGAATGGTGTTACTCAGCGTAAAATAGCAAAGACTTTTAAGTTATCATCATCAACTGTGCATAACATCATCAAAAGTTTCAGAGAATCTGGAACAATTGCTGTGCGTAAGGGTCAAGGTCGTAAAACTCTTCCTGGATGCTCGTGATCTCCAGGCCCTTAAACGTCACTGCACCTCAAACAGGAATGCCACTGTCAAAGAAATAACAGAATGGGCTCAGGAGTACTTCCAGAAAGCATTGTCAGTGAACACAATCCACCGTGCCATCCGCCGTTGCCAGCTGAAACTCTACAGTGCAAAGAGGAAGCCATTTCTAGGCAAGCTCCACAAGCTCAGACGTTTGCACTGGGCCAGGGGTCTTTTAAAATGGAGTGTGGCAAAATGGAAGACTGTTCTATGGTCAGATGAGTCACGATTTGAAGTTCTTTATGGAACACTGGGGCGCCATGTCATCCGGACCAGAGAGGACAAGGATAACCCAAGTTGTTATCAACGCTCCGTTCAGAAGCCTGCATCACTGATGGTATGGGGTTGCATGAGTGCTTGTGGCATGGGCAGCTTGCATGTCTGGAAAGGCACCATTAATGCAGAGAACTATGTTCAGGTTCTAGAACAACATATGCTCCCATCTAGACGTCATCTCTTTCAGGGAAGACCCTGCATTTTTCAACAAGATAATGCCAGACCACATTCTGCAGCAATCACCAGATCATGGCTACGTAGGAGAAGGATCCGGGTACTGAAATGGCCAGCCTGAAGTCCAGATCTTTCACCTGTAGAAAACATTTGGCGAATCATAAAGAGGAAGGTGCAACAAAGAAGGCCCAAGACAATTGAACAGTTAGAGGCCTGTATTAGACATGAATGGGAGAGCATTCCTATTTCTAAACTTGAGAAACTGGTTTCCTCTGTCCCCAGATGTCTGTTGAGTAAGAAGGGGGGATGCCACACAGTGGTAAAAAATGGCCTTGTCCCAAGTTTTTTGGGATTTGTTGATGCCATGAAATATTGAAACAACATATTTTTCCCTTAAAATGATACATTCTCAGTTTAAACTTTTGATCTGTGATTTGTGTTCTATTTTGAATATAATATTAGATGTTGGAACCTAATATGTTATTCACAATTTGTTTAGTGTCCCAAGTTTTTTGGAATCCGGTTTGTAGTGGTAGCTAGGGTGAATTCTTTTTAATCTATGTTCCTTGTTCTTTATTAGTAATCAGTAGTAAAGGAATGTAAAGTGATTAGAGAACAGTGCTCCGGCGTCCTGTTCCTCCACTGTGTATGGAGTTACAGGAGAATTAGAGATTATTTAAGGTTACTGGGAGTGAGGGTTGTGGTCAGGGATTATTTCTGGTTAAGGTCAGAGATTAGGGAATGCTCTCTCTCTCTCTCTCTCTCTCTCTCTCTCTCACACACACACACACACACACACACACAAACTCAAAAGTTGCTCTATGGCAGCTCAGGATGGGGACTCTTTTAAAGCTTGGGTCCAGATCAAAATGATATTTTTGCATGAAACATATTCACATATTGAAGTAGATACAGGAACATTTGGCATCTATTTACGAAAGCTATTTAGGTAACTATTGACTTAGTGTTTGTTAGCAACATTAGTCAAAATGTCTAGCTCTAAAATTAAAGTCTAAATCAGGGATATTTGATGTTTTGCCTAACTTCAGTAAATTTAGGCTTTTATTAAGACTCCTCTTTCAAAATGCCTTGCTCTAATGTGTTTATCCCTCTTCCCCCTTTAACGTCCCTAGGGCTCAGGGTCAATTCATACACATTTTACCAGAAGATCGTTCCTGGAATTCGTACAATGTGTAATGAATATAATTGCCACTTTAAACTGTTTAATTAAAATATTTGTGAATGAAAAACTTTAAATCAACGTTAAATCAATGTCTACATTTCAAAAGATTGCAAACAGCGGCATGTTGTGCTTTTGTTATGCTATCGCTAACAGTTTACAGCACTGCTTTTGTAGCTCTTCTGAGTTTGTGTGGATTTAGTGGAACAGCACCCCCAGTGGACAGGAGCTCAGTGACTGTAAAATAACTACAAATCATAACCAACCATAACGTAGAAATGTTAAGAATATCTGTATGACTTCTTTTAGTAGTCTTCTCTTTGAGCAAGATCTTGTCTGAAAGATTTCATCTGTTTTTAATTAAAACATTTGATCTCTCGAATGAGCCATCACTAGCTAACACAGAGTAAACACAACGCACAGCTCTGTGATATCTCACAGTCGCTCACAGAAGTGAGATATAAACCATAAAAACACTCTCAACTTAAGTTCAGTGTAGAAGAAGAGATCATTAGAAAAGTAGAGCAACAGGTTTAAGGTTCATGGCTGGCCCCAGTGGCCAAAACATGCAAATACACTAATTTATATTTCAACATCCACTTCAATTCAGATCGAGGGATATTTTATTTTCTTTTTTCAGTTTTATTGCCGTTTCAGTTTTTACTGCACTGTTACTGTCTCTGTCTCCTCTGAACTTAGTCTTGAGTGTGGCCTTGAAGTCAGGTGTGTTTGGTCCTTATCTCGTCTCTCTGTCCTTCACTCACTGGTATAAATCCCTCGCTCCCTCTCTCAGCCCTCACTGTCTCTCTCTCTCCCTCCCTCCCTCCCTCTCTCTCGCTCTCCTGGAGGATGCTGCCTGCTGTTGCTAAACTCTGCTGCGGGATCTCCTACCCACACCTCAGAAATATGGCAGGTAACACACACACACACACACACACAAACACAAACCATCAGATACATATACTCTCAGTATTAAAGGTACAGGTACATTACTGACACTGAAGCTATAAACAGTGTAGTGTATCTTTAAAGGTACAGCAGTGGTGTTAAAGTCCAGTTGTGTTCCCTAAAGGTTCATTACATTCTCTTCTCCAGAAGGATAGGGGGATCTCTGTAATCTTTCATTATACAACGGTGGAGAATATTTATAATAACAGAACATAATTCTGTGGCCAACATTGTGTGTAATCTTCAGTGCTATTTTGTGCATTACTGTGTGCATTCAGTGTGTTACTGTGTGTATTCAGCATGTTACTGTGTGTATTCAGTCTGTTACTGTGGGTATTTGTTGTGTTACTGTGTGTATTCGGTGTGTATTCAGTGTGTATTACTGTGTGTTCACTATGTGTTACTGTGTGTTATTCAGGTTTGCAGCGCGTGGCTGTAGCTGCTGTGGGGCAGGAGATCGCACACTGACAGAGAGCAGGGCAAATTCCCTTCCCAGTCTGGGGGGGGCAGTAGAGAGAGATGGTCTTGGGGCAACAACAGCAGAAAGGGTAAGTCTCACTCACACACACTCACTCATACACACAGCCCTCCCTGTCCAGCAGGTATTTTACATATTTTTCTTAAAAGTGCTACTCACCTCTGATGAGAAGAACACGTTTATGCTCCATACCCACTGGGGAGCAGGTGTGATTTAAAGAGAATCTATCCTCGTTTCTTACTGAAATATATTTATTCTAGAGTCTGACACTGCGTCACAAGGTTTAGGCCTGAGATCTCCAGAGGTTCTTCAGGTTCTGAGTGGAACATGGCTGTGAATAATTCTGTGAAACGCTGAGTATTGATCATGATGTTTCTCTCTCTCTCTCTCTCTCTCTCTGTGTGTGTGTGTGTGTGTGTGTGTGTGTGTGTGTGTGTGTGTGTGTGTGTGACTCAGATTTGTCCATTTGGCAGCAGGGAGAGCAGACTCTAAGGGACGCTCTGGAGATTGTTCAAGAAACTGAGGAACTTAATGAGGTCATTATTATTATTATTATTATTATTATTATTAAATTCTTCACCCCAAGCCAAATAATTCATCTTCATGTTATGAAACAGCCTCAATACTGACACCTAGTGGCCAGGATGTATCAGAAACTCTATCCTAAACCCTCTGACATGGGGGACCCGTCCTGTGGAGAATTAACTGGTTCATTGAGGGATGACACATTCATTTGATTCTTCAGTAGGGTGACCAGATCTGAGATGGTGAAAAAAAGGGCACGTCTCGGGGGTGGGGGATTTGATGAGCTCTCGCCCATTGCTGCTGTTGTGTGCTTAGCTGAACTTGTGTGCGCTTTTAGGTCATCCGAGAACTTACATTTACGTTTCGGCATAGCTGCTCGAGATGAGGGGAGGTACATGAGCTTTGCCTGACGTAAACAAAGACTACTGACATGCAGACTGACCAATTGAATGTTTACAGGGAAGGTTATCGACCAATAACGGTAGCTCTACAGTCAGATCGTGCAATCCGAAGATTTTATGCTACTTCACCACTCCCCCTTCTCACTCAAGCGAACCAAACGGAGTAGGGGAGGGCGGGACTAGTTTGTGAACGAATCTTCTCGAAATTCTATGTAAGCTCTCGAGAAAAACAAAATTCCGGACGTTTGTGAAATCCTGCTCGGACATTTTTTAATTCTAAAAAAGAGGACATGTTCGGGTAAAAGAGGACGTCTGGTCACCCTATTCTTCAGTCATATCATCTTCAGGAACACTTTGTGGTTAAACTGGCTGCCTCTCTCTCTCTCTCTCTCACATGAGCCTCAAACGTGTCCTGAATAATACGCGACTGGTGCAGCATCATGTATGGAGGATGCTTTCAGTAATCACACACACACACTTCACACCTCCATTATTAGAATATAACCTTCAGTAAACATGTGTATATATTGTTTAAGGGAAAAAGTTGATTAAATTGCAAAAATAGTCACATTTTTAAGATAATTTATTAAAAATAAAATTCCATAACCACTGTAACCTTACATTAATTGAGGCAGAAATTTGCACAAATCCCTTTTGACAAACAATAACTTTCAATGTTTAATTTTTTTAGTTTTAGAATAATACATTTTTATTTTTCAGTTTCTATTTATTCTGTAGTCAATATCTTCACGGAACTCTGTAATATTTTCTGTGGTTTTACACAGCAGTTTCATCCAATAAAGTGACGTCCCCTGCTGACAGGTGTAGGTTAGGAGAAAGTATGGGTTATCTACTTAAATTTAAGCCATCAACTGTCTCTCTAGCACCATCTACTGGGGCCGGGCATTCAGTCATGTATCGTAATCAATGCTGTGTTATTATCGTAGTGTGTTGGTTAAAGGAATACTTCAATTAAAAAAAAATGTAACAAACAATGTAAACATTCAGAGCAGGTCCTCGTATCGTATCTAGTACATTCATAAGACAAGGGACATATGATATATCTTTGACTATTTGTGTTTTGTCTTTCGTTTTGTAAAATGACTTGGGCCTAAAGGCCAAAAAGCCCAATGCCATGTGTATCGTCTACCATCAGCACCTGACCTCGCTGATGATTATGAGGCTGAATGTCATCAAATCCTCACAGCAATGTTCCATCATCTACTGTAAAATGGGTATCTGCCAGTGGCGGATGCTGGTCTTTCAAAGAGGGGAAGCTCAATTTTGGCCTACATCATAAAATGTGTCTGTTTATTTATACATAAATTGTACCCTCCGTTCCTTTTCCAGAAAATGATCTGTGACCCTGTCGTACCAACAAGGCGTCTTTTCCAGGGACTTGACTAGTGTCCTCTCAATGGCCAGCAGAGCTAGGCTGCTTAAACGGCCTTGGCCCATGTGAAGTGTGTCCGCCTGTGAGTGCTTTGTGACGGTGGAGGGTCTCAGTAGCACCCGCTGGACAGAAACTGCGATAGAAGTCAGAAAGAGTGATAGAAGTCAGTCTCCAAACACAAGCAGCTACAAAAAACCCCACCAGAAATAGAAGCTTGATTTGTCGCTAGTCGTTTTTATATATACTGTTGTGTGTACATGTCATTGAATAAATATGCACTACAACACGCTCAACTTTTGTTCAGTATCAGCTTCTTATCACTGGTAAAGACGCGGATTCCTCCCAATCATTCCCGCAGATTCATGCCGCTAAAATGATTAAGAAAGTCTCCGGTTCAACTGAATGAAAATGTAATGCACCCACGGATCTTTACACCAAAGGATTGCTGATTCGCTCATTTTGCTGTCAATCAAAAAGGGATTCAGCCTCAGACAGATCATCCAATCATCATGCAGAAGCTGAGCATCCGGGCCAGCTGAGGCTAGCCCACTGCCCCATAGACCCCCAGAGACGCCGAGTGTCCGATGGGTGGGTCAAAGCTCAGCATTTATCCAATGACTCGTCTCGTTTAGCTGCACTTCGCTGCTTCGCTATTGAACTCTGTGGAGCGTCCACACTGTTTAAAGCACTGTGAATCTACGGGAATGATTGACAGGAAAGCCGCGTCTTTACCAGTGATAAGAAGCTGATTATGAACAAAAGTTGAGCGTGTTGTAGTGCATATTTATTCAATGACATGTACACACAACAGTATATGTTTGAACACTTATTTTTTGACATTTTAGGGGAGGCTGAGCTTCCCTTGCAGTCTTAGAGCAATCGCCTCTGGTATCTGCAGACACCTGGTCCAACTCAGCTGTGTATATCCTCACAGGAGAGTGGAGACGTGATCTACAGTAAAGTTCTCCATGGCAACCGCAAGGTGTTCCGGTTGGAGGCGGAGCTTAAGGCCACACCTGAGCAGCTGTACGAGATTCTGTTTTTAAACGTGGAGGAGATGCACCAGTGGAACCCCAGCATCAAACAAATCAAGGTAAAAAAAATACCTGCAGTGCCCTACTTCACACTCACTGGACACTATATTGGAAACACCTACACTATGTCTCAGATATTGGGCACGGTGACCATAGGCTCATCCTGGACACTAGGGGTCAGTATCAGTAATTGTTTAGAAGCCAGCGAGACACGTCTGAGAAATGATTTTGACTCTGGGGCACAGGTTCTGAAGAACATCGGGAAGGAAACCATGGTAACACATGAGGTTTCTGTGGAGACGGTGGGGAATCTGATTGGACAGAGAGACTTCCTGAGTGTGAGACATTCACTAAAGACAGAGGACTGTATTTACCTGGGAGGGGCCGCCACTCACCTGGAAACCTTTCCTCCACAACCGGGCTACGTCAGGTATTCACTCATTTACCTGTACAGACACACACTTGTACAGACACACACCTGTATAGACACACTTGGGGTTGTTTCTGATAAAGTGGCCAGTGAGTGTCAGTAGAAGTGGGGTGTTTCTGATAAAGTGACCAGTGAGTGTCAGTAGAAGGGGGGTGTTTCTGATAAAGTGGCCAGTGAGGGGCAGTAGAGGGGGGTGTTTCTGATGTTGTTTATTGAACTGAAGATCAATCAGTTTCTGAGGAAGTGACTTAATCAATCTCCCAGCTGATTGACAGGATCTCAGATCCAATAAACAAACCTGTCAGAATTTTGCTCCAAAGCCAGTCGGAGCTCCATTGATCAAGAGAAACGGATCAATACGGAGCGGTGAGGCTGTGATGTACATTGAGGCTAAGAGAGGTTTTTATTTTCAGGGCTGAGGATGGTCCGACCTGCATCATCATCCAGCCCTCACCTGTCCACACCGGGCACAGCCGACTTACCTGGCTCCTCAACATGGACGTGAAGGTAGAACTACACTCACTCACTCAGTCACTCACTCACACCTGGGGCCAGTGTCACACACTCAGTCACTCACTCACACCTGGGGCCAGTGTCACACACTCAGTCACTCACTCACACCTGGGGCCAGTGTCACACACTCAGTCACTCACTCACACCTGGGGCCAGTGTCACACACTCAGTCACTCACTCACACCTGGGGCCAGTGTCACACACTCAGTCACTCACTCACACCTGGGGCCAGTGTCACACACTCAGTCACTCACTCACACCTGGGGCCAGTGTCACACACTCAGTCACTCACTCACACCTGGGGCCAGTGTCACACACTCAGTCACTCACTCACACCTGGGGCCAGTGTCACTCGCTCACTCACTCACTCACACCTGTGGCCAGTGTCACTCGCTCACTCACTCACTCACACCTGTGGCCAGTGTCACTCACTCACACCTGTGGCCAGTGTCACTCACTCACTCACTCACACCTGGGGCCAGTGTCACTCACTCACCCAGTCATTCACTCTTACTCAGTCACACACACACCTGGGGCCAGGGTCACAGACTCACTGATTGATTCTTCATCTCCTCTGAGCTGCACTTTACAGAAAACACTGTAAACCGTAATAAACATCATTTCCATAAACATTGTTAGCTGCTGTAAAAATCTGGCTCAGTAACCCACACCACACAGAATCTCTATAAAGAAATATGTGAAATTAAATGCTTCATTCTGGAGTAGCTGCACATCGCCTAACATTGTCATGCCCAAAGCTAACGGGCTATAAAACCTCCCTCTTCTGGGCTGTGAAGCAGTGGTGCTGCGTTCTCCAGAGTCTTTACGAAGAGTTGCAGCATCAGCACCTGACTTCACTGCCATCAAATCCTTACAGCAATGTTCCAGCACCTAGTGTAAAGTAAGGGTTTTAACTGAAGCTGCATTTCAGGACTTGTGATGACGGCTGTAACCTGTGTGTAACCAGAGCTTTTATTAAATGTTTCAGACCTGAACTTATTTTTTATATAAAACGGAGCTGGTGGATGATAAACAGGTGAACTGAAAGCGTGGGGCAGGTTGTTTCCCAGGTTTTTACAGTGCTCCTGATGCACTAATGTTCTTCCAGGGAAGTGCTGATGAAGACAGTTGCTGTGCGTTTATGGCTTTTCCGCTGTTGCAGCCCCTGCCGCACTGCGCTGTTTGCTTTTGATTGTGTCTATATTAGACTCTGTTTGTGGCAGAAACACAATGTTCTCATGCCTGATTCCACAGCGAAATGAAAACACACCACTATCTGCTCACAATCAGCTGCTGCGATTTGTTCACCGACAAAATAAAAACAAACAGGTGCATCTAAAGACACCCTGCGTCCCCCCTCTGTTCTCTCCTCATTAAGGGCTCATTAAGGGTGGGTGTAATGGTGTGTACTGTGTTCTCCCCAGGGCTGGATTCCTAAATCTCTGGTGAATCAGGCTCTGCCTCGAGCTCAGATCAACTTCACCGCTCACCTGAGACAGCGGCTAACACGCACACACACACACACCCACACACCATCGCCTCAGAACACATACTCCCCTGAGTGAACACACACACACACACACCCCACTGGGCAGAGATGTGTCCATCACAACCCCCCCACCCCCCCCACACACTCCACAGAGTCTAAAATAAAGACCTGCTTCAAATTCATCTAATCTACCACACCTGTATGCCCCCCCCCCACACACACACATACACATCACTCCAGAGAACACAGTTCCACTGTACCACAAACCAGAGGAAATCCATCACTCCAGAGAACACAGTTCCACTGTTCCACACACCAGAGGAAATCCATCACTCCAGAGAACACAGTTCCACTGTTCCACACACCAGAGGAACGCCATGACTCCAGAGAACACAGTTCCACTGTTCCACACACCAGTGGAAGTCAATAACTCCAGAGAACACAGTTCGACTGTTCCACACATCAGAGGAACTCCATCACTCCAGAGAACACAGTTCCACTGTTCCACACACCAGAGGAACTCCATGACTCCAGAGAACACAGTTCCACTGTTCCACACACCAGAGCTGGGTCAGTGGTGTACAGGGAGTTGTATTTAAAAGTAATACTTCTTCAAGGGTCCTTTAAAGAAAATAAATAAATAAATAAATAAATAAAGAAAGAAAAATGTTTTGTATAGAACCCTGAACTCTTGAAGAACCCCGTCACTGTGAAAATAACCTTTCTATAGATAACCAATAATTTTACAAAAAAAAAAACTTTAAGAACCATCCATATTAAGAGTATTTTTTAAATAAACATGTGAATTGCATTAAAAATAGGAATAAAACCCATTCAATACTTACTCTGTCTCTGCTTCAGTCTCTGCCTCCCCTCACCTGTCCCCTCTACGCTCACCTGGCCCAGGTAAATAATGGCTCTGTCCCCCTTCACCTGTCCCCTCCACGCTCCCCTGGCCCAGGTAAATAACGGCTCTGTCCCCCCCTCACCTCTCCCCTCCACACTCACCTGGCCTATGTAAATAACGGCTCTGTGCCCCCTCACCTGTCCCCTCCACACTCACCTGGCCCAGGTAAATAATGGCTCTGTCCCCCCCACATTCACCTGGGCCATGTAAATAACGGCTCTGTCCTCCCTCACCTGTCCCCTCCACACTCACCTCTCCCAGGTAAATTATGGTTGTCCCCCTTCACCTGGGCCAGGTAAGTGTACTGGCCATTTTATTGGAAACACTCACCTTTTTCTTTTACGTACTGGCCATTTTATTGGAAACACTATGTATTTCCACGAGAAACAAATGACAAATGAATGAAAAAACAATTAATGTTCATAAAAGAGAAAAACAAAAAGTGACACCCAGGGTTTTTTTCCCACACATTTTTGACATGTATTTCCTACAACTTAAAAACAAAATAAATATTAGCATTTAAAGCTCTCATTCACGTATATACAGTAAACAGTAAGGGGTTAAACTGCGAGTGGGAGGACAGACACTACATGCTTCTCATTACTCAGAATTACATTTACACTATATACAACACCAATTCAAAGAAATCACTTTAAAAGAGTTCAGAGTCTGTTTTTAATCTTTTTCACTTTAGAGATGGAGGTGAAGAGCGGCATTTCACAGACACAGCAACGTTCGACATTAAAGCACCGAGGAGAGCATTTGGGGCACCAGATACACCCAGATTCCTAACAGGGATTAAACCTAATCCTGAACTGAATCCCAACAGCAGAGCTACGGAGTCCTGGAGGGGATAAAGGAGAGGAATCTTATCTGATTCCCATTGTTTACAAGTTGTTTGCATTTTTTTAAAAATGTGAAACATTTCAGGGAACAGGCTTGTAACCCTCACTCTCACACACTATCACTCACTCACACACTCACTCAACACTTCACCCCTGGCTCCTCTGGGCCTCCGTACAGTGGAGGACTATTATTGGATATGATTAATCTGATTTTAGCATTAATCTGAGTCTGAGAAACAGACCCTTTACAGATTTAACATTTGTGGCAGAGTAAAAGTACATGTCTGATTTCTCACACACACACACACACACACACACACACCTGTGGACAATGTCACACAGTCACTCCACCTACCAACACAAGTGTGTTTGGACTGTGGGTGATAACCATCGTCAGTGTCATTCACTTCACCTGGTAGTGGTTTTAATCTTATGGCTTTGATTAAGGCCATGAGAGGTCAGGCTCTACAGCGTAGAGTTTGAGTGACATCCTATTAGTGTCTCAACACACTTGGAGAAGAACCCTAACTGCCCAAATCTGCTGTGCTAGTGAAATTAATTTAAGAGAGCTTTTTAAACCCAAGAACATCAATCTTTGCTGAAAATTCTTTGTGTTTTTATAGTTCAGACAAAACCCAGACAATTTGGCGCATTCCCTCAGCGATCGCTCACACTCTCTCACCTGGGCGAGAGACATAGACCGAAACCTCACTGCGTTTCATCATGTTATTATTCATAGTCATCTTTAAGTTACAGCAACGTTTTGTCTCTTGTTTGTTTGCTTTTCCAGAGGGGAATTCTTGGAGATGTAGTTTTAGCAGTGAGTTAATGAGCTGGAGCTCCGTGTGGTCGGCGAATTCTGAGGTAACTCAGTTGTAACTGGCCATAAAGTCCACTGGCAAAACGAGTTTATAAACACACAACAATAACAACAACAACAACAACAAAACCACTCCATGTCCACACTGCACAACTGATCTCTTATCAGGTAAAAACAACTTAAATCTCATTATTTCTCTTTGTGAGATTAAAATGTGAATATTCATTGATTATTCACATGTTTCTGTATAATTTGATTTACTTTTAAGAGATTTTAATACTACTTACTGATGCTTGAACTATGAAAAAATATCTACCATGGGAATCTGACACTTATTACATAAAATCCCTTAAAAATATGATTTTATAATATTATAATAATATAAAAATATAAGAAATCTGAATAATAATATAATATTCATCCTCAATCTCATAAAGAGAAACACTAAGCTACAGACCAGATTTAAGACTTTTCACTGCTCTAGAGATCGAAGAGGTGATGTAATTTGCACCAGTCTGTCAGCCGTTTATGCTAATGTGAGTAATTTGCATACTTTGCATACTTTGCTTAATTAGTCACATACTTGCTGTTTCATGTGACTATGGGTAAGTCCTGTGTGTTAGCTTCTTCGCCAAGTGTCCGGACAGAGTGGAGAGTGGTGTCCTCCTTTCTCACATCCAGGTCCTGAGAGGGCAAATCGGTGCTAGTACTAGCGTTTGTGCTAAAGCTAATGCTAGCGCTGGTGCTCTGCACTGGAGGTAGAGAGGTCCAAGATGAGATTGGCCAGGTGGAGCTCTCCTCGATCGGAGAGACGCTGGATTTAGCGGTGAGTATCAACCCTGGCACCGTGGACCTTGGTCTCCTGGTGTTAGCATTAGCGTTAGCCTTAGCTGTCGGGGTTAGCGGTGGAGCTGTAGAGGAGTGGACGGAGGGGTCAGGACCGGGGGAAAAGCTCAGATCAGACCCAACCGAGGCAGAGGAGTAAAGGCCAGGCACTAACGTAGTGCTCCTAGCACTGGCTTTCTTACTGCAGGACTCACAGCAGAGCTTATTGTAGCCCGAGATCGAACAGTACCGAGCCAGAACCTCCATCTGACAAAATATGGACTTGTCGCCCACACATGGCTCATCTGAGAGAGAGACAGAGAGAGAGAGAGTTAGTTATCATTGTCGTCATTATCATCATCATCTTTTCCTCTTAATCCATTCAGGGTTGCAGTGGAAAACGGCTAAAAACCAGAGTTTCTGCTCCTTGCTCCTCACTGCTGTGTGCTCCAGGTTGGGGTGAACAGAAAGCGGCTCATTATCATTTAAAGGAACAGGTGCTGAAAGCGGGCGTTCTGAACAGGGCTGTTTACACAGGGGGAGAGCACTGCTGTGGGGCTCGTGGGGTTTGGACCAAAGCAGGTCACAGACGTTTCATTAAGAAACAGAACTATGTTCCACTGTGGAAAAGACATCATCTTTAAAGCTCAGGTTTTTACACTGAAGGATAAAACTCACTGGAGATTTTATTGAGGGTGAAATTCTCCATTAAATCCGCAGTCTGAGTCGGGAACGACGGCTCTCCTGCAAAAAAAAATTGAAAATAGTATTTATTAGGTTTATTATCTATACACACACCACCCACATCCTAACTCACACATCCTTCTTCCTTCTCTACACTGTCCACTCCAGTCACTTTGTAGTTCTACCCTTACACACTGTGGAGTCCATCTGTGGCTCTGCATACTTTGTTACTCCCCTTTCCCCTTGTTCTTCAGCGCTCAGGACCACCGCAGAGCAGGTGTGATGTGGTGGTGGATCATTCTCAGCTCTGCAGTGACACTGACGTGGTAGTGGTGGTGTGTTAGTGTGTGTTGTGCTGGTGAGAGTGGATCAGACACAGCTGTGCTGCTGGAGTTTTTTGCTGGATTTAAGATGGAATGGATAGTTCCATTAATAGACACAGAGGCTAATGTGACCTTAAGGTCCGAAGGCTCAAGGCTAAGTGTGGACTAGAGGAGTGAGCACCACCCTGGTCTGTGGAACAGTGGAACTGTGTTCTCTGGAGTGATGGAGCTCCATCGAGAGTCTATTGTGAATGTTCGATACAATCAAATCCTCACTGTTAAAACTGTTTCTGAAGCAGTGTTGGAGGAGCAGCTGTACACACACTTTAGACACACAGTGGAGAGCTCACACACCTGGGCATGCTGGGAGACTGCAGATGGACACAGTCTCAGGTTTTTCTCCCTCACACTGGGATGCACTGCTGCTGTCGGACCCTCGGCAGACCACCTGCCGCTGCTGAATACCCTCACCACAGCTCACCGAGCACTGTGGGAAAATACATAAGCACATTAAAGGTGCAATCAGTAATTTTTACAAACATTAATGCTGCAAACAAGTGAATGTCCATTATTATTTACATTGTTTTCTGTAAGTTTCAGGAGATTGTCTACGTGTAAAATACATTTATTACAGCTGCACATGAGCCAAATGTCACCATGGTGAGTGCCCAGTGTGGATTACAAAGATCAGAACAGTGTCCGCTGGAGAGATGGAGCTCCGTCCAACATCAGCACCTAACCTCACTGATGGCTGAATGCCATCAAATCCTCACAGCAATGTTCCTGAATCTAGTGTAAACCCTTCCTCAAATAGTAGAGAATCTTACTGCAGTCCAGAAAGGAACACACTTCGGAAACGCTGGATAAAGGGATGCCCATAAATCTAATTAACCACCTGCCCCCTGTTGGACATTAACTAACACTGTTAGATGTTCTCCTGGTGTATCTCTGGTGATAGAGGAGTACCGGCGCATGTATGTTCACACTGCACAGAGTGAAATAAATCTGAGCTCTCGGTGTTCCATGTCTATATTTATCGCGGTGGGAATGATGCATAAGGCTTTCTGTCCTGTTGGGGGCACTGTGTTTTTCCTGAGTGAGTGGTCAGTGAGTGAGGGGTGCAATTTCATTATTATGCTAATTTATTATTGTTATTATTATATCAAATGGCATAAAATGGCATTAAATTGACAATAATAACCTTTATCACAATTATTCCTAGGACAATAAATTTTCAATCATCTGAATGTGTCCAACTTCATTCATGAACACCTGTCTCTCTGTCACTATCTCTCTCTCTCTCACCTGAGACCACGCCCCTGTCCTCCAGTGGGCAGAGCAGGTAGGTGTCTCGCAGGGTCTCCGGCTCTCCGGGCGGTCTCCGCTGCAGTATTTACTGTGGACGGTTCTGTTGGTGCCGTTCTGAAGAGTCTGGACACACTGGACTGTTCGGCTCTGAACACCCTGTTTCCCACAACTTTTACTGCAGGGTCCCCAGTTCTCCACCAACCAGCTGAAACACACACACATCATCATGTCGAATTGTTGGGAAATGTAGCTCTAAGCTCTGTATCTTTTAAGGTGGAGTGGTGTGTATGAATAAGAAGCGACTGTATCTTTTAATGCGGAGTGGGGTGTGTGAGTAAGAAATGACTGTATCTTTTAAGGTGGAGCGGTGTGTGCGAGTAAGAAGCGACTGTATCTTTTAAGGTGGAGCGGTGTGTGCGAGTAAGAAGCGACTGTATCTTTTAATGTGGAGCGGTGTGTAAGAAGTGACTGTATCTTTTAAGGTGGAGCGGTGTGTGTGAGTAAGAAGCAACTGTATCTTTTAATGTGGAGCTGTGTGTGTGAGTAAGAAGCGACTGTATCTTTTAATGTGGAGCGGTGTGTAAGAAGTGACTGTATCTTTTAAGGTGGAGCGGTGTGTGTGAGTAAGAAGCAACTGTATCTTTTAATGTGGAGCTGTGTGTGTGAGTAAGAAGCGACTGTATCTTGTTAGTGTCTGAAGTGAAAATTTTCTGTAAGTGTTTATTCACTGTTTGAATTCCCACAGAAACTCATGTGTAACTCAAGCTGTTTAGTTTTGTAGCACTGTCGCTAATGCAGTTAGCCTTCTCCCAAGCTTGGAGACATTTCTATCTTAAGTGATCTGAAACAGCAAAAATACGGCAGTGTTACCCCCCACCGGCACCCCTCCGTTTAGAGCATGACTCTGAGCAATGTGGCCCTCACACCTCACCCCACCCCTCTCTCCAACAAGTACTGACCCCCACCCCTAGGGGAAACAGTGAGGGGGAGGGGGAAGGGGGGAAGGGGTGGACCCGGAGACGTACAGTGTGTGATTGTAGAGATATTTAAGGTTGAAGGGAGGAGAGACGTACACTGTGCACTCGTGACTGTTGCAGCGTTTCCGGATGGGTTTGGGCTTTTTAGTCACATCACAGAAATTCCTGTGGACAAGACCACCATCGCTCTTCCTCTTACAGCCGTACTTAGCATACTGTACACCTGAGACACACACACACACACACACACACACACATTCATAAACACTTTAATGTACTGTACACCTGAGACACACACACACACACACACACACACACACACATTCATATACATTTTAATGTACTGTACACCTGAGACACACACACACACACACACTCACACACACACACACACACACATTCATATACATGTTAATGTACTTTACACCTGAGATACACCCACACACACACTCATATACACGTTAATGTACTGTACACCCGAGACACACACACACACATTAAATACACGTTAATGTACTGTACACCTGAGACACACACACACACACACCTCCTCCACACAGTTTGCTGCACTGGGACCAGTTCTTCAGGAACCACACGTATGTGTCCAGTTCCGCGAGCAGGACATTGTTGTTGGTGATCACAGGAACCAGGTCCTCATGGATGATGTATTTATACGTTAAACTGACCTTAGTGTCATCCTTCTGAGGAACCACCTGCAGAAACACACACACAACCGTAAACACAGAACCTCAAACACAGAACCGTAAACACAGAACCGTAAACACAGAACCACAAACACAGAACCGTAAACACAGAACCACAAACACAGAACCGTAAACACAGAACCACAAACACAGAACCATAAACACAGAACCATAAACACAGAACCGCAAACACAGAACCGCAAACACAGAACTGCAAATACAGAACTGCAAACACAGAACTGTAAACACAGAACCTTAAACACAGAACCACAAACACAGAACCACAAACACAGAACCGTAAAAAGACAGTGTTAGTAATGTTTTTTTAAAAAGTCAGTTTTTGGACATTTTTAAAAGGGTTACCCTCATATTTCATTGTTTTTGTAAAATATGTAAAAGAGTGAAACAAAGCAAAATCCTGGAGTGCACTCAGCCCCTGGATGGACACTAGGAACGAAGGGGGGTTGTTGTGTCTCACCAGGACCACGATTCCTTCGTGAAGGGGGCCGACAGTTCTGAGGGTCTCTCTCTCCGCCTCCACTGTGTACTCCCACTCCAGCCCTCCCTCGATGAAGCTCCGCTCCTTCACCTCCTCTCCCTTGGCGTTGAGGATGAAACTCCCTGTCACCTGGTTCTTCACGGCTGAGGAACACACACACAGAGTCTATTTACGGTTCCCTCCACTGTGTTTACAGAGAGTCAGAGAGACAAGACACTGTCACACACACACACACACACACACACAACTGGACATTGTGAGAGGTACACACACACACACATGACTCTTTCAGACATACACACACACAACTCTTTCAGACATACACACACACACACACACAACTCTTTCAGACATTCACACACACACACAACTCTTTCAGACATACACACACACACACACACACACACACAGGGAGAACACTTCTCACACACAGTGACCCAGGGGCCCTGGAGAATCTGCTCTGCCCTCTGTATGATCCTCTAACCAGGGGCTTGTGCTCGTTATAATAACTAAAACTTATTACTTCTCAGAGCAGTTCTGCTGTTCTCTTGTTTGTTTGTTTTGCTCTGGTGTCGACCAGAGTCTTCTCAATCCTCTCAAGGGTTTTTTCCTTGTGCTCTCAGTTAGCACAGACCTGGAGCTCTGTAAAGGCACCTGAGAGGTTAAGTCAGACCCTCTTTCCTCCTGTGCTCAGGGCTCGGCAGCCTCCTCGGAGAGGTCTGTGTTGTCCTCTAATCTAACAGTCCAGATTAGCTCTGCGCTAATGAACGAAGAGGACAGACAAGTCCGTGCAGGAGGAATCCTGAGACACATGGAACTGAGGAGAGCTTCAGTCCCTCAGGGTTCAGATCGAGGACCACTACAGCTTTAAAAATACAAGGGTTCAAGCGTTTAAGTCGGAATGAAAATTCTAATTTTAAAGCTGAGACAGAATGAGATGCTAAATCTTTGTAATCTCATTCTGTCCAAGATTTTAAATCAGAATTCCCGTTCCACCTTAAAGGCTTAATAATAATGACTTTTAATGACTAAACAACACAGCTGGCATCAAAGCCCCAGGTGCGACTAGGTGTGTTGCTGAAGGACACTGCAGCTGCGGATGTTGAGGGAGGAGACAGTGCTGTTCCTTCACTCCTCCTGCCCCCATTTTCCTACCGGTCCAGGGGACGGAACCAGAGGCCTCTCAGCTCTAGAGCTCCATCCCTAAGGGCACTGCACACACACACTGTGTCCAGTGAAGGATTGCGGAGGTGAACGCTGTTGTGAATGTGTCTCAGCTCACCAATGACGTGAGGAGAAGTCACATTCTCCTCAATCACGATGTGTCTCGCTCCAGTAGGAATATCAAACATCTTTAACATGCCTGGAGAGAGAGAGAGAGAGAGAGAGAGAGAGAGGTGTGGTTACCCGTTAAAAGGGGCGGGGTTACATGGTTAAAGGGGTTGGGTTACTCATTCACAGGGGTGGTACCTCTTGGGTTGGAATTTCCTGATTAAAGGGGTGGAGTTACCTGTTCAAATGGGCGTGGTTTCTTGTTTGAGGGGGTGGGGTTACCCATTCAAGGGGGCGGGGTTACTTGATTGAAGGGGGCGCATTCTCTTGTTTAAAGGGGTGGGGTTACCTGTTTTTTTGGGTGTTTTGGTCAATGTGAGTTTGACGGTGCGACAGTGGGAATTATCTCCTTCACAAACTCCACATTTATCCTCCTGCTTATAGGAACCAACCTCCTTATCACAGCCCACATTCTGAGAGAGAGAGAGAGAGAGAGAACAGAGGGAGGTGAAAGGGAAGAGGGGATGAGAAAGAGAAAATGAGAGGATGAATGTGACAGGCTGTATTGGTGCTGTTTATACACAATGATTTTGTTAGAATGATAGAATGGAAACAGATGTCCTGATGAAGAGAGGGAGAGAGAGAGCGAGAGAGAGACTCTCACCAGACACTCTCCTCTGGCGCAGACGCTGAAGGGATCTGAGTAACTGCAGCGAGTCCCGTCGTGCATCACCTGGTTCATAGACACTATCTCACCCGTCTCTTTCGAACGACAGCTCAGCTCACACTTATGGGCCTCTGAAACACACACACATACACACCTCAGCTCAAGTTTCTGGAAACCTGCTCATCCAAATTTTCTATTTAAATTTTCCTCTTCACTGCAGAAACCGTCTCCACTTCCCCAGGGCTATACCCCTCTGGCGGACACTTGGCATTGAGCATGGGGATCCTAGGCACATGTGCAGCTGTTTCAGAGTGTGCCAGGTCAGCCCTCAAAAATGCCCCAACAAGAGGAAATCCATCCATTATCTGTAACCGCTTATCCAATTTAGGGTCGCGGGGGGTCCAGAGCCTACCTGGAATCATCGGGCGCAAGGCGGGAATACACCCTGGAGGGGACACCAGTCCTTCACAGGGCAACACAGACACACACACATTCACTCACACCTACGGACACTTTCGAGTCGCCAATCCACCTGCAATGTGTGCTTTTGGACTGTGGGAGGAAACCGGAGCACCCGGAGGAAACCCACGCCGACACGGGGAGAACACACTAACTCCTCACAGACAGTCACCCGGAGCGGGAATCGAACCCACAACTTCCAGGCCCCTGGAGCTGTGTGACTGCGACACTACCTGCTGCGCCACCGTGCCGCCCACAAGAGGAAATGTAAAGTTATTTTATCATGAAGTTTGCATGATAAATAGAGTGGATAAATAAACTTTACTGGTGCCTTATTTTATTGATTTTAAAGAGCCATGGTTACTTTTTTTTGTTTTAAACGAAGGATAAACCCCTTCTTCAGAGTTAGTTTCTCATTATTAACCGTCTTTACCCGCCGCTGTTTCTTTACTGGTGTTTTGGCCCGTGTTCGCCACACCAGAGTCTGTATTAACCCTCTCTGTGCTGCCTTCAGCACAGGATTGTATTATTCTGTTGGAGTCCATTTTAAAGCAACAGTTGGTAATATTTTTCTACCTTAAAATTACAGCTTCAAAATCATCGTGTTGCTCCACTCAGCTGTAGTAGGGAACAGGTCCTTTTCTACTCCAGGCTCAGCACTGCAGAAACTGCACTATGGAACTTGTAGAGGAGGGTAGGAAACCACTAACACCCTCCAAAATCCCCCATAATCCCCAAGACATAGCACTTTCAGGATATTACAATTACTGGCCACTTTATTGGAATCCATTACAGCCCTTCAGCCAAAAATACACCGACAAGAGTGGCTTGTGGTGCTGATGTCTTTGTTTTCTCTCTCTCTCTCTCTCTCTCTCACTCTCTCACTCTCTCACTCTCTCACTCACTCTCTCACTCTCTCACTGCAGCAAAGAGAAACAGTTAAAACACAGTGATGTTGGGGCGGTCCTGGTTCCAGGCTCATGGTCAAGCGCAGGCCGAAAGACCCTCACCATCCGGGGGCTCGTAGGGGAGCCAGGTGTGTTTGATGTTGTTGTGGTATTTGTTGCTCCTCTGCACACACTGCTGCGCTCGGAAATCTTCATACGGTCCTGGACACTCCTCCGTGTTACACATCTGATAATCAAAGGCAGCCCCCGGACAATCTCGACCGCCATATGCTGGACTAGAGAGAGTGGGGGGGGGGAGGGGGACAGAGAGAGAGAGAGAGAGAGAGAGAGGACAGTGAGGGGACAGTGTGTGTGTGTGTGTGTGTGTGTGTGTGTGTGTGTGTGTGTGTGTATACTAACACTGGATTGTTACACTGACGGCTCCGGGACCGAACCCCTCCTCCACAGGTTCTAGAGCAGGAACCAAATTTTCCCCAAGAGCTCCACCCCCCGTCATGGCCATAGGGCTGATAGGAAGACCTCCAGATACAGTGTCCCTTAAAACACCACTACAGAGAGAACACACACACACACACACACACACTTCAACTTTATGTCACTGGGCAGATGCGCTTGTCCAGATCGACTTATTATAATCATGTTATAATTTTAGGTGAATTCAGGTTTAGGAGTCTAGCTCAGGGACTCTTACTGGTGTATCATAATGGAGGTACCCGAGCAGGGAATCAAACCCTAGCTCAAGACTTGGGCTGCGACTGACGACATTTTCCAAGAACCAGAGAACATAAGAACACACAAGAACACATATTGAGAAACAGCTGAACTCTCCCACTGTGTCTCTGTAGTAATATAAATGAAAGCTGTGAAGTGCCCCTAGTGGCGAGGAGCTGTTTCGGTGTGTGATAATTATAACCAGACACAAGATAAAATATCCTATTGTAAAATATCCTGTGCCAATCCATTAAGCTTCACATAGGGCCCACCCCACTCTCTTCCTACTGGCAGCCACATAATGTCTGAAGAATCACCAAAAGGGGGAGGTACTAGCACTCATTCACTCATTAATTTATTGTCTGAAACCCTTATCCAGTTCAGGGCATCTCAGGGGGTGCAAAGCCTACCTGGAATCACAAGGTGCAAGGTGGGAACACACCCTGGAGGGGGCGCCAGTCCTTCACAAGGCGACACACACTCACACCTACAGACACTTCTGAGTCTCCAATCCACCTACCAACATATGTTTTTGGAGCATGGGAGGGAACTGGAGCACCCGGAGGATACCCATGCAGACACAGGGAGAACACACCACACTCCTCAAAGACAGTCACCCGGAGGAAACCCACGCTAACACAGAGAGAACATACCACACTCTTTACTGACAGTCACCTGGAGGAAACCCACGCAGACACAGGAAGAACACACAACACTCCTCACAGACAGTCACCCGGAAGATGCCCACGCAGACACAGGAAGAACACACCACACTCATCACAGACAGTCACCCGGAGGAAACCCACGCAGACACAGGAAGAACACACCACACTCCTCACAGACAGTGACCTGGAGGAAGCCCACGCAGACACAGGGAGAACACACCACACTCCTCACAGACAGTCACCTGGAGCAGGACTCGAACCCACACCCTCCAGGACCCTGGAGCTGTGACAGAGACACTACCTGCTGCTGTGGGGCCCTGCTAACATCAGACTGTACTAATTACTGTGTAAAAATACAGTATAGAAAACTATAACCATTTAAAACATAATGCTCATATATTCTTCTCCTGGTCGTTATCTTCCTTTCACAGCGGCGATTCTTTGGCTTTGTTTCTGTGCGTATTCTGTATGAGTGTTTGTGTGTGTGTGTGTGTGTGTGCTGCATCAGCGTGGTTTATTTCTCTCCAGAAAGTGCAGTGTGAGCTCTGAATAAATTTGGCTTGTGATCATTATTCTCTGAAAGTTTTGTGCTTTGCTATTGATTTTAAAACAAGCTGTTTCTCCTCATTCTGATTCCTAAGAAAAACAAAACAAAAGTCCAGCAACGGCGCCTCATCACAATTCTGAAACACACCCACAATATCAGGAGCCGCCTGAACATGGAAATTAACCAGCATCAGGCTCAGGGTCTGAGTCAGAGTCAGGGTAAAGGTCAGAGTCAGGGTTAGAGTCAGGGTTAGAGTCAGGGTCAGAGTCAGGGTCAGGCTCTTATCATTTATTATCGTAAGATTAAGGTTACTGTTAGTCTCCACAAAATTAATGTGTGTACGTCAAGTAAATGTCCCTGTGAACACATGGAAACAAACCAGTGTGTGTGTGTGTAGGAGTGTGTACCTTTCCTGGAGCACACTCAGTCCCGTCCACTGGAGGACCTTTCTTGGTTTTACAGAAATACTGATTATCAGGATGACTGCACCACAACTGTTTACATGGGTCATAGGTCCGAAACTGAGAGAGAGAGAGAGAAAGAGAGAGAGAGAGAGAGAGAGAGAGAGAGAGAGAGAGAGAGAGAGAGACAGAGAGCAGGGGGAGGGTGAAGAGAGACAGAGAGAGAGAGAAGAGAGAGAGAGAGAGAGGTGATGTTTACTCTGGTCATACAGTGGTCAGTCTCACTGCACTCTGTGGCCAAACATTTGTAAACACCTGCTGAACACACATTGCCGTATTATTTGGGAGTGTGCTCCACATTTCTGTGAGGATTTGATGGCATTCAGCCACATGAACCCAGGTGAAGTCAGGTGCTCGTTCTCAGACTCCTCCCAAAGCTATTGGAAGGCACTCCAGAGAGTTACGATTTTGGTTGTCATTTTGCTGTGTGTTTGTTTTTTGTGAAGATAACCACAACAGAAAAAAGTCTTAGGGCTTTATTATTGTTGCACAATGCAGTACACGACCTAAAGCTCTTCTTAAACTTTATTCTTCTTATAATTATTCTCACATTTTATTCTCACAATCAATAAAACATCACTTCTACTCTACATGCAGCATTTGACTCGTGTGCAGCTACTACAGAGCCCCTTTCATGTCTGTAAATGTCTACAAATAACTGGACACTGTGGTTTAATTAAAGGTAAACAGTGTTGTGTGTCTGCGAGTGTTGTTAGAGACTCACGGCCGTGCACATCTTGTATCCGATGCCGAAGTCGAAGCGGCACTGTTCGTCCATGGAGTAGTTGATGCCTGGCAGTTCGGTCAGTTTGGGCCATTTGCGTTCGAAGGGATCGTCCAGGAGACAGTCATAGGAGCTGAGGATTAATGAAAGAGAGCAGAGGTTATTCAGGGAGAGATACAGGCTATGTCCCAATTGTGTACCACTCACTAATGAGGTGTGTAGTGTACTCAGAAATGTGAAAGGAGGAGGACACCTAAAAATCTACAGCGCACACATAAGAGCCGTGCATTTTTGATCTGAAAGTATTGGAAATTACCTTTGTCTTCAGTTTCCCTCATTGCTACGACGAGTGAATAACATTCTCCGTCCATCTGTAGCACAGTATTTAACAGCCTCACAGACCACCGCCGTCTACAATGCTGCTTTTTCCTCATTTTAGAATTAAATACAAAACAAGCTCCTCTGCTGTCACCGTGTTTGATTTTTTACTCCGAACTGCCCTTTACTGGATGAGATGCTCAACAACCAGGTCAATGGAGCGGATGCGAGGGCGTATATATGAGCCTTTAGACAGAAACGCTGTAGGTTAAGGTTAGTATGTAGTGTACACTCTAGAATTAGTATTAAGTGTGCAATTTGGACACAGCCATAGATATTAAATAACTCCATTTATCGCAGCGTCCCTCAGCTGAAGGTCAAAGCAGCTTTAGATTAGCTTTCATTTACATTCCATTCACTTTAACCAGAACCTGAACCCCTTCTGACCCTGCTTTTATTAGAAATTAGGCAAAAACACACTCTGGATTATTGTTTTTGTATTGTAATTGACACAGAAGCAGAGGAAGGAGAAGCTGGAGGACACTAAAGCTCTGTAAGGGACGTGCTGAAACGACAAAGACGAAGCACTCTCCAGAACCTCAGGGCTCCTGGTGATTCAGCACTTCTCTCAGAACCGAAGCCTCCTGCTTCAGAACCGATTATTAACCCAGCAATGCTCAATGTGACTTGGTTTCCACACAGTGATGTCTTTTAAACAGGTGAAGATCTGAGCGCAGTTGAGAAATCAGCTTCAGTGCGTGAGGCCAAGCTCCGCCTACAAGTGTCTCGTTTACATATCACTTACATGAAGCATGCCCCCATTTCTGCACATGTTTCAGTAGTGAGTGAACTGCGCCCCATACTGAACAAACTGTACAGAGTTAAATTGAGAGCTAGTGGAGGAAATAAACAGTGGAGTAAACGGAGCATGCTGAGTGGTTGGAGAAGGCAGGATGATGGATGATGTAATGGAGTAAAATAGCAGATGTAAACAGTATGTTACTGTTTTCCACCCACTGTGTTTAGAGAGGGGTTTATGGGAGGAGTCAGTCGTATAAAATAAAAGCCCATTTTAAAGCGTGCTGTAAGTAAACAGGACTCTTACTGTATGCAACGGTTCAGCTCCTGTTTGCTGCAGCGAGACCAGTGATAGCGATGGAATGCTGCCTGGACCAGAGGTGCCATGATACTTCCCATACTTGTCTCATCTCCACAGCGGTTCCCCTGACCATCATGCTCCATCCCCAGCCTAGAACCAACACACACACACACATACACAATCAGCTCTCTACACAATCTAGAACCAACACACACACACACACACACACACACACACACACACACACACACAAACAATCAGCTCTCTACACAATCTAGAACCAACACACACACACACACAATCAACTCTCTACACAATCTAGAACCAACACACACACAGTCTGCACTCTACACAATCTAGAACCAACACACACACAATCAGCTCTCTACACAATCTAGAACCAACACCACACACACACACACACACAATCAGCTCTCTACAAAATCTAGAACCAACACACACACACAATCAGCTCTCTACACAATCTAGAACCGACACACACACACACACACACAATCAGCTCTCTACACAATCTAGAATGAACACACACACAAATCAGCTGTCTACACAATCTAGAACTAACAAACACACACACACACACTAATATGCACCAGGAAGTCACAAAAGCAGCCATCTTTGGGCTCACTTTTTTTTTGGGTTGGCCATTGTTTGACTCTGTCTGGTGGTATGGTCTTGTGTGTTGGACTTAAAAAAAAGTTTAATGAGAATTACCTTTTGTTAGTTTTGTTTTGCCTTGGAGTATTGATATTGTTTGCTTGAACCCGTGTCCTAGTCCTGTCAAGTTGTCTGATTGTTTCTGTCTCCCTAGGAGGGTGCGAGTAAGCTAGATATGTGCGCACTTACATGGTGCACACGTAGTTTCTCTATTGTATAGATACACCAGAGTATAGGGCAGGTACCACCCCTTGTATTTTCTTTATAGAATATAGTTATAGAGTATATTGACATAGCTTAGGTGTTAATCATGTTTTGTTATTTTGTTTTCTTTGGTACTGTCCATGTTCCTCCCTCCTAAGGTTTGTCTACCTGTCAAGTGTTATTGTGGTATGATCTTTTGTATTAAATTATTGTTTGTAGTCCCTGAACAACTTGGTCTCTAGCTTTTGACTGGCTTCTCTTTTCACTTTCACATATTGTTACGTTTACCTTACTACTACCACCCTAGACCCTGAAGCCCAATAGTAGGGGTGTAACAATTGGGGGCTTGTCCGGAATATATTGTTTTTTGTTTTTTTTTTGTATGTGTAGAGTTGTAAAGGGGTTTGCTGGCTTTGTTGTTGGACATGGCATCATTTGATGTGTCTGCTTTTGTTGCTTCACCTAGTTTGGAAGTGCTTGAGAAATGTCGTAAGGATGAATTACTAGAAATAGCTGCACATTACAACATTTTTGTATCTAAACAGATGTTAGTAAAGGACATAAGGGGTAAACTCATTGTGGCATTAAGGGAGTTAGAGGTGTTTGAAAGCCTTCAAGCACAGGTTCCCACAAGTACTGGGGTGGGGGAAGTTGAGAGGGTTGTAACCCCCGTTATTGAGTCTGATGAGCAAGAACAGCTAGAGGAAGAAGTAAGGGCGACATTACCTCGTTTTGACCCTTATTCTCCATCTACTGCTGTGTCTTATGCTGAAGCACGTACTAAAGTGCGCATCACTCATCTCCAATTAGAGGCTCAGGAAAAGGCCCAGGCACTGGAACTGGATTTACGTTTGGCTATCCGGAAGATGGAGCTAGAAGTTGACCGGGAGGTCTGTCTAAGGGAGTTGGAGATAGGAGCAATGAAGTGTCCTCTGGTGTCTTCTCCAGCTGTTGTTTCATTGGATTCTGCTTCTGCTCCTCCCATTTCTTCTGTCAACCCTCCAACATTTGATGTGAGTAAACACATTGCCTTTTACCGCTGTTTAGAGAAACAGAGGTGGATACATATTTTGGGGTTTTTCAGCTTTAAATTGGCCAAAAGATGTGTGGTCCCTTGTGTTACAGTTATTAGGCAAGGCTCAGGAGGTATGTTCATCTCTGCCATTACAGGATAGCTTGCAGTATGATGTTGTTAAAGCATCCATTTTACATGCATATCAACTTGTGCCTGAAGCGTACAGACAGAAATTTTGCCTAGACAAAAAGAGCTCATTTAAATTTTGTGGAGTTTGCTAGGGAAAAAGAGGCCTCCATATTAGGTCACTTACCAGATTTGTAAAGAATAGATCTTAAGGAACTAATCTGTGGATTTCCTTCCATATTTGCTGATGTTCCTTCCCAGACAAATGTATTAAAACACGATATCCAGGTTACTACCACCACACCAATTAAACAACATGCTTATCATCTTAATTCTGTGAAGAGAGCTGCCATGAAGGAGGTTGACTATTTGTTAGAGCATGGTTTGGCAAAACCAAGTTGTAGTCCTTGGAGTTCTCCTTGTCTTCTCGTTCCTAAGCCTGATGGGTCATACCGATTGTGAACAGATTATAGGTGTGTAAATTCTGTCACGATCTCTGATTCTTATCCTTTACCCCAGATAGATGACTGTATTGATAATGTTGGTTCTGCTAAATTTGTTAGTAAACTGGATTTGCTAAAGGGATATTGGCAAGTTCCTCTGACTGCTTGTGCTTCAGACATTTCTGCGTTTGTAACGCCAGATGCTTTTGTACAGTACACAGTGATGCCATTTGGTCTTAAGAACGCACCAGCTACATTTCAAAGATTATCAGATGTACCAAATTGTTCTGCTTATTTAGATGATATTATCATTTATACTTAGGACTGGTCCACTCATGTGAAGATTCTATCATCTGTGTTCATCTTGGTAAGGTAGTTGGTCAAGGTCATGTGCGTCCTGTTGATGCACTAGTTTCAGCTATATTAATGAATCCTACTCCTTCTTCTTGACAGGAATTATGCTGATCCCTTGGTATGACTGGTTATTATCGTACTTTCTGTAAAAAATTTTCAACCGGAGTTGAACCACTGACTTCCTTGCTCAGTCCCTCTCAAGCTTTTACATGGGATTCTGGTTGTCAACATGCATTTGAAAATGTAAAAGATCTTCTCTGTAATACCACTGTTTTGGCTGCTCGTAATTTCCTAAAGCCATTTAAACTAGAGGTGGATGCTAGTGCTGTGGGAGCTGGAGCTGTACTGCTACAGGAGGATGATTCGGGCATAGATCATCCTGTATGTTACTTCTCTCGCAAGTTTAACAAACATCAACTAAATTAATCTACCATTGAGAAAGAGACTTTAGCTCTACTGTTGTCTTTACAACATTTTGAAGAGATGGTCTCTGATGCTACAGGAATACATTCTAGTTATAAGACATAAGAAGGGTTCCGAAAATATTTTAGCTGATGCATTATCTCGTATATAATCTGTAAGTAATCTTTGTTAGTATACATGCAGGTAATGTCCTTTCTCCTATTACAAACCTCCTATTACATATGTTTGTTCTTTGGGGTGGACGTGTTACATGTAACAGTTTTGTGCATGTATTTGTTATCTTGTTTTCTTTCCTGGTTCTTTCTTTTTTTCCTCTTTCCCTTCTTCACATAGGTAGATTGGACTGTCACTCTTCATGGACCTGGCAACCCTTCCAGCTCCAGCCAATCCCAGCCAGCCACAACAGCTTACTGCTCCTAAAAGTGTGGGGCTTAAAGGTTTTAAGCTGGTCCAGGAAGTCAGAAAGGCAGCCATCTTTGGGCTCACTTTTTTTTTTTTTTTTGGTTGGCCATTGTTTGACTCTGTCTGGTGATATGGTCTTATGTGTTGGACTGTCTTAAAAAAAGTTAAATGAGGTCTACCTTATGTTAGGTTTGTTTTGCCTTGGAGTATTGATATTGTTGTGTTTGAACCAGTGTCCTACCCCTGTCAGGTTGTCTGTTTGTTTCTGTCTCCCTAGGAGGGTGAGAGCAAGTTAGATGTGCGTGCACTTACATGGTGCACACGTAGTTTCTCTATTGTATAGATACACCAGAGTATAGGGCAGGTACCACCCCTTGTATTTTCTTTATAGAATATAGTTATAGCGTTTATTTACATAGCTTAGGTGTTAATCATGTTTTGTTATTTTGTTTTCTTTGGCACTGTCCATGTTCCTCCCTCTTAAGGTTTGTCTACCTGTCATGTGTTATTGTGGTATGATCTTTTGTATTAAAGTATGGTTTGTAGTCCCTGAACAACTTGGTCTTCATTTTTTTTAACTGGCTTCTCTTTTCACTTGAACATATTGTTCCCTTACTACTACCACCTTAGACCCTGAAGCCCAATAGTAGGGGCGTAACACACACAGACACTCACACACACACACCCTACGCCCTGCCCTACATTCCAGCTGCGGACATTTGTGGCTGGTGTACGACTCTCTGACGTTTACAAAATCCCAGTGACGTGTTGGAGCCGTAGTTTAGAGCGAGAGCAAGCAGATAAACATCAACAGCCCATCAGTACAGACCCCTTGTCGTGTCTGTGATGTCACAAAATCAACTAATTTACATACACCCACCTCCCCAGCTTAGAGTCCTTTAGCCCCACCCATCCTCAGTAGTGTGTTCATCCTGCAGCAGGCCTCATGCTCTTATAAGGAATTCCAGGTCTGAGTTGGATGCCCAAATAAGGACTTCCTTGTGGTTTTGTGATTTGAAATTTTAAACAATTTTTAAAGCTGTGATTTCATGTAAAATGATAAACCTTTCAGCCGTGTAACAGATGCTCACACAGACGTTACGACGTCGCGCACTGCACCAGTCAGTTACTCACACGTGTCCGGTCTCGTGGGCCACGACGAATGCCGATGAAAATCCGTCCTCGTGATTCAGAGTGCAACTCCGGAGAGGGTGGCACATCCCGGTCACTGGGGCATAACCTGGGCACAGAGACACAACACAGCACTGAAGAGGAATACAAGGCTTTACAGACCCTTACAGAGCCCTCTAGAGCTTTACAGACAGTTCTAGTGCTTTCCAGACCTTTCCAGAGCTTTGCAGATCCTTCTAGAGATTTACATATCCTCCTAGAGCTCTACAGACTCTTCCAGAGCATTACAGACCCTTTCAGAGCTTCAGTGACCAGTCTAGAGCTTTAGTGAACTTTACATGTCCTTCCAGAAATATTCATAAACTTCTAGAGCTTGACACATTTTACAGATCTTTACAGACCCATCTAGCACTCTACTAAACATTTCTGAGCTTTACAGACCCTTCTAGATGTTTACAGATCCTTCAATAACTTTACAGATCCTTCCAGAGCTTTAGAGCTTTACTGAGATTTACAGAGTTTACTGAGCCTTCTGGAATTACATAGAGCTTTTCAGATCATTCTGTAGCTTTCTAGATCTCTCTCTAAAACAATGTTCATGTGGCTTTCTGGGCCTCCATAGCATCTACAACATCAAAACATTTACAGCTCCAGCTTTAAGGCCCATGTTAGCATACCATCAGGCTAATTAACTTTAGCAAATGCTTAGCTCCAGTTTCTAGCCCTTTAGAGAAAACCACATTAAAGGTGCAATAAGCCATTTTTACCATCACATAGTAGCAGATATTACACTGACACTTAGTGGCCTGGATGTATTACATTCTGTACTGAGCCTCTTTCAAAATATGGCCGCCCTGTGTGAGGGACCTGCTATTTGGAGCATTTTCTGGACAGAGCAGTTTGACTTTAGCTCCTAGGAGCTGAATGTAATAGAAAACAATTTATAAGGTGACCAGACGCCCTCTGTTACCCGGCCATTGTCCTCTTTTTTAGACTTAAAAAAATGTCCAGTGGAATTTCACAAACGTCCGGGATTTTGTTTTTCTAGAGTTTACATAGAATTTCAAGAAGCGTTTTGTTCACAAACTAGTCCCGCCCTCCCCTACTCCATTTGGTTCACTTCAGTGAGAAGGGGGAGTGGTAAAGTAGCCTAAAATCTTCGGATTGGACGGTCTGACTGTAGAGCTATCATTATTGGTCGATAACCTTCTCTGTAAGCATTTAATTGGTCAGTCTGCACGTCAGTAGTCCTTGTTTACATCAGGCAAAGCTCATGTACCTAACCTCATCTCGAGCAGCTATGCCGGAACGTAAATGTAAGTTCTTGGATGAATTAAAAAAGATTCCCATGTTTTCCCATGTGTAGCAAATAAAGGTGTAAAGGACCTAAAAGCACACATAGGTTCAGCTAAACATACAACGGCAGCGAGGGGTGAGAGCTCATCACCACCCCCAAGGTGTCAGTCTTCTTTTTCACCATCTCAGATCTACAATTTAGAAATAATAAATCAACACTTCCATAAACAATATCTGCTATATTTTCAGAGTAAAATTGACTAATTGCACTTTTAATATGATTTTATTTTTGCAATGTATGACACAGCACGCTATGCCAAAATGAAGGGACTTTGGTCACAGATAAACAAACAAACAAGTAAACGAACACAAAGCAAGGTACAACAGACACAGTGTAAATTCCTCGATCAAGAAATGTGCAGCAGCCGAGTTGAGCCTGGTTTGAGTTGCGTCAGTGAACTTTTATTTTAGAATAATTTCTCAGCCTTTGAGACAAAAGTCTCCATGCTTTAAATCATTGGGCGGTCTTTGGCATGCAGCGAAAAGCAGAAAACATAGCTTCCATAACCACAAGGATGCAGCACAGAGATGAGTAGCAGCCAATCAGAGCATGAGAAACCTTCACCTTGCAAAAAACAAGAATCACTCAGTAGGTTAAAACATTGTATACACAGACCAGAAATTTCTAAACATTTACCTTGATTTAAGTGACTTCATCATTATTTATTAAACATGCAGAGGACCTGCTGATAGAACTGTTATGAGGGGATCACTGATCGGCACTACCACAGACCCCTAGGAAGTCTGAATCCCAGAACCTTGGGAAGGTTCTTGTTTAATGGCTGTTCTCTCGTGGTTCAGAGCGAGCCGAGTAGGGACTAAACCGTGGTGTGTAAACCTTGCAGAGCGATGATTGCCCAGAGAGAGTCGTCACTCTACGCCACGCAGTGGCTGGTTTTTTATAGCTGCAACTGCTACTGTCCCTGACGGGCAGGGTACGGTGTCACACCAGCCGCCATTTTAAAATCCCAGCCTGGATCCAAGGCTCAGATTTGAATACTTTAGCTCTAGTGCAGGGGTCGGCAACCCGCAGCTCTTTGATCCCTCTGATGCGGCTCAGCTTTTGAAAACAATTACTCAGTATTTAATTAAAATGTATTTTATTTTAGTTCAGTTTAGATTCATTTTCAAAATGTAATTCTATGAAGATTATAGCAATCTTGTAACATCTAAAATATTTTAATATTTAAAATATTTTGTCGCTCTTAATTCACGTCACAACTTTCCAACGTGTGACACCCGTCAGTGTGCGGTTTCTTGAACTTTTTGATAGCTGACTGCACGGCGCCAGTAAAAGGATGACAGCACGTAGAGAGAGGACAGCATTTTTGTTTGTTTGTTTGTTAATTTAAGTTCGGCGTTTGTTTTCCCCATTACTACAAGGACTCAAATAGACATTGAGTATTTTACTTAACCGCTAACACGTCTTTTTTTCTGAGTTAAAATGTTTTGTTGCATGCAGAAATGTTATTTCATTTTCTCTGCAGTCGTTCATTAATTTCATAAATGTAATGTTTATACATAGCACAAAGGCAAAAAAAACAACAAAAAACATTATATGCAGTGTTATTTCATGTAAAATTTCAAAAGGATTTTGTGGCTCCCAGTGTTTTCTTTTTCCAAATGGCTCTTTGAGTGGTAAAGGTTGCCGACCCCTGCTCTAGTGCATAAACAAAGACAGCCACTCTTTCTTTGTGTACTGCTTTTCAAACAGGTTTTCTCAGGCCCAGAATGCACTTGTCCTGATGACAATGCTTGTAATCAGTACAGTAAGTTTGTACTAGCTGAAATCGCCTAGCGCACTTTTAAGATGATTCTGCTTATTTCATCTTTAATGAACGATGTTTTGCTGCTGTGCATTGGCATTTATCTATTAATATTTATTTTTATAATCAGGAGGGTGCAACTGAGGCACAGTTCTGGTGTTAAATCATTGCTATGAGGATTTGATGGTGCTCAGCCTTCAGTTCTGGATCACAAACACAACTCCAACTCATCAGAGGAACTCTATCGGACTTTTGTATCTGCTGTGGGCTGTTTATATTTGGACACAGAGTCTCTGGTGCTGTAGCGACTCTCTCTCGCTGGTGTGTGATGTTTGTCTTGAGCGGGTGATGCCCCGTGGATACGCCGAATGTTTTGGGGCCAAAACACACCCAGTCGCCATGGCAACATTTGAAATGTGAACCAAAAAAACACACACAAAGCAACTCACAGGTGAGACAAAATAAAAGTGTCCGTCATCAGGCAGAGAGCACACTTTACAAATGAAAAGCCTTCTTCTCTCAGAGTGCTGTCTATTTTAAAGTTCTTTAAATCTTCACCAAAGAGGAATTGCTCTCTGAGAGAGAAAAGGGAAGCTGGTGTAGAGTTGAGCGATGTGAGCGCAAATCAATATCACGATTCACTGAAGATTTGACCTCGATTACGATTACTTGTCTCACAGTTCCCTGACGAGTCTCATGCTGTAAACATGCTCCAGTATTAAAGGTGGGGTGTGTGTTTCTGATGTGGCTGGGAACTCCGTCTCTGTGTCTGAGCTGTTCATATTCGGTGTGAGATTGTCTTTAGTGTGAAACAGACTGGGTGATTCACTTTTGGTCTGAAACTGGTTTTTCTCTGTGTTTACATTTGACTTCTTTATGTTCTGTATCATCTTCACTAAAGTCAGAACACGTCCAAACCACAGACGCAGCGTTTCTAACCGAAGAGTGAGTAAACACATCCAAACACACAAAGAATGGAGAATCAAAAGGCTGAGATGTAAACAAGAAGTCTGAGGAGTTGGTTTGTGATTTGATTCCAGAAACAGCAGACAACTGAGGTCAGTGCTAGATAAGGAGCAGCGCTGTCTCCTCCCTCAACATCCACAGCTGAGAGGCCCTTGTGTGTTTGTGGGTGTGGGGGGGGGGGGGGATTTGAAAGAAGAGTCAGAGTTTTGCTGTGCTGCCGTGCACTTACGATGAAAACTTATTTCTCATCTCCACTCTTCCAACAGCTTTCTGGCCTTTTTAAAAGTTTCTACCAGGGTTCACTGAGTGTGTTGGCCTCCACGTGGTTAAAACTGTCTGTATCCCCTCGTTTCCATGGCAACGGGGATCAAACCAATACTAAGTCTAAATGCTGTTGGAGAGGATGGTGAAGCCGAGTGGAAGAGAACATCAGGGGTTTTCACCTGCGATGGTGGAGGATGTGACAGAATGAAACCCGTAATTTATCTCGCGTCCATGTGGCTGAAGGGTGATGAAGAGATCAAACACATGCAAATCTCCTCTGCTTTGATGATGATGATGATACCTGGTCAGGACCGAGCCTACTGAACCATTTCCCATAAACCACTCAGGGGTTGTTTATACATTTTAGCCCAAACCTGACTCTGATTTTTATAGCCACTGAAATAATAGTGGATTAAAAAGCAATTAAGTTTATCACACTCCAGTCAAAACTACAGATATGTATCATTTATTCTGGAGGGGAAAAGTAAGAGCTCTAGACAGGATCCAGGGAGCAGAGCATCCTGGAGCTCTTACAGGATCCGGAGCAGTTTGAATGGATCAGTTAAAACAGGAAAAGTGTCTCACACTGTGGTTAGAAACTACAGTCAGGAGTGTTTTCCTTTTCCTCCACATGCCAAAAACTCTCCTCAGAGGAAACGGGCGATGAAACTGAATCAGAGTTTGTTTTACGTGTTTTTTTTCCACAGGTTGGCACCAAAACCCAGTCAAAAAAGCTTCGAGTTCAGAGGGAAAAAAGCTCTTGATGTGGCACCGTGCAAAAATGATCTCTTACAGAGTGAAACGTCTTTAATCCAGTCCGTACCTCTAGAACAATAACCGGGAGTCAGATAGAACCACTGATCTAGCACAGAGCTAGTCCCTGGGTTCAGAGGAACTCCTAAAACTCAGAAACACAAAGGAGAAACCTCTGGTGGGAAAGTTCAACCTGGAGGAACAGGGTGAGAGAGAGCCCAGGAACCAGAGGTGGGATACGAACCAAGTTTAGTCTGCATCAGAAACAACTGACCAGCACTGGTTTGTATCCCACCTGATGGTGGTCTCTGGGTGCTGCACAGGGTTCTAGATAATCCCTCTTTTAAAGGCTATGTTTATGATTTAAAAACATTTTATAAACTCCTGAGGATGTTTCTTCACTATTTGCTTCTCTCCACTGTTTGTACTGGAAAAAGCTCCGGCGTTTGTACACAGCCCTGGCTCCGTAAATGTGGAAAAAACAAAGGGTGTCTGTCCCTTAGTAAATGTCTCAGGTTTTTCTCTGTGCGTTGCTACCTGAGCCACAAGAAACAACATCTGGAGATGTTTGGATACAGAGAGACCTCAGAACATTAAAAAGCATGAAAAATATTCAGCATATGGCTGTATTTATGCTCAATATGTGGGTAATATTGCCATACTTAAGGTGGAACTGACTCTAAATTCAGGAGAGCACTAACTGCATGAAAGCAAACAGAGCGAAAGTACTACAAAACTAAACTGCTCGAGTTACACGAGTTTCTGTGGGTATTCAAACAGTGAATAAACACTTACAGACAATTTACGCTTCAGACACCAACAAGACACAGTTACTTCTTATTCACACACACTGCTCCACATTAAAAAATACAGTCGCATCTTAGTCACACTGCTTCACCTTAAATGATAGTCGCTTCTTACTCACACACATCGCTTCACCTTAAAAGATACAGTCGCGTCTTACTCACACACACCGCTTCACATTAAAAGATACAGTCGCTTCTTACTCACACACACACCGCTCCACATTAAAAGATATAGACGCTTCTTACTCACACACACCGCGCCACCTTAAAAAATACAGTCGCTCCTTACTCACACACACCGCTCCACATTAAAAGACACAGTCGCTTCTTACTCACACACACTGCTCCACCTTAAAAGATGCAGAGCTTCTGAATGTAAATAAACCAGAGAGAACAGCGTTTCCCCACAATCATAGACACTGTCTTTAAGGCAAGGCCTCCCTTTTCCTCCAGGTTAGAGGTTTTCCTTCGCCAGGGGTCCTAAATTTCAGATTTATTTCTGGGTTGGGGTGGGGGGGGGGCACTTTCTTCTGAGACAAAGTAATTTAAAATAAATTAAAATATCATGGAATATTACACACACACTAGAGTCTGTTTTCATGTCAAGAAGAGATCTTTTCTGCAGTGCCATTGTTAGACTAAAGCCATTTTTAACCCCACGGTCAACGAGGGCCACCTCTGAGCCCTGGTTCCCAGGCACACATCTTACCTGTGGAGTGTTGAGGCCAACCTTTAAGGAGCCCTGACTCTGCACAAGCCTGGACCGAGTGAATACACTACCTTGCATACCTGCTGGCCCAAACTCTTGCCTGGAGAGGAAGATGGCGTGGTCGTGGTGCTCTGCGTGGTTGGGGTCCAGACGCTGCTGAGTGTTCGCCCATCGACAGACCTGCTCCAGACTCCGGGATGGGTTTCCCCGCTCGATCAGACTGACAGACTACACATAAACACACACACAACTGTTAAACCCGCTCCAGACTCTGGTCCAGGTTTTCCATTCAATCAGACTAACTGATAAACCCACTCCAGACTCTGTACACCCTCTCTCACCCTCCCTCCCTCCCTCCCTCCCTCACTCTCTCTCTCTCTCAGGATCAGGAATGTGTGTGTGCAGTGTGTGTGATGGTGTGTGTGTGTATTGATGATGGCGTGTGGTGTCAAATTTAATCTCACACACTGTGAAGACAAGAGTCAAATGGAAAAAACCTAATCTGTGTTGGGAAATACACACACACACACACACACACAGAGAGAGAGAGAGAGAGAGAATCAGAGCAAAGACGGTCCTCTGCTCCAACATTTACAACAAGAAAAGAAACCACTTTGACATTAGGTAGGGTGACCAGACTTCCTCTTTTACCCGGACATCCTCTTTTTAGACTTAAAAAAACTAGTCCCGCCCTCCCCTACTCCGTTTGGTTCGCTTCAGTGAGAAGGGGGTGTGGTGAAGTAGCCTAAAATCTTCTGATTGGACGGTCTGACTGTAGAGCTACCGTTATTGGTCGATAACTTTCTCTGTAAGCATTTAATTGGTCAGTCTGCACGTCAGTAGTCCTTGTTTACATCAGGCAAAGCTCATGTACCTACCCTCATCTCGAGCAGGTATGCCAAAACGTAAATGTAAGTTTTCGGATGAATTAAAAAAGATTCCCATGTATAACAAATAAAGGTGTAAAGGACCTAAAAGCACACATAGGTTCAGCTAAGCATATAACGGCAGCGAATTTTCAGTTCCACCTTAAATCGCGCAGCTACTTAATTAAACCATACATTCCACCTTAAATGGGTGACTTTCTGAGGCTGGTTAGAGGAAGGTGCTTGTTTGTCTCACTCTCCTGAGGACACACACACACACGGGGGGGGGGTCTGTCGCCAAACCTCAGCAGAGTGCAGTATCAGTCTTACCTGACGATACCCCACCATGATCATACGAACGAGAACGATGTTGATACAGGTCCCCAGAGACTCATCATGGTATATCTCATCGACCTGAGACAGAGAGAGACAGACACAGAAAGAGAGAGAGACAGACAGACAGAGAGACAAACCAGCATCAGTCCAGTTTAAACCAGTATAAACCCAGTTAATAATCCAGTTTAAACCAGTATAACCCAGTTAATAACCCTGTTTAAACCAGTATAACCCAGTTTAAACCAGTATAAACCCAGTTAATAACCCAGTTTAAACCAGTATAACCCAGTTTACACCAGTATAACCCAGTTTAAACCAGTATAACCCAGCTAATAGCCCAGTTTAAACCAGTAGAAACCTACAGAAGGCCAGTAATTGATTTACTTCATAGTTTTAGTAAAAAAAAGGTTTATTTATTTCAGAGTCTGTAGCTGCTTTAAACAGACTTTTCTCTTCCTATTGGAACTCACTCACTCGCTCTCTCTCTCTCTCTCTCTCTCTCTCTCTCTCTCTCTCTCTGTGTGTGTGTGTTGAAAAGAGGTTAAGTGCTTCTATAAATGTGAGGTCACATACACAGATGAAACATGCTCATAATTCAGGTTCCCAGAACACAAAGTGACTCTGCTTTTGTCACCATTCTCTCTCTCTCTCTCTCTCTCTCTCTCACTCACTCACTCACTCACTCACTCACTCACTCACTCACTCACTCACTCACTCACTCACTCACTCACTCACTCACTCATGACAAAATACAGATAGGGTTCAGAGAGTTCAGAAAACAGCAGAACACACCATTACAAAACACCCACATTCCTCTAGATCCACTTCACACACACACACACACATCACACACTCAAAAAACACTCCCAACAAAACCCTCCTGCACAGTAGAAGAGAGAAGAGGGAATAAGGTGTAACAGTTGTTCCTAATAATGTTATTGTTATTATTATTATTATTATTAATTTGTTTTGCTGTTGTTCATTTCCCAGCATTACAGACCAATACCAACTTAAATAATTACTTTTGCTTCAGTCATTATTCTATGATTCATGCAGTGATTGATCTGAAGTTTCCTCTGCACCATTTTAGGTGGAACAGAAGTTTCATCTTCCTTGCTTCTCCAGATGAAAGGCTGCAAGCCGGGAGTTTTTAAACAGCCGTGGCTTTACAAAGCCTTCTTGTGTGTGTGTGTGTGTGTGTGTGGTAACTATTACAGACTGAAACCACTGGATTTTCCACTGTAAGAAGATTAAGGCGGCAGGAGCTGGTGGAACCTGAACAAGAATGACCTACAAATACCTTTCTCTCTCTCACTCTCTCTATCTCCCTTTCTTTCTTTCCATCTATCCCTCTTCTTCTCTCTATATATATCTCCCTCTCTCTGGGATGAGCTGGAATCCATCAGATCCTCACAGCAATGTTCTAAAATGTAAATCTGACTGTTCCTGCAGCCACTTCCTTTGCTGAACTTACAATGTTCATGAGCGTGAGGACGTAGTTCTGCACGTGCTCCTTGCCATGGAAACGCAGCACCGAGTCGTCCACCGCCAGCAGGACCTCGATGTTGTAGACGTCCTTTTTCGTGTGCCTTCGCTTACGGTCCGAATCCAGCAGCTTCTGCTCTACGGCTTCCAGGGAGTTGGGCAGCTCCGCGAACCCAAAATCAGCCACTGGAAAACAGAAGAGTGACACATCTCCTGCACATCAGTATTCAACCTCCAACATGTTACAGTCGCTTCTTACTCAAACACACCGCTCCACCTTAAAAGACGCTCCTGATTGAACACAAACAGGAAGTCGGAGTTTGTTTTGCTGTGAGAGCAGTAGCTCTCCAGAATCATCTACACTGCCTTTAAGTCCCAAGTCAGGGGGCTGCATTCGAAACATGTTCTTAGGCAAAAGAATGCAAATGGAAACTTTAGCGAAATAAAAATAACCCTTGTGGTGTTTTTAAAGTGTAATGACGCCCTCTTTTTGGGGATCAAACAATCTGCCGTGTTTCAAGGCTGCAGTACATTTCAGCTGAATCAACAACAACATCTGTGGCCATGTTGTTCACAGAGACTCGCCACACTGGAATTACACACAGGAGGCAGAACCGGAACCTCACGACAGTCCTCAGGCCAAGAATACACCGCCATTTGCCACAGATTTCCAGCTGCAGATGTTGGTTCAGATGAACGCGAACGTCCCAAGGACGTCCCGAGGGCAGAAACATTAACACAACACGGTTCTGGTGTGTGAGGGTTTGTTTTAGACCGAACAAACATGTGGTGTGTGGGCGTGAACATTTGAACGTGCTGTGCTCCCCGTGAAAACCTGCAGCAGTGAGAGGAGAGGAGTGAGGGTTATACTCAGAGAGAGAGTCGTACGCAGAAACGTTTACGCTCCTGGTCAAACGGCGTGTCCTGACGAGGGAAAGGATCCATCAACAAACCGAAATATGACGTTTTTCTGTAGATTTCTGTTCAGTTTGCACTATTTTAAACATTTAAATAATTTCTCAGAATTACACAGAAAGAGTGCTGGGTTTTGACTATGGTCTGGAAACTATAACATTCCTCAGTGAACCATCCAGTGAGAGAGAAAGAGAGAGAGAGAGAGAGAGAGAGAGTGTACAGGGGAACAGGGTGAAGAAAAACAGAGACTGATAGCCCTCTTCCACCAAAAGTCTCTATTCGGTTTCATAAGAACCTTGGTATCCTCAGTGAACCAGCCGCGTGGCAGTAAACAGAAGAGAGAAGGTGGCGGAGCATGCAGACGACCTGCGAGGTGTTTGTGCTGTTGTTACAGACGTTGTTTTTCTCCAAATATCAAGCAGTGATCTTCTTTTAGTGATGAGTCGTAGGAGACTAAACTATGTACTCCTCGTGTCGCCATCGCTCCTTGCTCCTGTAACTAGCCACGCTCTCAAGGCTCGTGCCGAAAAACCTACTGTTCTTTGGCTCCCACTGCAAACAAACTTCGATTCGGGAACCTGTTTCTGTTGGTGGAAAAGCGCAAGGACAAGGATAGAGTGGGAATATTACAATAAAGAGAAAGAAGATCAAAGACAAAGATTATGTATAGATAGAAAGAGAGAGAGAGAGGAACCTGCTGCTGCTGTTTCTTCTTTTTATATCTCTTTCTCTGAGCTCTACTTTCTCTATTCCGAGGCCCTGTTTGTGGAGTAGTGCTGTGACCTTGGCCGAAGGTTGTGATGTGACACTGGGACTCGGGACACGTGCAGCGCCACAGACAGGACACTTCAATATCAGTCATTGACATTTCTCCACTCTGTTGTTTGGAGCCACACTCCACCACAGCATTTTCTGCACCATGTGATAATGTGATAAACCTGTAGCAACAGCCTCTACTCCTCCAAGAGGCTTTACAGGACATACCAGAACACTGCAGTGAGGGAATCTGATGGCGTTCAGCCTCTCCACTAGTGCTTTTCCCCTGCCTAGTAACTACTCTACTGGACCCTACTGGTCTCTACTGGACTCTGCTCTCTGATTGGTCCCTGGTTGGTTTTCCACTCCCACAGCTCCCCCTGAAATGTATCGGGTGTCGTCTCTAACTCCGTCTCTAAGGGAAACAGTGGGCTTTGGAAGCCACAACAATGGCGGCGGTAACATTAAGCGGTGTTTACTCATAATGTATTGGCTTGTATGTGTTGTTGTATGGGACTGAACACAGCTCCGTCATCAGTTTAGACAGATCAGTAGAGTTTGTTCCTTCCTTGTTGCAGCGTCCAACTCTCGCTGAATTCTTTCGTCAGCTACCGATCCAAGGAGCGTTTGAACCTCTTCAAAAGACCACAGCGTAATTTTACGAGCTGCCTTCATGAGTTGGATAAAAGCAAACGTGATCTCTGCTGGCGCTGGAGATTTTACAGATGGAGAGTTGGTGCTGGATGTCTGCGTTGCGTGGCATAGAGTGACGATTCTCTCTGGACAATCAATCAATCAATCAATCAAATTTTATTTATATAGTGCTTTTCACAACAAAAAGTCGTCACAAAGCAGCTTTACAGAGATGTGGGTCCGAGCCTCCAATGAGCAAGCCAGGGGCAACAGTGGCACAGAAAAACTCCCTCAGAACACGAGGAAGAAACCTTGGAAGGAACCAAGACTCATACCCATCCTCCTCGGGTCGACACCGGAGACACAACAGAGAACAGAAGTAAAAGTGAAGTGATGACAAATGAAGGGGTTATAGTAATATAAATGTAGTATATTAGTGATGTATGAGTCTGATGAAGGAGAAGGTGATCAGGGATTCTGTGCGAGTTAAAATTAGGTGCAGAGTTAATCTGAGATAAAACAGCATGGCCAAGCATGATATTGTAGATGAGACAAGGCCAGGATCTTGTACAGGACACACAGGGGCTGGATCAGGGCAACACCTGGAGAGCAGCAGGACATCTAAAAGCATGAGAGAGACGGGAGAAAGAAAACCAGACAAAGGGAACAAATAAAAATACAGAGGTTAGTAGGGTCATGGTAAAGGGCAAAATTGTCCTGCGAAAAAAAGCTTCCATGGGTCAGTCAAGAGAACCCAGCGACAGACGGCGTGTTGGCGGTTACTAGAGAGCTAAAAATGCTGTAGCTATGGTGATATGACAGGGTTAATACAGAACAGTGATAATATGAAAACCAGCCCGAACACCAATAGAGAAGGAGTAACCTGAAAGTGAATGATTAACCAAAAGCCTGTTTGAAAAGGTAGGTTTTTAGTCTAGATTTAAAGATTGAGAGTGTGTCTGAGCCCCGAACAGTAACCGGAAGGCTATTCCAGAGTTGAGGAGCTTTGTGAGAAAAGGCTCTTCCTCCTGCAGTGTTTTTCTTAAAGCGAGGAACAAAGAGTAGATGGGCATCCCGTGAACGAAGTGTACGTGACGGGCGATAAGGTATGAGAAGTTCTGCGGGCCTAAACCATTTAGAGATTTATAAGCTAAGAGGAGTATTTTATAGTCAATGCGAAATTTTACAGGTAGCCAGTGTAGAAACGAGAGAACTGGGGTGATATGTTCAAATTTTCTAGCACTAGTGAGCACCCCTGCTGCTGCATTTTGAACTAATTGAAGCTTGTGTAACGCTTTGCACGAGCTCCCTGCCAGGAGCGAATTGCAGTAGTCTAGACGTGAAGTTATAAAAGCATGCACTAATTATTACTATTAAGGATAAAATATGCCGAATTTTGGCAATATTGCGTAGGTGGAAGAAGGCGGTTTTGACTGTATTGGATATGTGGGTATCAAATGTGAGAGTCGAATCAAAGGCTACCCCTAAGTTTTTAATGATGGTATTGTGTTTTACTGTTGAATTATCAAGATTAATAGCAGCATTTCTGAGTGAATGTATCTGAGTATCTGTACCTAGTAACAAGACTTCAGTTTTATCAGAATTTAAAAAGAGAAAATTTTGCATCATCCAGTCTTTAATTTCAGTTAGACATTCTGTTATTTTAAGTAGACAAGCAACATCATTTGGTTTGGCTGATATATACAGTTGTGGGTCATCAGCATAACAGTGGAATTGAATCCCATGCTTACGGATTAGTCTACCCAGTGGCAGCATGTAGAGTGTGAACAATACAGGGCCAAGCACTGACCCCTGTGGAACACCATATTTAACTAAAGTATGATTTGAGGATTTATTATTCAGATATCCAATGTTGAGGGATGAGTTTATTATTGTGAGCAATGGTCTAATGACTTTAGGTAAAATTTGTTTAAATAATTGTGTTGGTACAGGATCCAGTAAGCATGAAGTTGGTTTAGATGAGCTAATTAAACTAAGCAAGTCATTTTCATCGACAGAATTCAAGTAGTCTAAGTGCACCTCAGAGCTGGCGGGGGGTTCATCAACAAAAGCCGATGTGACTTTGGACTGATTTAAGATTTTGAGGCGAATGCAATCAATTTTATCATTAAAAAACCTCATAAAGTCATTGCTACAGAAATCAGAGGGGACAATGGGGTTGATTTCCTTTTTGTTGCCAATTAGATTTGATACAGTGCTAAAAAGGAATCTAGGGTTGTCTTTGTTGTTTTCTATAAGGGAAGAGATGTACTGTGATTTGGCTTTAGATAAGGCATGTTTGTAGTCGGTGAGGCTGTGCTGCCATGCAATTCGGAAACATTCTAGGTTTGTGTGTCTCCATTTACGTTCATGGTTACGAGCAGCCAGTTTTAAGGCACGTGTGCTGTCACTGTACCATGGAGCAAACCTTTTCTCTCTAAATTGTTTGGTCTTGACTGGTGCAACACTATCTAGGTTTGTACACAATAAGTGGTGTAGGTTGTTTGTAATGAGTTCAAGGACATTTGGGTGAGTAGGAAAAGAAATGGTGGTAAGGCCTGGAAGGTTGTTGATAAAATCACTAACTGTTGAGGATGTTATAGTGCGCTTTCTAATATAGCGTGGCTGTGGACAAACATCAAAGTTTAACGTAATTTCATATGTGATTAGATGGTGATCAGAGATGGTCTCATGTAGCGAGAGATTGGATAGATTCTTTATCTCAATGCTCCATGTTAACACTAGGTCCAATGTGTGTTTGCACTGATGAGTGGGCCAATCATCACTCTGCAAGGTTTCCACGCCACGGTTTAGTCCCTACCTGGCTCGCTCTGAACCATGAGAGAACAGCCACTAAACAAGAACCCACTTCCAGAACCAGGACCTGATTTAGCTGACGATGGATGGAGTGTCCACAAATACTTGCTGCCGTTATACTGACATCTAGTGGCCTAGAAGTGTCACACATGATCAATCCCATGTGGGGACCCACTCTATGGAGCATAAACTGGTTCATCCAGGGATGTCAGAACAATTTGATTCTTCATGTGAGCTAAGCTGTGCACAGAAATAAAAATACACACTTTCTTACATACTGCTATAAAGGTTCCAGGGATTTTAAGGTGCACTCAGTCAATAAAAAATGACAGCTTGCACCTTCAAACCCCTGCAGCGTGTAAGTGTTAAAAATCCACGTGATGGGTTCGTGTGGTTTGTTATTGACGTTCCTTATGTAACATCACTGCTTCGGTTTCAGTGGACCCAACTCTCCCAACACACTTTACAACAGCTGTATTCAGATCCAGATGTGTGCAGATGTTTGGGGCAAATGTCAGGCACTAATAGCACGCATTTCCTCTTAAATATGAGCTAAAACACCTCTCCGTTAAACATTCCTCTGAACAGAAGGCCTTTATCAGTAGTGGGTTCCTCTTCACCACAGTAACAGTGTCTGAGAAGTCAGGAACATAGCTGTGAGGATCTGATGGCATTCAGCCTTCTCCTGACCATCAGTGAAGGTGAGTAGTGCCACAGTTACACTCGTGAACCTGCATAATTTAAGGTGGACCAGACAATTAGAATAAAAACTAACCAGGTCTTCCCATCTCTTCGGCTTTCTTTATTTAAGCACCTTATTCATGCCTTATCCATACCATTTAAGGTTGAATGGAGCATATTTTGTACAAAGAGAGGAATAAGAAGCTGAGTAGCTTGGTAATGTTATTGTTATTTCACGACAAACGCTTCAATAAAAACAGCTCAAATTACATGAATTTACAATCAAATATATGGAGATACAAGGTCTTGTTCCAGCAGTGAAGACGTGTTTAGAGGAGAAACCTTTGTTTTATATAAAACATGGACAGAAACAGTTGGAAAAGCAGCTGATTACAGTCGCGGACTGACGTTCTCCAACATTGACGTGCTGCAACAAAAACACACCCAGTGAAAGCTTACACACAGTTAAGCAGCCAATCAGAACAAATCTGACAGGGTTCAGTTCCAGCCCCACTGCCAGCACAAACCCCGCACCTCACACAGACAGCGCAGACACAGCTGCTCCCCTGTGTGCGACTGCAAGATTAAATAAACACTTAAGGAGGTAAACTCAGAAGCACATTGCAGCCACATTAAACACAGGTTTAACATCTGGCTCTCGGTGAGGATCTGTTCACAGATGGACGCCTTAAGAACAAAAAACAAACAAACCTCAGGCTGGTTCTCAAGGTTGGCACCATGTCTCTGAACCTTCCCCAACTCACACACCCAACCCCCGAGTCTAAGACATTCATTCATGACCTTGACTTTCCGCCGCCTTAAAAAATAAGCCACAGGTCTGGAGTTTGCAGCTGGATCCAGAATTCACAACAGCTACAGGTCCATTCATAGCATTATAACACACACACACACACAGAGACACTAACGCACTCAGAAGAGGTTTTACATAATATGTCCCCTGTGAAGTGGTGACCTGGAGGGCAGAGCCCTGGTTGCTGGATGTGCTGTGGATGGGGACAACAGGGGGCGCTGTTGGATGGTCTGTGTGGATCCGAATGCCCCTCATCCACTCATTCCTGCTGCTAACGCTCTGGAGCAGCTGCACATGAGCCTATGGTCACCATACTCAAGGCCAAATGTAGGTCAGAAGGGTGTAAAGGCCTCTAGCATGGGGTTGTGGAGCAGTGGGCCTGTGTTCCCTTCACTCTCTGGTCTTTCTGTGCTGTAGAACCCTCTATGTTTACTCACCTTCGTTGTGAAGGTCCTCCTGGTCTCTCCCAGGTTCTCTTTTGATGGCCGACCTGCGGTACACCACGTGAACTCGACCTTTCACCTCTGCGTCCTGCTGGCCTTTCTCTAGGGGCTCGATGAAGAACTCTCCACTATCCATCCGGATCAGTCCGGCCTGGAGGACACATTCAAACAGTCCTTCATTAGGAGAATGATCACTACACACTTACTGTCCACCTACTGTCCTCTCACTGTCCACTTACTGTCCCCAACTGTCCCCTCACTGTCCATTCACTGTCCACTTACTGTCCCCTCACTGTCCACCTACTGTCCACTCACTGTTCACTCACTGTCCCCTCACTGTCCTCTCACTGTCCACCTACTGTCCACTCACTGTCCCCTCACTCTCCACTCACTGTCCCCTCACTATCCACCCACTGTCCACCCACTGTCCACTCACTGTCCACCCACTAAGGGGAGACAGTGAAGGGAGGAAGGACACTGTAAAGCAGTGGACAATGGGAGTGTGTAAATATAACTCAGGTGTGGTGGAGCCACTCCTGTTTCCTTTGGTTCAAAATATCATCAGGAAAACTATGATTACTCCCAGCAGGAGTGCCAGAAAACACCAGGAAATGCGTCCACAGGCCGTTGGCAGGAATGTGACACATGTATTTTTAGAGATGTGGATGCAAATGGATGTGGTTTGTCCTCGAGCTGCTTGAAGAGATCAGGAGAAGAGGTCAGTTCACAAACACAAGTTTGAATGATAATTAGATCCTCAAACATGAGCAAACTGGACATTCACACGGTTTAAAGTGTCCTGAGGTCCATATAAGGAGCTGTGGGTGTGTCTGAGTGTCTATATAAGGAGCTGTGTGTGTGTGTGTGTGTGTGTGTTTGTGTGTGTGTGTCTGGGTGTCTATATAAGGAGCTGTGGGTGTGTCTAAATAAGGAGCTGTGGGTGTGTCTGAGTGTCTATATAAGGAGCTGTGGGCGTGTTTAGGTGTCTATATAAGGAGCTGTGGGTGTGTCTGAGTGTCTATATAAGGAGCTGTGGGTGTGTCTGGGTGTCTATATAAGGAGCTGTGGGTGTGTCTGGGTGTCTATACGAGGAGCTGAGGGTGTGTCTGGGTGTGTATATAAGGAGCTGTGGGTGTGTCTGAGTGTCTATATAAGGAGCTGAGGGTGTGTCTGGGTGTCTATATAAGGAGCTGTGGGTGTGTCTGAATATCTATATAAGGAGCTGTGGGTGTGTCTGGGCGTCTATATAAGGAGCTGTGGGTGAGGCTGGGGGGCTCCATATGAGGACATCTCCGTACCCTTGACCCTGTCCTTCATATGGACCCTCATGTGAACTACAGAAAGGGGGCGGGGCTGCATCACATTTCAACCACACCCACACTGTCTCTGGGAAGAGAATTTTGTTAAACAGTAGCAAGTGACTGAGTGTGTGTGTGTGTGTGTGTGTGTGTGTGTGTGTGTGTTAATGAGTGAGTGAGTTATAAGTGAATTCCATTAGTCGATTTCAAAGAAATTTGGCAAAACTAAAATAGTGCAGAATAAAATGCCCACAGCTGGTTTTATATTTGTTTTCATGTGTTGTGGAGACAATACTTAGACAACTATTCATTTTTTGTGGAGATTTAACCCAACCCTAACCCTCATTTTAAACTTAACACCAACCATAAACTTAACACATGTCCAACTTAAAATTTGCTCATTTACCTTGTGAGAACCACAAAGAAGAGAAGTCCCCGAAATGTGACGCTGTAAATAGCTTTTGGTCCCTGTAGTGTGATACATTAACACATACAGAGAGAGAGAGAGAGAGAGAGAGAGAGAGAGAGGATTGACATTAAATCAATGCTCTGCCCACAATGCTGCTACAGGAAGTTAGACCTCAGGGCAGAGGTTCAAACTGGAAATCACAACCCAACAATCGTTTTCCATTTCCACCGTCCAAACTCTGCTGCTGCAACCTGCCTCACACACGGCTCCAAACCCAACCTCAGGCCCCATCCACACAGATACAGATATTTTTAAACACTGAGAATGTACCCTCTCTGTTTTTGAAAATCACTCTGTCCAGACGAAGATAAACACAGCTCTCATCTCAGTCCAGTAGGGGGACTTAGTTCCTCTTAAAGAGAGACATCAAAACACCATGAAGCCTGAGAGAAAAAGAGGTTTAATCCCAAATCACTCCATGCTCCCTCTATAGTGCACTACACACATCCTGAAACAACTGAATCTAGATCTTAACAGTGCAGTATATATTTCAAACAAACATCATTTCTATTTCTTCATCTGTGTTGATCTGAACTCTAGTGCTGTCTGCGTGTGAACAGTGTGGTTTATGACTGATGTAGCTCACTGTAGAGGGAGTGAGGAGCTGTGTGGGTACAGTGTAATTTATGACTGTTGTAGTTCACTGTAGAGGGAGTGAGTAGCTGTGTGTGTACAGTGTAGTTTATGACTGATGTAGTTCACTGTAGACGGACCAAGGAGCTGTGTGTGTACAGTGAATATTATGACTGATGCAGTTCACTGTAGAGGGAGCGAGGAGCTGTGTGTGTGCAATGTAGTTCATGACTGATGTAGCTCACTGTAGAGGGAGTGAGGGGCTGTGTGGGTACAGTGTAGTTTAGGACTGATGTAGTTCACTGTAGAGGGAGTGAGGAGCTGTGTGTGTACAGTGTAGTTTGTGACTGATGTAGTTCACTGTAGAGGGAGTGAGGAGCTGTGTGTGTACAGTGTAGTTCATGACTGATGTAGTTCACTGTGGAGGGACCGCAGAGCTGTGTGTGTACAGTGTAGTTTATGACTGATGTAGTTCACTGTAGAGAGAGTGAGGAGCTGTGTGTGTACAGTGTAATTTATGACTGATGTAGCTCCCTATACAGGGACAGAGGAGCTATGTGTGTACAGTGTAGTTTGTGACTGATGTAGTTCAATGTAGAGGGAGCGAGGAGCTATGTGTGTACAGTGTAGTTTGTGACTGATGTAGCTCACTGTAGAGGGAGTGAGGAGCTGTGTGTGTACAGTGCAGTTTGTCACTGATGTAGTTCACTGTAGAGGGAGCGAGGAGCTGTGTGTGTTCAATGTAGTTCATGACTGATGTATCTCACTGTAGAGGGAGTGAGGAGCTGTGTGAGTACAGTGTAGTTTATGACTGATGTAGTTCACTGTAGAGAGAGTGAGGAGCTGTGTGTGTACAGTGTAATTTATGACTGATGTAGCTCCCTATACAGGGACAGAGGAGCTATGTGTGTACAGTGTAGTTTGTGACTGATGTAGTTCAATGTAGAGGGAGCGAGGAGCTATGTGTGTACAGTGTAGTTTGTGACTGATGTAGCTCACTGTAGAGGGAGTGAGGAGCTGTGTGTGTACAGTGTAGTTTGTCACTGATGTAGTTCACTGTAGAGGGAGCGAGGAGCTGTGTGTGTACAATGTAGTTCATGACTGATGTATCTCACTGTAGAGGGAGTGAGGAGCTGTGTGAGTACAGTGTAGTTTGTGACTGATGTAGTTCACTGTAGAGGGAGTGAGGAGCTGTGTGTGTACAGTGTAGTTTATGACTGATGTGGTTCACTGTAGGGGGAGCGAGGAGCTTTGTGTGTACAGTGTAGTTTGTGACTGATATAGATCACTGTAGAGGGAGTGAGGAGCTGTGTGTACAGTGTAGTTTATGACTGATGTAGCTCACTGTAGATGGAGTGAGGAGCTGTGTGTGTACAGTATAGTTTGTGACTGATGTAGTTCAATGTTGAGTGAGTGAGGAGCTGTGTGTGTACAGTGTAGTTTGTAACTGATGTAGTTCACTGTAGAGGGAGCGAGGAGCTGTGTGTGTACAATGTAGTTCATGACTGATGTAGCTCACTGTAGAGGGAGTGACGAGCTGTGTGTTTACAGTTTATTTTTGGACTGATGTAGTTCACTGTGGAGGGAGTGAGGAGCTGTGTGTAAAGAGTGTGTTTTGTGACTGATGAAGTGCACTGTAGAGGGAGAGAGGAGCTGTGTGTACAGTGTAGTTTATGACTGATGTAGTTCACTGTAGAGGGAGCGAGGAGCTATGTGTGTACAGTGTAGATTGTGACTGATGTAGATTAATTTAGAGGGAGCGAGGAGCTGTGTGTGTACAGTGTAGTTTGTGACTGATGTAGTTCACTGTAGGGGGAGTGAGGGGCTGTGTGTTTACAGTGTAGTTTATGACTCATATAGTTCACTGTAGAGGGAGCAAGAAGCTGTGTGTCTACAGTGTAGTTTATGACTGATGTAGTTTACTGTAGGGGGAGTAAGGAGCTGTGCGGGTACAGTGTAGTTTATGACCGATGGAGTTCACTGTAGAGGGAGTGACGAGCTGTGTGTTTACAGTTTATTTTTGGACTGATGTAGTTCACTGTGGAGGGAGAGAGGAGCTGTGTGTGTACAGTGTGTTTTGTGACTGATGTAGTTCACTGTAGGGGGAGTGAGGGGCTGTGTGTTTACAGTGTAGTTTATGACTCATATAGTTCACTGTAGAAGGAGCAAGAAGCTGTGTGTCTACAGTGTAGTTTATGACTGATGTAGTTTACTGTAGGGGGAGTAAGGAGCTGTGCGGGTACAGTGTAGTTTATGACCGATGGAGTTCACTGTAAAGGGAGTGACGAGCTGTGTGTTTACAGTTTATTTTTGGACTGATGTAGTTCACTGTAGAGGGAGTGAGGAGCTGTGTGGGTAAGATGCAGTATATGACTGATGTAGTTCACTGTAAGGGGAGCGAGGAGCTGTGTGAGTACAGTGTAGTTTGTGACTGATGTACTTCACTGTAGACGGAGTGAGGAGCTGTGTGGGTACAGTCTGCTTTATGACTGATGTAGTTCACTGTAGGGGGAACGAGGAGCTTTGTGTGTACAGTGTACTTTGTGACTGATGTAGATCACTGTAGAGGGAGTGAGGAGCTGTGTGTACAGTGTAGTTTATGACTGATGCAGTTCACTGTAGAGGGAGTGAGGAGCTGTGTGTCTACAGTGTAGTTCATGACTGATGCAGTTCACTGTAGAAGGAGCGAGGAGCTGTGTGTGTACAGTGTATTTCATGACTGATGCAGTTCACTGTAGAGGGAGCGAGAAGCAATGTGTGTACAGTGTAGTTTATGACTGATGTAGTTCACTGTAGAGGGAGCGAGGAGCTGTGTTTGTACAGTGTAGTTTATGACTGATGTAGTTCACTGTAGCGGGAGTGAGGAGCTGTGTGTGTACAGTGTATATTGTGACTGATGTAGCTCACTGTAGAGGGAGTGAGGAGCTGTATGTGTACAGTGTAATTCATGACTGATGTAGTTCACTGTAGGGGGAGAGAGGAGCTGTGTGTACAATGTATTTTATGACTGATGCAGTTCACTGTAGAGGGAGCAAGAAGCAATGTGTGTACAGTGTAGTTCATGACTGATGTTGTTCACTGTAGAGGGAGTGAGGAGCTGTGTGGGTACAGTGTAGTTTATGACTGATGTAGGTCACTGTAAGGGGAGTGAAGAGCTGTGTGTGTACAGTGTAGTTTATGACTGATGTAGTTCACTGTAGGGGGAGTGAGGAGCTATGTGGGTACAGTGTATTTTATGACTGATGTAGTTCACTGTAGAGGGAGTGAGGAGCTGTGTGTGTACAGTGTAGTTTGTGACTGATGTACTTCACTGTAGAGGGAGTGAGGAGCTGTGTGTGTACAGTGTAGTTTATGACTGATGTAGGTCACTGTAAGGGGAGTGAAGAGCTGTGTGTGTACAGTGTAGTTTATGACTGATGTAGTTCACTGTAGGGGGAGTGAGGAGCTATGTGGGTACAGTGTATTTTATGACTGATGTAGTTCACTGTAGAGGGAGTGAGGAGCTGTGTGTGTACAGTGTATATTGTGACTGATGTAGCTCACTGTAGAGGGAGTGAGGAGCTGTATGTGTACAGTGTAATTCATGACTGATGTAGTTCACTGTAGGGGGAGCGAGGAGCTGTGTGTACAATGTATTTTATGACTGATGCAGTTCACTGTAGAGGGAGCGAGAAGCAATGTGTGTACAGTGTAGTTTATGACTGATGTTGTTCACTGTAGAGGGAGCGAGGAGCTGTGTGTGTACAGTGTAGTTTATGACTGATGTAGTTCACTGTAGGGGGAGTGAGGAGCTGTGTGTTTACAGTGTAGTTCATGACTGATGTAGTTCACTGTGGAGGGACCGCAGAGCTGTGTGTGTACAGTGTAGTTTATGACTGATGTAGTTCACTGTAGAGAGAGTGAGGAGCTGTGTGTGTACAGTGTAATTTATGACTGATGTAGCTCCCTATACAGGGACAGAGGAGCTATGTGTGTACAGTGTAGTTTGTGACTGATGTAGTTCAATGTAGAGGGAGCGAGGAGCTATGTGTGTACAGTGTAGTTTGTGACTGATGTAGCTCACTGTAGAGGGAGTGAGGAGCTGTGTGTGTACAGTGCAGTTTGTCACTGATGTAGTTCACTGTAGAGGGAGCGAGGAGCTGTGTGTGTTCAATGTAGTTCATGACTGATGTATCTCACTGTAGAGGGAGTGAGGAGCTGTGTGAGTACAGTGTAGTTTATGACTGATGTAGTTCACTGTAGAGAGAGTGAGGAGCTGTGTGTGTACAGTGTAATTTATGACTGATGTAGCTCCCTATACAGGGACAGAGGAGCTATGTGTGTACAGTGTAGTTTGTGACTGATGTAGTTCAATGTAGAGGGAGCGAGGAGCTATGTGTGTACAGTGTAGTTTGTGACTGATGTAGCTCACTGTAGAGGGAGTGAGGAGCTGTGTGTGTACAGTGTAGTTTGTTACTGATGTAGTTCACTGTAGAGGGAGCGAGGAGCTGTGTGTGTACAATGTAGTTCATGACTGATGTATCTCACTGTAGAGGGAGTGAGGAGCTGTGTGAGTACAGTGTAGTTTGTGACTGATGTAGTTCACTGTAGAGGGAGTGAGGAGCTGTGTGTGTACAGTGTAGTTTATGACTGATGTGGTTCACTGTAGGGGGAGCGAGGAGCTTTGTGTGTACAGTGTAGTTTGTGACTGATATAGATCACTGTAGAGGGAGTGAGGAGCTGTGTGTACAGTGTAGTTTATGACTGATGTAGCTCACTGTAGATGGAGTGAGGAGCTGTGTGTGTACAGTATAGTTTGTGACTGATGTAGTTCAATGTTGAGTGAGTGAGGAGCTGTGTGTGTACAGTGTAGTTTGTAACTGATGTAGTTCACTGTAGAGGGAGCGAGGAGCTGTGTGTGTACAATGTAGTTCATGACTGATGTAGCTCACTGTAGAGGGAGTGACGAGCTGTGTGTTTACAGTTTATTTTTGGACTGATGTAGTTCACTGTGGAGGGAGTGAGGAGCTGTGTGTAAAGAGTGTGTTTTGTGACTGATGAAGTGCACTGTAGAGGGAGAGAGGAGCTGTGTGTACAGTGTAGTTTATGACTGATGTAGTTCACTGTAGAGGGAGCGAGGAGCTATGTGTGTACAGTGTAGATTGTGACTGATGTAGATTAATTTAGAGGGAGCGAGGAGCTGTGTGTGTACAGTGTAGTTTGTGACTGATGTAGTTCACTGTAGGGGGAGTGAGGGGCTGTGTGTTTACAGTGTAGTTTATGACTCATATAGTTCACTGTAGAGGGAGCAAGAAGCTGTGTGTCTACAGTGTAGTTTATGACTGATGTAGTTTACTGTAGGGGGAGTAAGGAGCTGTGCGGGTACAGTGTAGTTTATGACCGATGGAGTTCACTGTAGAGGGAGTGACGAGCTGTGTGTTTACAGTTTATTTTTGGACTGATGTAGTTCACTGTGGAGGGAGAGAGGAGCTGTGTGTGTACAGTGTGTTTTGTGACTGATGTAGTTCACTGTAGGGGGAGTGAGGGGCTGTGTGTTTACAGTGTAGTTTATGACTCATATAGTTCACTGTAGAAGGAGCAAGAAGCTGTGTGTCTACAGTGTAGTTTATGACTGATGTAGTTTACTGTAGGGGGAGTAAGGAGCTGTGCGGGTACAGTGTAGTTTATGACCGATGGAGTTCACTGTAAAGGGAGTGACGAGCTGTGTGTTTACAGTTTATTTTTGGACTGATGTAGTTCACTGTAGAGGGAGTGAGGAGCTGTGTGGGTAAGATGCAGTATATGACTGATGTAGTTCACTGTAAGGGGAGCGAGGAGCTGTGTGAGTACAGTGTAGTTTGTGACTGATGTACTTCACTGTAGACGGAGTGAGGAGCTGTGTGGGTACAGTCTGCTTTATGACTGATGTAGTTCACTGTAGGGGGAACGAGGAGCTTTGTGTGTACAGTGTACTTTGTGACTGATGTAGATCACTGTAGAGGGAGTGAGGAGCTGTGTGTACAGTGTAGTTTATGACTGATGCAGTTCACTGTAGAGGGAGTGAGGAGCTGTGTGTCTACAGTGTAGTTCATGACTGATGCAGTTCACTGTAGAAGGAGCGAGGAGCTGTGTGTGTACAGTGTATTTCATGACTGATGCAGTTCACTGTAGAGGGAGCGAGAAGCAATGTGTGTACAGTGTAGTTTATGACTGATGTAGTTCACTGTAGAGGGAGCGAGGAGCTGTGTGTGTACAGTGTAGTTTATGACTGATGTAGTTCACTGTAGCGGGAGTGAGGAGCTGTGTGTGTACAGTGTATATTGTGACTGATGTAGCTCACTGTAGAGGGAGTGAGGAGCTGTATGTGTACAGTGTAATTCATGACTGATGTAGTTCACTGTAGGGGGAGAGAGGAGCTGTGTGTACAATGTATTTTATGACTGATGCAGTTCACTGTAGAGGGAGCAAGAAGCAATGTGTGTACAGTGTAGTTCATGACTGATGTTGTTCACTGTAGAGGGAGTGAGGAGCTGTGTGGGTACAGTGTAGTTTATGACTGATGTAGGTCACTGTAAGGGGAGTGAAGAGCTGTGTGTGTACAGTGTAGTTTATGACTGATGTAGTTCACTGTAGGGGGAGTGAGGAGCTATGTGGGTACAGTGTATTTTATGACTGATGTAGTTCACTGTAGAGGGAGTGAGGAGCTGTGTGTGTACAGTGTAGTTTGTGACTGATGTACTTCACTGTAGAGGGAGTGAGGAGCTGTGTGTGTACAGTGTAGTTTATGACTGATGTAGGTCACTGTAAGGGGAGTGAAGAGCTGTGTGTGTACAGTGTAGTTTATGACTGATGTAGTTCACTGTAGGGGGAGTGAGGAGCTATGTGGGTACAGTGTATTTTATGACTGATGTAGTTCACTGTAGAGGGAGTGAGGAGCTGTGTGTGTACAGTGTATATTGTGACTGATGTAGCTCACTGTAGAGGGAGTGAGGAGCTGTATGTGTACAGTGTAATTCATGACTGATGTAGTTCACTGTAGGGGGAGCGAGGAGCTGTGTGTACAATGTATTTTATGACTGATGCAGTTCACTGTAGAGGGAGCGAGAAGCAATGTGTGTACAGTGTAGTTTATGACTGATGTTGTTCACTGTAGAGGGAGCGAGGAGCTGTGTGTGTACAGTGTAGTTTATGACTGATGTAGTTCACTGTAGGGGGAGTGAGGAGCTGTGTGTTTACAGTGTAGTTTGTGACTGATGTACTTCACTGTAGAGGGAGTGAGGAGCTGTGTGGGGACAGTGTAGTTCATGACTGATGTAGTTCACTGTAAGGGGAGTGAAGAGCTGTGTGTGTACAGTGTAGTTTATGACTGATGTAGTTCACTGTAGGGGGACTGAGGCGCTGTGTGTGTACAGTGTATATTGTGACTGATGTAGTTCACTGTAGAGGGAGTGAGGAGCTGTGTGTGTACAGTGTAATTCATGACTGATGTAGTTCACTGTAGGGGGAGTGAAAAGCTGTGTGGGTACAGTGTAGTTCATGACTGATGTAGATCACTGTAAGGGGAATGAAGAGCTGTGTGTGTACAGAGTAGTTTATGACTGATGTAGTTCACTGTAGAGAGAGTGAGGAGCTATGTGGGTACAGTGTATTTTATGACTGATGTAGTTCACTGTAGAGGGACCGCAGAGCTGTGTGTGTACAGTGTAGTTTGTGACTGATGTAGTTCACTGTAGAGGGAGTGAGGAGCTGTGTGTGTACAATGTATTTCATGACTGATGTAGCTCACTGTAGAGGGAGTGAGGAGCTGTGTGTCTACAGTTTATTTTATGACTGATGTAGTTCACTGTAGAGGGAGTGAGGAGCGGTGTGTGTACAGTGTAGTTTTTGACTGATGTAGTTCACTGTGAAGGGAGTGAGGAGCTGTGTTTGTACAGTGTACTTCATGACTGATGTAGTTCACTGTAGAGGGAGAGAGGAGCTGTGTGTGTACAGTGTATTTTATGACTGATGCAGTTCACTGTAGAGGGAGCGAGAAGCAATGTGTGTACAGTGTAGTTTATGACTGATGTAGTTCACTCTAGAGGGAGCGAGGAGCTGTGTGTGTACAGTGTAGTTTATGACTGATGTAGTTCACTGTAGGGGGAGTGAGGAGCTGTGTGTGTACAGTGTAGTTTGTGACTGATGTACTTCATTGTAGAGGGAGTGAGGAGCTGTGTGGGTACAGTGTAGTTTATGACTGATGTAGTTCACTGTAGAGGGAACGAGGAGCAGTGTGGGTACAGTTTATTTTAGGACTGATGTAGTTCACTGTAGAGGGACCGCAGACCTGTTTGTGTACAGTGTAGTTTGTGACTGATGTAGTTCACTGTAGAGGGAGTGAGGAGCTGTGTGTGTACAATGTATTTCATGACTGATGTAGCTCACTGTAGAGGGAGTGAGGAGCTGTGTGTGTACAGTGTAGTTTGTGACTGATGTAGTTCACTGTAGGGGGAGTGAGGGGCTGTGTGTTTACAGTGTAGTTTATGACTGATGTAGTTCACTGTGGAGGGAGTGAGGAGCCGTGTGGGTACAGTGTAGTTTATGACCTATTTAGTTCACTGCAGAGGGAGCGAGGAGCAGTGTGTGTACAACGTAGTTCATGACTGATGTAGTTCACTGTAGAGGGAGCGAGGAGATGTGTGTGTACAGTGTAGTTTATGACTGATGTAGCTCACTGTAGAGGGAGTGAGGAGCTGTGTGTGTACAGTGCAGTTTGTGACTGATGTTGTTCTCTGTAGAGGGAGTGAGGAGCTGTGTGTCTACAGTGTATTTTATGACTGATGTAGTTCACTATAGAAGGAGTGAGGAGCTTTGTGTGTACAGTGTAGTTTGTGACTGATGTAGTTCACTGTAGAGGGAGCAAGGAGATGTGTGTGTACAGTGTAGTTTATGACTCATGTAGTTCACTGTGGAGGGAGTGAGGAGCTGTGTGTGTACAGTGTAGTTTGTGACTGATGTAGTTCACTGTAGGGGGAGTGAGGGGCTGTGTGTTTACAGTGGAGTTTATGACTCATGTAGTTCATTGTGGAGGGAGCGAAGAGCTGTGTGTACAATGTAATTCATGACTGATGTAGCTTACTGTAGAGTGAGTGATAAGCTGTGTGGGTATAGTGTATTTTAGGACTGATGTAGATCACTGTAGAGGGACCGCAGAGCTGTGTGTGTACAGTGTAGTTTGTGACTGATGTAGTTCACTGTAGAGGGAGTGAGGAGATGTGTGTGTACAACATAGTTCATGACTGATGTAGCTCACTGTAGAGGGACCGCAGAGCTGTGTGTGTACAGTGTAGTTTGTGACTGATGTAGTTCACTATAGAGGGAGTGAAGAGCTGTGTGTGTACAGTGTAGTTTATAACTGATGTAGTTTACTGTAGAGGGAGCGAGGAGCTGTGTGTTTACAATGTATTTCATGACTGATGTATCTGACTGTAGAGGGAGTGAGGAGCTGTGTGGGTACAGTGTAGTTTGTGACTGATGTAGTTCACTGTAGAGGGAGCGAGGAGCAGTTTGGGTACAGTGTAGTTTATGACTGATGTAGATTACTGTAGGGCGAGTGAGGAGCTGTGTGTGTACAGTGTAGTTTGTGACTGATGTACTTCACTGTAGAGGCAGCGAGGAGCTGTGTGGGTACAGTGTAGTTTATGACTGATGTAGTTCACTGTAGAGGGAGCAAGGAGCAATGTGTGTAGAGTGTAGTTTGTGACTGATGTAGTTCACTGTAGAGGGAGTGAGGAGCTGTGTGTGTACAGTGTAATTCATGACTGATGTAGTTCACTGTAGGGGGAGAGAGGAGCTGTGTGTTTACAGTCTACTTTATGACTGATGTAGTTCAAAGTAGGGGGAGTGAGGAGCTGTGTGGGTACAGTGTAGTCTATGACTGATGTAGATCACTGTAGGGCGAGTGAGGAGCTTTGTGTGTACAGTGTAGTTTGTGACTGATGTAGTTCACTGTACAGGAAGTGAGGAGCTGTGTGTACACTGTAGTTTGTGACTGATGTAGTTCTCTGTAGAGGGAGTGAGGAGCTGTGTGTCTACAGTGTATTTTATGACTGATGTAGCTAACTGTAGAGGGAGTGAGGAGCTGTGTGTTTACAGTGTAGTTTGTGACTGATGTAGTTCACTGTAGAGGGAGAGAGGAGCTGTGTGTGTACATTCTAGTTTTTGACTGATGTAGTTCACTGTAGAGGGAGCGAGGAGCTGTGTGTGTACATTCTACTTCATGACTGATGTAGTTCACTGCACAGGGAGCGAGGAGCTGTGTGTGTACAACATAGTTCATGACTGATGTAGTTTACTGTAGAGGGATCGAGGAACTGTGTGTGTACAGTTTAGGTTATGACTGATGTAGCTCACTGTAGAGGGAGTGAGGACTGTGTGTTTACAGTGTAGTTTGTGACTGATGTAGTTCACTGTGGAGGGAGTGAGGAGCTGTGTGTGTACAGTGTAGTTTGTGACTGATGTAGTTCACTGTGGAGGGAGTGAGGAGCTGTGTGTGTACAGTGTAGCTTGTGATTGATGTAGTTCACTGTAGGGGGAGTGAGGGGCTGTGTGTCTACAATGTAGTTTATGACTGATGTAGTTCACTGTAGGGGTAGTGAGGAGCTGTGTGGGTACAGTGTAGTTTATTACTGATGTAGTTCACTGCAGAGGGAGCTAGGAGCTGTGTGTGTACAACGTAGTTCATAACTGATGTAGTTCACTGTAGAGGGAGCAAAGAGCTGTGTGTGTACAGTTTAGGTTATGACTGATGTAGTTCACTGTAGAGGGAGCGAGGAGCTGTGTGTTTACAATGTAGTTCATGACTGATGTATCTGACTGTAGAGGGAGTGAGGAGCTGTGTGGGTACAGTGTAGTTTGTGACTGATGTAGTTCACTGTAGAGGGAGCAAGGAGCAATGTGGGTACAGTGTAGTTTATGACTGATGTAGATCACTGTAGGGCGAGTGAGGAGCTGTGTGTGTACAGTGTAGTTTGTGACTGATGTACTTCACTGTAGAGGCAGTGAGGAGCTGTGTGGGTACAGTGTAGTTTATGACTGATGTAGTTCACTGTAGAGAGAGCAAGGAGCTGTGTGTGTACAGTGTAGTTTGTGACTGATGTAGTTCACTGTAGAGGGAGCAAGGAGCTGTGTGTGTAGAGTGTAGTTTGTGACTGATGTAGTTCACTGTAGAGGGAGTGAGGAGCTGTGTGTGTACAGTGTAATTCATGACTGATGTAGTTCACTGTAGAGGGAGAGAGGAGCTGTGTGTGTACATTCTACTTTTTGACTTATGTAGTTCACTGTAGAGGGAGCGAGGAGCTGTGTGTGTACATTCTACTTCATGACTGATGTAGTTCATTGTAGAGGGAGTGAGGAGCTGTGTGTGTACAATGTATTTCATGACTGATGTAGCTCACTGTAGAGGGAGTGAGGAGCTGTGTGTTTACAGTGTAGTTTATGACTGATGTAGTTCACTGTAGAGGGAGTGAGGAGCTGTGTGGGTACAGTGTAGTATATGACCGATGTAGTTCACTGCAGAGGGAGCGAGGAGCTGTGTGTGTACAACATAGTTCATGACTGATGTAGTTTACTGTAGAGGGAGCGAGGAACTGTGTGTGTACAGTTTAGGTTATGACTGATGTAGCTCACTGTAGAGGGAGTGAGGAGCTGTGTGTTTACAGTGTAGTTTGTGACTGATGTAGTTCACTGTGGAGGGAGTGAGGAACTGTGTGTGTACAGTGTAGTTTGTGACTGATGTAGTTCACTGTGGAGGGAGTGAGGAGCTGTGTGTGTACAGTGTAGTTTGTGACTGATGTAGTTCACTGTGGAGGGAGTGAGGAGCTGTGTGTGTACAGTGTAGTTTGTGATTGATGTAGTTCACTGTAGGGGGAGTGAGGGGCTGTGTGTCTACAATGTAGTTTATGACTGATGTAGTTCACTGTAGGGGCAGTGAGGAACTGTGTGGGTACAGTGTAGTTTATGACCGATGTAGTTCACTGCAGAGGGAGCGAGGAGCTGTGTGTGTACAGTGTAATTCATGACTGATGTAGTTCACTGTAGGGGAGAGAGGAGCTGTGTGTTTACAGTCTACTTTATGACTGATGTAGTTCAAAGTAGGGGGAGTGAGGAGCTGTGTGGGTACAGTGTAGTTTATGACTGATGTAGATTACTGTAGGGCGAGTGAGGAGCTTTGTATGTACAGTGTAGTTTGTGACTGATGTAGTTCACTGTACATGGAGTGAGGAGCTGTGTGTACAGTGTAGTTTGTGACTGATGTAGTTTACTGTAGGGGGAGTGAGGAGCTGTGTGTGTACAGTGTAGTTTATGACTGATATAGATCACTGTATGGTGAGTGAGGAGCTATGTGTGTACAGTGTAGTTTGTGACTGATGTACTTCACTGTAGAGGGAGTGATGAGCTGTGTGGGTACAGTGTATTTTAGGACTGATGTAGTTCACTGTAGAGGGACCGCAGAGCTGTGTGTGTACAGTGTAGTTTGTGACTGATGTAGTTCACTGTAGAGGGAGTGAGGAGCTGTGTGTGTACAATGTAGTTTGTGACTGATGTAGTTCACTGTAGAGGGAGTGAGGAGCTGTGTGTGTACAATGTAGTTTATGACTGATGTAGTTCACTGTAGAGGGAGTGAGGAGCTGTGTGTGTACAATGTAGTTTATGACTGATGTAGCTCACTGTAGAGGGAGTGAGGAGCTGTGTGTGTACAGTGTAGTTTATGACTCATGTAGTTCACTGTGGAGGGAGTGAGGAGCTGTGTGTGTACAGTGTAGTTTGTGACTGATGTAGTTCACTGTACAGGGAGCGAGGATCTGTGTGTTTACAATGTAGTTCATGACTGATGTATCTGACTGTAGAGGGAGTAAGGAGCTGTGTGAGTACAGTGTAGTTTGTGACTGATGTAGTTCACTGTAGAGGGAGTGAGGAGCTATGTGTTTACAGTGTAGTTTGTGACTGATGTAGTTCACTGTAGAGGGAGAGAGGAGCTGTGTGTGTACATTCTACTTTTTGACTTATGTAGTTCACTGTAGAGGGAGCGAGGAGCTGTGTGTGTACATTCTACTTCATGACTGATGTAGTTGACTGTAGAGGGAGTGAGGAGCTGTGTGTGTACAATGTATTTCATGACTGATGTAGCTCACTGTAGAGGGAGTGAGGAGCTGTGTGTTTACAGTGTAGTTTATGACTGATGTAGTTCACTGTAGAGGGAGTGAGGAGCTGTGTGGGTACAGTGTAGTTTATGACCGATGTAGTTCACTGCAGAGGGAGCGAGGAGCTGTGTGTGTACAACATAGTTCATGACTGATGTAGTTTACTGTAGACGGAGCGAGGAACTGTGTGTGTACAGTTTAGGTTATGACTGATGTAGCTCACTGTAGAGGGAGTGAGGAGCTGTGTGTTTACAGTGTAGTTTGTGACTGATGTAGTTCACTATGGAGGGAGTGAGGAACTGTGTGTGTACAGTGTAGTTTGTGACTGATGTAGTTTACTGTAGAGGGAGTGAGGAGCTGTGTGTGTACAGTGTAGTTTGTGACTGATGTAGTTCACTGTGGAGGGAGTGAGGAGCTGTGTGTTTACAGTGTAGTTTGTGACTGATGTAGTTTACTGTAGGTGGAGTGAGGAACTGTGTGTGTACAGTGTAGTTTGTGACTGATGTAGTTCACTGTAGAGGGAGTGAGGAGCTGTGTGTTTACAGTGTAGTTTGTGACTGAAGTACTTTACTGTAGGGGGAGTGAGGAGCTGTGTGGGTACAGTGTAGTTTATGACTGATGTAGATCACTGTAGGGCGAGTGAGGAGCTTTGTGTGTACAGTGTAGTTTGTGACTGATGTAGTTCACTGTACAGGGAGTGAGGAGCTGTGTGTCTACATTGTATTTTATGACTGATTTAGTTCACTGTAGAGGGAGTGAGGAACTTTGTGTGTACAGTGTAGTTTGTGACTGATGTAGTTCACTGTAGAGGGAGTGAGGAGCTGTGTGTATACAGTGTAGTTCATGACTGATGTAGTTCACTGTAGAGGGAGTGAGGAGCTGTGTGTGTACAGTGTAATTCATGACTGATGTAGTTCACTGTAGAGGGAGTGAGAAGCAATGTGTGTACAGTGTAGTTTATGACTGATGTAGTTCACTGTAGACGGACCAAGGAGCTGTGTGTGTACAGTGAATATTATGACTGATGCAGTTCACTGTAGAGGGAGCGAGGAGCTGTGTGTGTGCAATGTAGTTCATGACTGATGTAGTTCACTGTAGAGGGAGCGAGGAGCTGTGTGTGTACAGTGTAGTTTATGACTGATGTAGTTCACTGTAGGGGGAGTGAGGAGCTGTGTGTCTACAGTGTATTTTATGACTGATTTAGTTCACTGTAGAGGGAGTGAGGAACTTTGTGTGTACAGTGTAGTTTGTGACTGATGTAGTTCACTGTAGAGGGAGTGAGGAGCTGTGTGTATACAGTGTAGTTCATGACTGATGTAGTTCACTGTAGAGGGAGTGAGGAGCTGTGTGTGTACAGTGTAATTCATGACTGATGTAGTTCACTGTAGAGGGAGTGAGAAGCAATGTGTGTACAGTGTAGTTTATGACTGATGTAGTTCACTGTAGACGGACCAAGGAGCTGTGTGTGTACAGTGAATATTATGACTGATGCAGTTCACTGTAGAGGGAGCGAGGAGCTGTGTGTGTGCAATGTAGTTCATGACTGATGTAGTTCACTGTAGAGGGAGCGAGGAGCTGTGTGTGTACAGTGTAGTTTATGACTGATGTAGTTCACTGTAGGGGGAGTGAGGAGCTGTGTGTGTACAGTGTAGTTTGTGACTGATGTACTTCACTGTAGAGGGCGTGAGGAGCTGTGTGGGTACAGTGTATTTTAGGACTGATGTAGTTCACTGTAGAGGGACCGCAGAGCTGTGTGTGTACAGTGTAGTTTGTGACTGATGTAGTTCACTGTAGAGGGAGTGAGGAGCTGTGTGTGTACAATGTAGTTTGTGACTGATGTAGTTCACTGTAGAGGGAGTGAGGAGCTGTGTGTGTACAATGTAGTTTATGACTGATGTAGTTCACTGTAGAGGGAGTGAGGAGCTGTGTGTGTACAATGTAGTTTATGACTGATGTAGCTCACTGTAGAGGGAGTGAGGAGCTGTGTGTGTACAGTGTAGTTTATGACTCATGTAGTTCACTGTGGAGGGAGTGAGGAGCTGTGTGTGTACAGTGTAGTTTGTGACTGATGTAGTTCACTGTACAGGGAGCGAGGATCTGTGTGTTTACAATGTAGTTCATGACTGATGTATCTGACTGTAGAGGGAGTGAGGAGCTGTGTGAGTACAGTGTAGTTTGTGACTGATGTAGTTCACTGTAGAGGGAGTGAGGAGCTGTGTGTTTACAGTGTAGTTTGTGACTGATGTAGTTCACTGTAGAGGGAGCGAGGAGCTGTGTGTGTACATTCTACTTCATGACTGATGTAGTTGACTGTAGAGGGAGTGAGGAGCTGTGTGTGTAAAATGTATTTCATGACTGATGTAGCTCACTGTAGAGGGAGTGAGGAGCTGTGTGTTTACAGTGTAGTTTATGACTGATGTAGTTCACTCTAGAGGGAGTGAGGAGCTGTGTGGGTACAGTGTAGTTTATGACTGATGTAGTTCACTGCAGAGGGAGCGAGGAGCTGTGTGTGTACAACATAGTTCATGACTGATGTAGTTTACTGTAGAGGGAGCGAGGAACTGTGTGTGTACAGTTTAGGTTATGACTGATGTAGCTCACTGTAGAGGGAGTGAGGAGCTGTGTGTTTACAGTGTAGTTTGTGACTGATGTAGTTCACTATGGAGGGAGTGAGGAACTGTGTGTGTACAGTGTAGTTTGTGACTGATGTAGTTCACTGTGGAGGGAGTGAGGAGCTGTGTGTGTACAGTGTAGTTTGTGACTGATGTAGTTCACTGTGGAGGGAGTGAGGAGCTGTGTGTTTACAGAGTAGTTTGTGACTGAAGTACTTTACTGTAGGGGGAGTGAGGAGCTGTGTGGGTACAGTGTAGTTTATGACTGATGTAGATCACTGTAGGGCGAGTGAGGAGCTTTGTGTGTACAGTGTAGTTTGTGACTGATGTAGTTCACTGTACAGGGAGTGAGGAGCTGTGTGTCTACATTGTATTTTATGACTGATTTAGTTCACTGTAGAGGGAGTGAGGAACTTTGTGTGTACAGTGTAGTTTGTGACTGATGTATTTCACTGTAGAGGGAGTGAGGAGCTGTGTGTATACAGTGTAGTTCATGACTGATGTAGTTCACTGTAGAGGGAGTGAGGAGCTGTGTGTGTACAGTGTATATTGTGACTGATGTAGCTCACTGTAGAGGGAGTGAGGAGCAGTGTGGGTACAGTTTAGGTTATGACTGATGTACTTCACTGTAGAGGGAGTGAGGAGCTGTGTGGGTACAGTGTAGTTTATGACTGATGTAGTTCACTGTAGAGGGAGCGAGGAGCAGTGTGGGTACAGTGTAGTTTGTGACTGATGTAGTTCACTGTAGAGGGAGCGAGGAGCTGTGTGTGTACATTCTACTTCATGACTGATGTAGTTGACTGTAGAGGGAGTGAGGAGCTGTGTGTGTAAAATGTATTTCATGACTGATGTAGCTCACTGTAGAGGGAGTGAGGAGCTGTGTGTTTACAGTGTAGTTTATGACTGATGTAGTTCACTCTAGAGGGAGTGAGGAGCTGTGTGGGTACAGTGTAGTTTATGACTGATGTAGTTCACTGCAGAGGGAGCGAGGAGCTGTGTGTGTACAACATAGTTCATGACTGATGTAGTTTACTGTAGAGGGAGCGAGGAACTGTGTGTGTACAGTTTAGGTTATGACTGATGTAGCTCACTGTAGAGGGAGTGAGGAGCTGTGTGTTTACAGTGTAGTTTGTGACTGATGTAGTTCACTATGGAGGGAGTGAGGAACTGTGTGTGTACAGTGTAGTTTGTGACTGATGTAGTTCACTGTGGAGGGAGTGAGGAGCTGTGTGTGTACAGTGTAGTTTGTGACTGATGTAGTTCACTGTGGAGGGAGTGAGGAGCTGTGTGTTTACAGTGTAGTTTGTGACTGAAGTACTTTACTGTAGGGGGAGTGAGGAGCTGTGTGGGTACAGTGTAGTTTATGACTGATGTAGATCACTGTAGGGCGAGTGAGGAGCTTTGTGTGTACAGTGTAGTTTGTGACTGATGTAGTTCACTGTACAGGGAGTGAGGAGCTGTGTGTCTACATTGTATTTTATGACTGATTTAGTTCACTGTAGAGGGAGTGAGGAACTTTGTGTGTACAGTGTAGTTTGTGACTGATGTAGTTCACTGTAGAGGGAGTGAGGAGCTGTGTGTATACAGTGTAGTTCATGACTGATGTAGTTCACTGTAGAGGGAGTGAGGAGCTGTGTGTGTACAGTGTATATTGTGACTGATGTAGCTCACTGTAGAGGGAGCGAGGAGCAGTGTGGGTACAGTTTAGGTTATGACTGATGTACTTCACTGTAGAGGGAGTGAGGAGCTGTGTGGGTACAGTGTAGTTTATGACTGATGTAGTTCACTGTAGAGGGAGCGAGGAGCAGTGTGGGTACAGTGTAGTTTTTGAATGATGTAGTTCACTGTAGAGGGAGCGAGGATATGTGTGTGTACAGTGTATTTTAGGACTGATGTAGTTCACTGTAGAGGGAGTGAGGAGCTGTGTGTGTACAGTGTAGTTTGTGATTGATGTAGTTCACTGTAGGGGGAGTGAGAGGCTGTGTGTCTACAATGTAGTTTATGACTGATGTAGTTCACTGTAGGGGTAGTGAGGAGCTGTGTGGGTACAGTGTAGTTTATGACCGATGTAGTTTACTGTAGGGGGAGTGAGGAGCTGTGTGTGTACAGTGTAGTTTATGACTGATGTAGATCACTGTAGGGTGAGTGAGGAGCTGTGTGTATACAGTGTAGTTTGTGACTGATGTACTTCACTGTAGAGGGAGTGAGGAGCTGTGTGGGTACAGTGTATTTTAGGACTGATGTAGTTCACTGTAGAGGGACCGCAGAGCTGTGTGTGTACAGTGTAGTTTGTGACTGATGTAGTTCACTGTAGAGGGAGCAAGGAGCTGTGTGTGTACAATGTAGTTTATGACTGATGTAGCTCACTGTAGAGGGAGAGAGGAGCTGTGTGTGTACATTCTACTTTTTGACTGATGTAGTTCTTTGTAGAGGGAGTGAGGAGCTGTGTGTGTACAGTGTAGTTTGTGACTGATGTAGTTCACTGTAGGGGGAGTGAGGGGCTATGTTTTTACAGTGTAGTTTATGACTGATGTAGTTCACTGTAGGGGGAGTGAGGAACTGTGTGTGTACAGTTTAGGTTATGACTGATGTAGCTCACTGTAGAGGGAGTGAGGAGCTGTGTGTGTACAGGGTAGTTTGTGACTGATGTACTTCACTGTAGAGGGAGAGAGGAGCTGTGTGGGTACAGTGTACTTGATTACTGATGTAGTTCACTGTAGAGGGAGCGAGGAGCAATGTGGGAACAGTGTATTTTAGGACTGATGTAGTTCACTGTAGAGGGACCGCAGAGCTGTGTGTGTACAGTGTAGTTTGTGACTGATGTAGTTCACTGTAGAGGGAGTGAGTAGCTGTGTGTGTACAATGTAGTTCATGACTGTTGTACCTCACTGTAGAGGGAGTGAAGAGCTGTGTGTGTACAGTGTAGTTTGTGACTGATGTAGTTCACTGTAGGGGGAGCAAAGAGCTTTGTGTGTACAGTGTAGTTTGTGACTGATGTAGTTCACTGTAGGGGGAGTGAGGAACTGTGTGTGTACAGTTTAGGTTATGACTGATGTAGCTCACTGTAGAGGGAGTGAGGAGCTGTGTATTTACAGTGTAGTTTGTGACTGATGTTGTTCACTGTAGGGGGAGTGAGGAACTGTGTGTGTACGGTTTAGGTTATGACTGATGTAGCTCACTGTAGAGGGAGTGAGGAGCTGTGTGTTTACAGTGTAGTTTGTGACTGATGTAGTTCACTGTGGAGGGAGTGAGGAGCTGTGTGTGTACAGTGTAGTTTGTAACTGATGTAGTTCACTGTGGAGGGAATGAGGAGCTGTGTTTTTACAGTGTAGTTTATGACTGATGTAGTTCACTGTAGGGGGAGTGAGGAACTGTGTGTGTACAGTTTAGGTTATGACTGATGTAGCTCACTGTAGAGGGAGTGAGGAGCTGTGTGTTTACAGTGTAGTTTGTGACTGATGTAGTTCACTGTGGAGGGAGTGAGGAGCTGTGTGTGTACAGTGTAGTTTGTAACTGATGTAGTTCACTGTGGAGGGAATGAGGAGCTGTGTGTGTACAGTGTAGTTCATGACTGATGTAGTTCACTGTAGGGGGAGTGAGGGGCTGTGTGTCTACAGTGCAGTTCATGACTGTTGTAGTTCACTGTAGAGGGAGCGAGAAGCAATGTGTGTACAGTGTAGTTTATGAATGATGTAGTTCACTGTAGAGGGAGCGAGGAGCTGTGTGTGTACAGTGTAGTTTAAGACTGATGTAGTTCACTGTAGAGGGACTGAGGAGCTGTGTGTATACAGTGTAGTCTGTGACTGATGTAGTTCACTGTAGAGGGAGCGAGGTGTAGTGTGTGTACAGTGTAGTTTATGACTGATGTAGATTACTGTAGAGGGAGCGAGGAGATATGTGTCTACACTAGTTTATGACTGATGTAGTTCACTGCAGAGGGATTGAGGAGCTGTGTGTGTACAGTGTAGTTCATGACTGATGTAGTTCACTGTAGAGGGAGAGAGGAGCTGTGTGTGTACAGTGTAGTTTATGACTGATGCAGTTCACTGTAGAGGGAGCGAGAAGCAATGTGTGTACAGTGTAATTTATGAATGATGTAGTTCACTGTAGAGGGAGCAAAGAGCTTTGTGTGTACAGTGTAGTTTGTGACTGATGTAGTTCACTGTAGAGGAAGTGAAGAGCTTTGTGTATACAGTGTAGTTTGTGACTGATGTAGTTCACTGTAGAGAGAGTGAGGAGCTGTGTGTACAGTGTAGTTCATGACTGATGTAGTTCACTGTAGAGGGAGAGAGGAGCTGTGTGTGTACAGTGTATTTTATGACTGATGCAGTTCACTGTAGAGGGAGCGAGAAGCAATGTGTGTACAGTGTAGTTTATGAATGATGTAGTTCACTGTAGAGGGAGCGAGGAGCAGTGTGTGTACAGTGTAGTTTATGACTGATGTAGTTAACTGTAGGGGGAGTGAGGAGCTGTGTGAGTACCGTGTAGTTTGTGACTGATGTAGATCACTGTAGGGGGAGCAAAGAGCTTTGTGTGTACAGTGTAGTTTGTGACTGGTGTAGTTCACTGTAGAGGGAGTGAAGAGATGCGTGTGTACAGTGTAGTTTGTGACTGATGTACAAGAGAGGAGAGAGGAGCTGTGTGGGTACAGTGTACTTGATTACTGATATAGTTCACTGTAGAGGGAGCGAGGAGCAATGTGGGAACAGTGTATTTGAGGACTGATGTAGTTCACTGTAGAGGGACCGCAGAGCTGTGTGTGTACAGTGTAGTTTGTGACTGATGTAGTTCACTGTAGAGGGAGTGAGGAGCTGTATGTGTACAATGTAGTTCATGACTGATGTAGTTCACTGTAGGGGGAGTGAGGAACTGTGTGTGTACAGTTTAGGTTATAATTGATGTAGCTCACTGTAGGGGGAGTGAGGAGCTGTGTGTTTACAGTGTAGTTTGTGACTGATGTAGTTCACTGTGGAGGGAGTGAGGAGCTGTGTGTGTACAGTGTAGTTTGTAACTGATGTAGTTCACTGTGGAGGGAATGAGGAGCTGTGTGTGTACAGTGTAGTTCATGACTGATGTAGTTCACTGTAGGGGAAGTGAGGGGCTGTGTGTCTACAGTGTAGTTAATGACTGATGTAGTTCACTGTAGGGGGAGTGAGGAGCTGTTTGGGTACAGTGTAGGTTATGACCGATGTAGTTTAGTGCAGAGGGAGCGAGGAGCTGTTTGTGTACAACGTAGTTCATGACTGATGTAGTTCACTGTAGAGGGAGCGAGGAACTGTGTGTGTACAGTTTAGATTATGACTGATGTAGTTCACTGTAGAGGGAGCGAGAAACGATGTGTGTACAGTGTAGTTTATGACTGATGTAGTTCACTGTAGAGGGAGCGAGAAGCAATGTGTGTACAGTGTAGTTTATGAATGATGTAGTTCACTGTAGAGGGAGCGAGGAGCTGTGTGTGTGCAGTGTAGTTTATGACTGATGTAGTTCACTGTAGAGTGAGTGAGGAGCTGTGTGTGTACAGTGTAGTTCATGACTGATGTAGTTCACTGTAGAGGGAGAGAGGAGCTGTGTGTGTACAGTGTATTTTATGACTGATGCAGTTCACTGTAGAGGGAGCGAGAAGCAATGTGTGTACAGTGTAGTTTATGACTGATGTAGTTAACTGTAGGGGGAGTGAGGAGCTGTGTGAGTACCGTGTAGTTTGTGACTGATGTAGTTCACTGTAGGGGGAGCAAAGAGCTTTGTGTGTACAGTGTAGTTTGTGACTGATGTAGTTCACTGTAGAGGGAGTGAAGAGATGCGTGTGTACAGTGTAGTTTATGACTGATGTTGTTCACTGTAGAGGGAGCGAGGAGCTGTGTGGGTACAGTGTAGTTTATGACTGATGTAGTTCACTGTAGAGGGAGCGAGGAGCTGTGTGTCTACACTGTAGTTTATGACTGATGTAGTTCACTGTAGAGTGAGTGAGGAGATGTGTGTGTACAGTGTAATTTGTGACTGATGTAGTTCACTCTAGAGGGAGTGAGGAGCTGTGTGTACAGTATAGTTTGTGACTGATGTAGTTCACTGTAGAGGGAGTGAGGAGCTGTGTGTGTACAGTGTAGTTCATGACTGATTTAGTTCACTGTAGAGGGAGAGAGGATCTGTGTGTGTACAGTCTACTTTATGACTGATGTAGTTCACTGCAGAGGGAGCGAGGAGCTGTGTGTTTACAGTGTATTTCATGACTGATGCAGTTCACTGTAGAGCGACGGAGGAACAATGTGTGTACAGTGTAGTTTATGACTGATGTAGTTCACTGTAGAGGGAGCAAGGAGCTGTGTGTGTACAGTGTAGTTTATGACTGATGTAGTTCACTGTAGGGGGAGTGAGGAGCTGTGTGTGTACAGTGTAGTTTGTGACTGATGTACTTCACAGTAGAGGGAGTGAGGAGCTCTGTGTGTACAGTGTAGTTTATGACTGATGTAGTTCACTGTAAGGTGAGTAAAGAGCTGTGTGGGTACAGTGTAGTTAATGACTGATCCAGTTCACTGTAGGGGGAGTGAGGAGCTGTGTGTTTACAGTGTAGTTTATGACCGATGTAGTTTACTGCAGAGGGAGCGAGAAGCAATGTGTGTACAGTGTAGTTTATGAATGATGTAGTTCACTGTAGAGGGAGCGAGGCGCTGTGTGTGTGCAGTGTAGTTTATGACTGATGTAGTTCACTGTAGAGGGAGTGAGGAGCTGTGTGTGTACAGTGTAGTTCATGACTGATGTAGTTCACTGTAGAGGGAGAGAAGAGCTGTGTGTGTACAGTGTATTTTATGACTGATGCAGTTCACTGTAGAGGGAGCGAGAAGCAATGTGTGTACAGTGTAGTTTATGAATGATGTAGTTCACTATAGAGGGAGCAAAGAGCTTTGTGTGTACAGTGTAGTTTGTGACTGATGTAGTTCACTGTAGAGGAAGTGAAGAGCTTTGTGTATACAGTGTAGTTTGTGACTGATGTAGTTCACTGTAGAGGGAGTGAAGAGCTGTGTGTGTACAGTGTAATTCATGACTGATGTAGTTCACAGTAGAGGGAGTGAGGAGCTGTGTGTACAGTGTAGTTTGTGACTGATGTAGTTCACTGTAGAGGGAGTGAAGAGCTGTGTGTGTACAGTGTAATTCATGACTGATGTAGTTCACTGTAGAGGGAGTGAGGAGCTGTGTGTACAGTGTAGTTTGTGACTGATGTAGTTCACTGTAGAGGGAGCGAGGAGCTGTGTGTGTACAGTGTAGTTTATGACTGATGTAGTTAACTGTAGGGGGAGTGAGGAGCTGTGTGAGTACCGTGTAGTTTGTGACTGATGTAGTTCACTGTAGGGGGAGCAAAGAGCTTTGTGTGTACAGTGTAGTTTGTGACTGATGTAGTTCACTGTAGAGGGAGTGAAGAGATGCGTGTGTACAGTGTAGTTTATGACTGATGTAGTTCACTGTAGAGGGAGCGAGGAGCTGTGTGGGTACAGTGTAGTTTATGACTGATGTAGTTCACTGTAGGGGGAGTGAGGAGCTGTGTGTGTACAGTGTAGTTTGTGACTGATGTACTTCACAGTAGAGGGAGTGAGGAGCTCTGTGTGTACAGTGTAGTTTATGACTGATGTAGTTCACTGTAAGGTGAGTAAAGAGCTGTGTGGGTACAGTGTAGTTAATGACTGATCCAGTTCACTGTAGGGGGAGTGAGGAGCTGTGTGTTTACAGTGTAGTTTATGACCGATGTAGTTTACTGCAGAGGGAGCGAGAAGCAATGTGTGTACAGTGTAGTTTATGAATGCTGTAGTTCACTGTAGAGGGAGTGAGGAGATGTGTGTGTACAGTGTAATTTGTGACTGATGTAGTTCACTGTAGAGGGAGTGAGGAGCTGTGTGTGTACAGTGTAGTTCATGACTGATTTAGTTCACTGTAGAGGGAGAGAGGATCTGTGTGTGTACAGTCTACTTTATGACTGATGTAGTTCACTGCAGAGGGAGCGAGGAGCTGTGTGTTTACAGTGTATTTCATGACTGATGCAGTTCACTGTAGAGCGACCGAGGAACAATGTGTGTACAGTGTAGTTTATGACTGATGTAGTTCACTGTAGAGGGAGCAAGGAGCTGTGTGTGTACAGTGTAGTTTATGACTGATGTAGTTCACTGTAGGGGGAGTGAGGAGCTGTGTGTGTACAGTGTAGTTTGTGACTGATGTACTTCACAGTAGAGGGAGTGAGGAGCTCTGTGTGTACAGTGTAGTTTATGACTGATGTAGTTCACTGTAAGGTGAGTAAAGAGCTGTGTGGGTACAGTGTAGTTAATGACTGATCCAGTTCACTGTAGGGGGAGTGAGGAGCTGTGTGTTTACAGTGTAGTTTATGACCGAAGTAGTTTACTGCAGAGGGAGCGAGAAGCAATGTGTGTACAGTGTAGTTTATGAATGATGTAGTTCACTGTAGAGGGAGCGAGGCGCTGTGTGTGTGCAGTGTAGTTTATGACTGATGTAGTTCACTGTAGAGGGAGTGAGGAGCTGTGTGTGTACAGTGTAGTTCATGACTGATGTAGTTCACTGTAGAGGGAGAGAGGAGCTGTGTGTGTACAGTGTATTTTATGACTGATGCAGTTCACTGTAGAGGGAGCGAGAAGCAATGTGTGTACAGTGTAGTTTATGAATGATGTAGTTCACTATAGAGGGAGCAAAGAGCTTTGTGTGTACAGTGTAGTTTGTGACTGATGTAGTTCACTGTAGAGGAAGTGAAGAGCTTTGTGTATACAGTGTAGTTTGTGACTGATGTAGTTCACTGTAGAGGGAGTGAGGAGCTGTGTGTGTACAGTGTAATTCATGACTGATGTAGTTCACTGTAGAGGGAGTGAGGAGCTGTGTGTACAGTGTAGTTTGTGACTGATGTAGTTCACTGTAGAGGGAGCGAGGAGCTGTGTGTGTACAGTGTAGTTTATGACTGATGTAGTTAACTGTAGGGGGAGTGAGGAGCTGTGTGAGTACCGTGTAGTTTGTGACTGATGTAGTTCACTGTAGGGGGAGCAAAGAGCTTTGTGTGTACAGTGTAGTTTGTGACTGATGTAGTTCACTGTAGAGGGAGTGAAGAGATGCGTGTGTACAGTGTAGTTTATGACTGATGTAGTTCACTGTAGAGGGAGCGAGGAGCTGTGTGGGTACAGTGTAGTTTATGACTGATGTAATTCACTGTAGGGGGAGTGAGGAGCTGTATGTGTACAGTGTAGTTTGTGACTGATGTACTTCACAGTAGAGGGAGTGAGGAACTCTATGTGTACAGTGTAGTTTATGACTGATGTAGTTCACTGTAAGGTGAGTAAAGAGCTGTGTGGGTACAGTGTAGTTAATGACTGATCCAGTTCACTGTAGGGGGAGTGAGGAGCTGTGTGTTTACAGTGTAGTTTATGACCGATGTAGTTTACTGCAGAGGGAGCGAGAAGCAATGTGTGTACAGTGTAGTTTATGAATGATGTAGTTCACTGTAGAGGGAGCGAGGCGCTGTGTGTGTGCAGTGTAGTTTATGACTGATGTAGTTCACTGTAGAGGGAGTGAGGAGCTGTGTGTGTACAGTGTAGTTCATGACTGATGTAGTTCACTGTAGAGGGAGTGAGGAGCTGTGTGTGTACAGTGTAGTTCATGACTGATGTAGTTCACTGTAGAGGGAGAGAGGAGCTGTGTGTGTACAGTGTATTTTATGACTGATGCAGTTCAATGTAGAGGGAGCGAGGAGGCAATGTGTGTACAGTGTAGTTTATGAATGATGTAGTTTACTGTAGAGGGAGCGAGGAGCTATGTGTGTGCAGTGTAGTTTATGACTGATGTAGTTCACTGTAGAGGGATTGAGGAGCTGTGTGTGTAAAGTGTAGTTCATGACTGATGTAGTTCACTGTAGATGGAGAGAGGAGCTGTGTGTGTACAGTGTAGTTTATGACTGATGCAGTTCACTGTAGAGGGAGCGAGAAGCAATGTGTGTACAGTGTAGTTTATGAATGATGTAGTTCACTGCAGAGGGAGCGAGAAGCAATGTGTGTACAGTGTAGTTTATGAATGATGTAGTTCACTATAGAGGGAGCAAAGAGCTTTGTGTGTACAGTGTAGTTTGTGACTGATGTAGTTCACTGTAGAGGAAGTGAAGAGCTTTGTGTATACAGTGTAGTTTGTGACTGATGTAGTTCACTGTAGAGGGAGTGAGGAGCTGTGTGTGTACAGTGTAATTCATGACTGATGTAGTTCACTGTAGAGGGAGTGAGGAGCTGTGTGTCCAGTGTAGTTTGTGACTGATGTAGTTCACTGTAGAGGGAGCGAGGAGCTGTGTGTACAGTGTAGTTTATGACTGATGTAGCTCACTGTAGATGGAGTGAGGAGCTGTGTGTGTACAGTATAGTTTGTGACTGATGTAGTTCAATGTTGAGTGAGTGAGGAGCTGTGTGTGTACAGTGTAGTTTGTAACTGATGTAGTTCACTGTAGAGGGAGCGAGGAGCTGTGTGTGTACAATGTAGTTCATGACTGATGTAGCTCACTGTAGAGGGAGTGACGAGCTGTGTGTTTACAGTTTATTTTTGGACTGATGTAGTTCACTGTGGAGGGAGTGAGGAGCTGTGTGTAAAGAGTGTGTTTTGTGACTGATGAAGTGCACTGTAGAGGGAGAGAGGAGCTGTGTGTACAGTGTAGTTTATGACTGATGTAGTTCACTGTAGAGGGAGCGAGGAGCTATGTGTGTACAGTGTAGATTGTGACTGATGTAGATTAATTTAGAGGGAGCGAGGAGCTGTGTGTGTACAGTGTAGTTTGTGACTGATGTAGTTCACTGTAGGGGGAGTGAGGGGCTGTGTGTTTACAGTGTAGTTTATGACTCATATAGTTCACTGTAGAGGGAGCAAGAAGCTGTGTGTCTACAGTGTAGTTTATGACTGATGTAGTTTACTGTAGGGGGAGTAAGGAGCTGTGCGGGTACAGTGTAGTTTATGACCGATGGAGTTCACTGTAGAGGGAGTGACGAGCTGTGTGTTTACAGTTTATTTTTGGACTGATGTAGTTCACTGTGGAGGGAGAGAGGAGCTGTGTGTGTACAGTGTGTTTTGTGACTGATGTAGTTCACTGTAGGGGGAGTGAGGGGCTGTGTGTTTACAGTGTAGTTTATGACTCATATAGTTCACTGTAGAAGGAGCAAGAAGCTGTGTGTCTACAGTGTAGTTTATGACTGATGTAGTTTACTGTAGGGGGAGTAAGGAGCTGTGCGGGTACAGTGTAGTTTATGACCGATGGAGTTCACTGTAAAGGGAGTGACGAGCTGTGTGTTTACAGTTTATTTTTGGACTGATGTAGTTCACTGTAGAGGGAGTGAGGAGCTGTGTGGGTAAGATGCAGTATATGACTGATGTAGTTCACTGTAAGGGGAGCGAGGAGCTGTGTGAGTACAGTGTAGTTTGTGACTGATGTACTTCACTGTAGACGGAGTGAGGAGCTGTGTGGGTACAGTCTGCTTTATGACTGATGTAGTTCACTGTAGGGGGAACGAGGAGCTTTGTGTGTACAGTGTACTTTGTGACTGATGTAGATCACTGTAGAGGGAGTGAGGAGCTGTGTGTACAGTGTAGTTTATGACTGATGCAGTTCACTGTAGAGGGAGTGAGGAGCTGTGTGTCTACAGTGTAGTTCATGACTGATGCAGTTCACTGTAGAAGGAGCGAGGAGCTGTGTGTGTACAGTGTATTTCATGACTGATGCAGTTCACTGTAGAGGGAGCGAGAAGCAATGTGTGTACAGTGTAGTTTATGACTGATGTAGTTCACTGTAGAGGGAGCGAGGAGCTGTGTGTGTACAGTGTAGTTTATGACTGATGTAGTTCACTGTAGCGGGAGTGAGGAGCTGTGTGTGTACAGTGTATATTGTGACTGATGTAGCTCACTGTAGAGGGAGTGAGGAGCTGTATGTGTACAGTGTAATTCATGACTGATGTAGTTCACTGTAGGGGGAGAGAGGAGCTGTGTGTACAATGTATTTTATGACTGATGCAGTTCACTGTAGAGGGAGCAAGAAGCAATGTGTGTACAGTGTAGTTCATGACTGATGTTGTTCACTGTAGAGGGAGTGAGGAGCTGTGTGGGTACAGTGTAGTTTATGACTGATGTAGGTCACTGTAAGGGGAGTGAAGAGCTGTGTGTGTACAGTGTAGTTTATGACTGATGTAGTTCACTGTAGGGGGAGTGAGGAGCTATGTGGGTACAGTGTATTTTATGACTGATGTAGTTCACTGTAGAGGGAGTGAGGAGCTGTGTGTGTACAGTGTAGTTTGTGACTGATGTACTTCACTGTAGAGGGAGTGAGGAGCTGTGTGTGTACAGTGTAGTTTATGACTGATGTAGGTCACTGTAAGGGGAGTGAAGAGCTGTGTGTGTACAGTGTAGTTTATGACTGATGTAGTTCACTGTAGGGGGAGTGAGGAGCTATGTGGGTACAGTGTATTTTATGACTGATGTAGTTCACTGTAGAGGGAGTGAGGAGCTGTGTGTGTACAGTGTATATTGTGACTGATGTAGCTCACTGTAGAGGGAGTGAGGAGCTGTATGTGTACAGTGTAATTCATGACTGATGTAGTTCACTGTAGGGGGAGCGAGGAGCTGTGTGTACAATGTATTTTATGACTGATGCAGTTCACTGTAGAGGGAGCGAGAAGCAATGTGTGTACAGTGTAGTTTATGACTGATGTTGTTCACTGTAGAGGGAGCGAGGAGCTGTGTGTGTACAGTGTAGTTTATGACTGATGTAGTTCACTGTAGGGGGAGTGAGGAGCTGTGTGTTTACAGTGTAGTTTGTGACTGATGTACTTCACTGTAGAGGGAGTGAGGAGCTGTGTGGGGACAGTGTAGTTCATGACTGATGTAGTTCACTGTAAGGGGAGTGAAGAGCTGTGTGTGTACAGTGTAGTTTATGACTGATGTAGTTCACTGTAGGGGGACTGAGGCGCTGTGTGTGTACAGTGTATATTGTGACTGATGTAGTTCACTGTAGAGGGAGTGAGGAGCTGTGTGTGTACAGTGTAATTCATGACTGATGTAGTTCACTGTAGGGGGAGTGAAAAGCTGTGTGGGTACAGTGTAGTTCATGACTGATGTAGATCACTGTAAGGGGAATGAAGAGCTGTGTGTGTACAGAGTAGTTTATGACTGATGTAGTTCACTGTAGAGAGAGTGAGGAGCTATGTGGGTACAGTGTATTTTATGACTGATGTAGTTCACTGTAGAGGGACCGCAGAGCTGTGTGTGTACAGTGTAGTTTGTGACTGATGTAGTTCACTGTAGAGGGAGTGAGGAGCTGTGTGTGTACAATGTATTTCATGACTGATGTAGCTCACTGTAGAGGGAGTGAGGAGCTGTGTGTCTACAGTTTATTTTATGACTGATGTAGTTCACTGTAGAGGGAGTGAGGAGCGGTGTGTGTACAGTGTAGTTTTTGACTGATGTAGTTCACTGTGAAGGGAGTGAGGAGCTGTGTTTGTACAGTGTACTTCATGACTGATGTAGTTCACTGTAGAGGGAGAGAGGAGCTGTGTGTGTACAGTGTATTTTATGACTGATGCAGTTCACTGTAGAGGGAGCGAGAAGCAATGTGTGTACAGTGTAGTTTATGACTGATGTAGTTCACTCTAGAGGGAGCGAGGAGCTGTGTGTGTACAGTGTAGTTTATGACTGATGTAGTTCACTGTAGGGGGAGTGAGGAGCTGTGTGTGTACAGTGTAGTTTGTGACTGATGTACTTCATTGTAGAGGGAGTGAGGAGCTGTGTGGGTACAGTGTAGTTTATGACTGATGTAGTTCACTGTAGAGGGAACGAGGAGCAGTGTGGGTACAGTTTATTTTAGGACTGATGTAGTTCACTGTAGAGGGACCGCAGACCTGTTTGTGTACAGTGTAGTTTGTGACTGATGTAGTTCACTGTAGAGGGAGTGAGGAGCTGTGTGTGTACAATGTATTTCATGACTGATGTAGCTCACTGTAGAGGGAGTGAGGAGCTGTGTGTGTACAGTGTAGTTTGTGACTGATGTAGTTCACTGTAGGGGGAGTGAGGGGCTGTGTGTTTACAGTGTAGTTTATGACTGATGTAGTTCACTGTGGAGGGAGTGAGGAGCCGTGTGGGTACAGTGTAGTTTATGACCTATTTAGTTCACTGCAGAGGGAGCGAGGAGCAGTGTGTGTACAACGTAGTTCATGACTGATGTAGTTCACTGTAGAGGGAGCGAGGAGATGTGTGTGTACAGTGTAGTTTATGACTGATGTAGCTCACTGTAGAGGGAGTGAGGAGCTGTGTGTGTACAGTGCAGTTTGTGACTGATGTTGTTCTCTGTAGAGGGAGTGAGGAGCTGTGTGTCTACAGTGTATTTTATGACTGATGTAGTTCACTATAGAAGGAGTGAGGAGCTTTGTGTGTACAGTGTAGTTTGTGACTGATGTAGTTCACTGTAGAGGGAGCAAGGAGATGTGTGTGTACAGTGTAGTTTATGACTCATGTAGTTCACTGTGGAGGGAGTGAGGAGCTGTGTGTGTACAGTGTAGTTTGTGACTGATGTAGTTCACTGTAGGGGGAGTGAGGGGCTGTGTGTTTACAGTGGAGTTTATGACTCATGTAGTTCATTGTGGAGGGAGCGAAGAGCTGTGTGTACAATGTAATTCATGACTGATGTAGCTTACTGTAGAGTGAGTGATAAGCTGTGTGGGTATAGTGTATTTTAGGACTGATGTAGATCACTGTAGAGGGACCGCAGAGCTGTGTGTGTACAGTGTAGTTTGTGACTGATGTAGTTCACTGTAGAGGGAGTGAGGAGATGTGTGTGTACAACATAGTTCATGACTGATGTAGCTCACTGTAGAGGGACCGCAGAGCTGTGTGTGTACAGTGTAGTTTGTGACTGATGTAGTTCACTATAGAGGGAGTGAAGAGCTGTGTGTGTACAGTGTAGTTTATAACTGATGTAGTTTACTGTAGAGGGAGCGAGGAGCTGTGTGTTTACAATGTATTTCATGACTGATGTATCTGACTGTAGAGGGAGTGAGGAGCTGTGTGGGTACAGTGTAGTTTGTGACTGATGTAGTTCACTGTAGAGGGAGCGAGGAGCAGTTTGGGTACAGTGTAGTTTATGACTGATGTAGATTACTGTAGGGCGAGTGAGGAGCTGTGTGTGTACAGTGTAGTTTGTGACTGATGTACTTCACTGTAGAGGCAGCGAGGAGCTGTGTGGGTACAGTGTAGTTTATGACTGATGTAGTTCACTGTAGAGGGAGCAAGGAGCAATGTGTGTAGAGTGTAGTTTGTGACTGATGTAGTTCACTGTAGAGGGAGTGAGGAGCTGTGTGTGTACAGTGTAATTCATGACTGATGTAGTTCACTGTAGGGGGAGAGAGGAGCTGTGTGTTTACAGTCTACTTTATGACTGATGTAGTTCAAAGTAGGGGGAGTGAGGAGCTGTGTGGGTACAGTGTAGTCTATGACTGATGTAGATCACTGTAGGGCGAGTGAGGAGCTTTGTGTGTACAGTGTAGTTTGTGACTGATGTAGTTCACTGTACAGGAAGTGAGGAGCTGTGTGTACACTGTAGTTTGTGACTGATGTAGTTCTCTGTAGAGGGAGTGAGGAGCTGTGTGTCTACAGTGTATTTTATGACTGATGTAGCTAACTGTAGAGGGAGTGAGGAGCTGTGTGTTTACAGTGTAGTTTGTGACTGATGTAGTTCACTGTAGAGGGAGAGAGGAGCTGTGTGTGTACATTCTAGTTTTTGACTGATGTAGTTCACTGTAGAGGGAGCGAGGAGCTGTGTGTGTACATTCTACTTCATGACTGATGTAGTTCACTGCACAGGGAGCGAGGAGCTGTGTGTGTACAACATAGTTCATGACTGATGTAGTTTACTGTAGAGGGATCGAGGAACTGTGTGTGTACAGTTTAGGTTATGACTGATGTAGCTCACTGTAGAGGGAGTGAGGACTGTGTGTTTACAGTGTAGTTTGTGACTGATGTAGTTCACTGTGGAGGGAGTGAGGAGCTGTGTGTGTACAGTGTAGTTTGTGACTGATGTAGTTCACTGTGGAGGGAGTGAGGAGCTGTGTGTGTACAGTGTAGCTTGTGATTGATGTAGTTCACTGTAGGGGGAGTGAGGGGCTGTGTGTCTACAATGTAGTTTATGACTGATGTAGTTCACTGTAGGGGTAGTGAGGAGCTGTGTGGGTACAGTGTAGTTTATTACTGATGTAGTTCACTGCAGAGGGAGCTAGGAGCTGTGTGTGTACAACGTAGTTCATAACTGATGTAGTTCACTGTAGAGGGAGCAAAGAGCTGTGTGTGTACAGTTTAGGTTATGACTGATGTAGTTCACTGTAGAGGGAGCGAGGAGCTGTGTGTTTACAATGTAGTTCATGACTGATGTATCTGACTGTAGAGGGAGTGAGGAGCTGTGTGGGTACAGTGTAGTTTGTGACTGATGTAGTTCACTGTAGAGGGAGCAAGGAGCAATGTGGGTACAGTGTAGTTTATGACTGATGTAGATCACTGTAGGGCGAGTGAGGAGCTGTGTGTGTACAGTGTAGTTTGTGACTGATGTACTTCACTGTAGAGGCAGTGAGGAGCTGTGTGGGTACAGTGTAGTTTATGACTGATGTAGTTCACTGTAGAGAGAGCAAGGAGCTGTGTGTGTACAGTGTAGTTTGTGACTGATGTAGTTCACTGTAGAGGGAGCAAGGAGCTGTGTGTGTAGAGTGTAGTTTGTGACTGATGTAGTTCACTGTAGAGGGAGTGAGGAGCTGTGTGTGTACAGTGTAATTCATGACTGATGTAGTTCACTGTAGAGGGAGAGAGGAGCTGTGTGTGTACATTCTACTTTTTGACTTATGTAGTTCACTGTAGAGGGAGCGAGGAGCTGTGTGTGTACATTCTACTTCATGACTGATGTAGTTCATTGTAGAGGGAGTGAGGAGCTGTGTGTGTACAATGTATTTCATGACTGATGTAGCTCACTGTAGAGGGAGTGAGGAGCTGTGTGTTTACAGTGTAGTTTATGACTGATGTAGTTCACTGTAGAGGGAGTGAGGAGCTGTGTGGGTACAGTGTAGTATATGACCGATGTAGTTCACTGCAGAGGGAGCGAGGAGCTGTGTGTGTACAACATAGTTCATGACTGATGTAGTTTACTGTAGAGGGAGCGAGGAACTGTGTGTGTACAGTTTAGGTTATGACTGATGTAGCTCACTGTAGAGGGAGTGAGGAGCTGTGTGTTTACAGTGTAGTTTGTGACTGATGTAGTTCACTGTGGAGGGAGTGAGGAACTGTGTGTGTACAGTGTAGTTTGTGACTGATGTAGTTCACTGTGGAGGGAGTGAGGAGCTGTGTGTGTACAGTGTAGTTTGTGACTGATGTAGTTCACTGTGGAGGGAGTGAGGAGCTGTGTGTGTACAGTGTAGTTTGTGATTGATGTAGTTCACTGTAGGGGGAGTGAGGGGCTGTGTGTCTACAATGTAGTTTATGACTGATGTAGTTCACTGTAGGGGCAGTGAGGAACTGTGTGGGTACAGTGTAGTTTATGACCGATGTAGTTCACTGCAGAGGGAGCGAGGAGCTGTGTGTGTACAGTGTAATTCATGACTGATGTAGTTCACTGTAGGGGAGAGAGGAGCTGTGTGTTTACAGTCTACTTTATGACTGATGTAGTTCAAAGTAGGGGGAGTGAGGAGCTGTGTGGGTACAGTGTAGTTTATGACTGATGTAGATTACTGTAGGGCGAGTGAGGAGCTTTGTATGTACAGTGTAGTTTGTGACTGATGTAGTTCACTGTACATGGAGTGAGGAGCTGTGTGTACAGTGTAGTTTGTGACTGATGTAGTTTACTGTAGGGGGAGTGAGGAGCTGTGTGTGTACAGTGTAGTTTATGACTGATATAGATCACTGTATGGTGAGTGAGGAGCTATGTGTGTACAGTGTAGTTTGTGACTGATGTACTTCACTGTAGAGGGAGTGATGAGCTGTGTGGGTACAGTGTATTTTAGGACTGATGTAGTTCACTGTAGAGGGACCGCAGAGCTGTGTGTGTACAGTGTAGTTTGTGACTGATGTAGTTCACTGTAGAGGGAGTGAGGAGCTGTGTGTGTACAATGTAGTTTGTGACTGATGTAGTTCACTGTAGAGGGAGTGAGGAGCTGTGTGTGTACAATGTAGTTTATGACTGATGTAGTTCACTGTAGAGGGAGTGAGGAGCTGTGTGTGTACAATGTAGTTTATGACTGATGTAGCTCACTGTAGAGGGAGTGAGGAGCTGTGTGTGTACAGTGTAGTTTATGACTCATGTAGTTCACTGTGGAGGGAGTGAGGAGCTGTGTGTGTACAGTGTAGTTTGTGACTGATGTAGTTCACTGTACAGGGAGCGAGGATCTGTGTGTTTACAATGTAGTTCATGACTGATGTATCTGACTGTAGAGGGAGTGAGGAGCTGTGTGAGTACAGTGTAGTTTGTGACTGATGTAGTTCACTGTAGAGGGAGTGAGGAGCTATGTGTTTACAGTGTAGTTTGTGACTGATGTAGTTCACTGTAGAGGGAGAGAGGAGCTGTGTGTGTACATTCTACTTTTTGACTTATGTAGTTCACTGTAGAGGGAGCGAGGAGCTGTGTGTGTACATTCTACTTCATGACTGATGTAGTTGACTGTAGAGGGAGTGAGGAGCTGTGTGTGTACAATGTATTTCATGACTGATGTAGCTCACTGTAGAGGGAGTGAGGAGCTGTGTGTTTACAGTGTAGTTTATGACTGATGTAGTTCACTGTAGAGGGAGTGAGGAGCTGTGTGGGTACAGTGTAGTTTATGACCGATGTAGTTCACTGCAGAGGGAGCGAGGAGCTGTGTGTGTACAACATAGTTCATGACTGATGTAGTTTACTGTAGACGGAGCGAGGAACTGTGTGTGTACAGTTTAGGTTATGACTGATGTAGCTCACTGTAGAGGGAGTGAGGAGCTGTGTGTTTACAGTGTAGTTTGTGACTGATGTAGTTCACTATGGAGGGAGTGAGGAACTGTGTGTGTACAGTGTAGTTTGTGACTGATGTAGTTTACTGTAGAGGGAGTGAGGAGCTGTGTGTGTACAGTGTAGTTTGTGACTGATGTAGTTCACTGTGGAGGGAGTGAGGAGCTGTGTGTTTACAGTGTAGTTTGTGACTGATGTAGTTTACTGTAGGTGGAGTGAGGAACTGTGTGTGTACAGTGTAGTTTGTGACTGATGTAGTTCACTGTAGAGGGAGTGAGGAGCTGTGTGTTTACAGTGTAGTTTGTGACTGAAGTACTTTACTGTAGGGGGAGTGAGGAGCTGTGTGGGTACAGTGTAGTTTATGACTGATGTAGATCACTGTAGGGCGAGTGAGGAGCTTTGTGTGTACAGTGTAGTTTGTGACTGATGTAGTTCACTGTACAGGGAGTGAGGAGCTGTGTGTCTACATTGTATTTTATGACTGATTTAGTTCACTGTAGAGGGAGTGAGGAGCTGTGTGTATACAGTGTAGTTCATGACTGATGTAGTTCACTGTAGAGGGAGTGAGGAGCTGTGTGTGTACAGTGTAATTCATGACTGATGTAGTTCACTGTAGAGGGAGTGAGAAGCAATGTGTGTACAGTGTAGTTTATGACTGATGTAGTTCACTGTAGACGGACCAAGGAGCTGTGTGTGTACAGTGAATATTATGACTGATGCAGTTCACTGTAGAGGGAGCGAGGAGCTGTGTGTGTGCAATGTAGTTCATGACTGATGTAGTTCACTGTAGAGGGAGCGAGGAGCTGTGTGTGTACAGTGTAGTTTATGACTGATGTAGTTCACTGTAGGGGGAGTGAGGAGCTGTGTGTGTACAGTGTAGTTTGTGACTGATGTACTTCACTGTAGAGGGCGTGAGGAGCTGTGTGGGTACAGTGTATTTTAGGACTGATGTAGTTCACTGTAGAGGGACCGCAGAGCTGTGTGTGTACAGTGTAGTTTGTGACTGATGTAGTTCACTGTAGAGGGAGTGAGGAGCTGTGTGTGTACAATGTAGTTTGTGACTGATGTAGTTCACTGTAGAGGGAGTGAGGAGCTGTGTGTGTACAATGTAGTTTATGACTGATGTAGTTCACTGTAGAGGGAGTGAGGAGCTGTGTGTGTACAATGTAGTTTATGACTGATGTAGCTCACTGTAGAGGGAGTGAGGAGCTGTGTGTGTACAGTGTAGTTTATGACTCATGTAGTTCACTGTGGAGGGAGTGAGGAGCTGTGTGTGTACAGTGTAGTTTGTGACTGATGTAGTTCACTGTACAGGGAGCGAGGATCTGTGTGTTTACAATGTAGTTCATGACTGATGTATCTGACTGTAGAGGGAGTGAGGAGCTGTGTGAGTACAGTGTAGTTTGTGACTGATGTAGTTCACTGTAGAGGGAGTGAGGAGCTGTGTGTTTACAGTGTAGTTTGTGACTGATGTAGTTCACTGTAGAGGGAGCGAGGAGCTGTGTGTGTACATTCTACTTCATGACTGATGTAGTTGACTGTAGAGGGAGTGAGGAGCTGTGTGTGTAAAATGTATTTCATGACTGATGTAGCTCACTGTAGAGGGAGTGAGGAGCTGTGTGTTTACAGTGTAGTTTATGACTGATGTAGTTCACTCTAGAGGGAGTGAGGAGCTGTGTGGGTACAGTGTAGTTTATGACTGATGTAGTTCACTGCAGAGGGAGCGAGGAGCTGTGTGTGTACAACATAGTTCATGACTGATGTAGTTTACTGTAGAGGGAGCGAGGAACTGTGTGTGTACAGTTTAGGTTATGACTGATGTAGCTCACTGTAGAGGGAGTGAGGAGCTGTGTGTTTACAGTGTAGTTTGTGACTGATGTAGTTCACTATGGAGGGAGTGAGGAACTGTGTGTGTACAGTGTAGTTTGTGACTGATGTAGTTCACTGTGGAGGGAGTGAGGAGCTGTGTGTGTACAGTGTAGTTTGTGACTGATGTAGTTCACTGTGGAGGGAGTGAGGAGCTGTGTGTTTACAGAGTAGTTTGTGACTGAAGTACTTTACTGTAGGGGGAGTGAGGAGCTGTGTGGGTACAGTGTAGTTTATGACTGATGTAGATCACTGTAGGGCGAGTGAGGAGCTTTGTGTGTACAGTGTAGTTTGTGACTGATGTAGTTCACTGTACAGGGAGTGAGGAGCTGTGTGTCTACATTGTATTTTATGACTGATTTAGTTCACTGTAGAGGGAGTGAGGAACTTTGTGTGTACAGTGTAGTTTGTGACTGATGTATTTCACTGTAGAGGGAGTGAGGAGCTGTGTGTATACAGTGTAGTTCATGACTGATGTAGTTCACTGTAGAGGGAGTGAGGAGCTGTGTGTGTACAGTGTATATTGTGACTGATGTAGCTCACTGTAGAGGGAGTGAGGAGCAGTGTGGGTACAGTTTAGGTTATGACTGATGTACTTCACTGTAGAGGGAGTGAGGAGCTGTGTGGGTACAGTGTAGTTTATGACTGATGTAGTTCACTGTAGAGGGAGCGAGGAGCAGTGTGGGTACAGTGTAGTTTGTGACTGATGTAGTTCACTGTAGAGGGAGCGAGGAGCTGTGTGTGTACATTCTACTTCATGACTGATGTAGTTGACTGTAGAGGGAGTGAGGAGCTGTGTGTGTAAAATGTATTTCATGACTGATGTAGCTCACTGTAGAGGGAGTGAGGAGCTGTGTGTTTACAGTGTAGTTTATGACTGATGTAGTTCACTCTAGAGGGAGTGAGGAGCTGTGTGGGTACAGTGTAGTTTATGACTGATGTAGTTCACTGCAGAGGGAGCGAGGAGCTGTGTGTGTACAACATAGTTCATGACTGATGTAGTTTACTGTAGAGGGAGCGAGGAACTGTGTGTGTACAGTTTAGGTTATGACTGATGTAGCTCACTGTAGAGGGAGTGAGGAGCTGTGTGTTTACAATGTAGTTTGTGACTGATGTAGTTCACTATGGAGGGAGTGAGGAACTGTGTGTGTACAGTGTAGTTTGTGACTGATGTAGTTCACTGTGGAGGGAGTGAGGAGCTGTGTGTGTACAGTGTAGTTTGTGACTGATGTAGTTCACTGTGGAGGGAGTGAGGAGCTGTGTGTTTACAGTGTAGTTTGTGACTGAAGTACTTTACTGTAGGGGGAGTGAGGAGCTGTGTGGGTACAGTGTAGTTTATGACTGATGTAGATCACTGTAGGGCGAGTGAGGAGCTTTGTGTGTACAGTGTAGTTTGTGACTGATGTAGTTCACTGTACAGGGAGTGAGGAGCTGTGTGTCTACATTGTATTTTATGACTGATTTAGTTCACTGTAGAGGGAGTGAGGAACTTTGTGTGTACAGTGTAGTTTGTGACTGATGTAGTTCACTGTAGAGGGAGTGAGGAGCTGTGTGTATACAGTGTAGTTCATGACTGATGTAGTTCACTGTAGAGGGAGTGAGGAGCTGTGTGTGTACAGTGTATATTGTGACTGATGTAGCTCACTGTAGAGGGAGCGAGGAGCAGTGTGGGTACAGTTTAGGTTATGACTGATGTACTTCACTGTAGAGGGAGTGAGGAGCTGTGTGGGTACAGTGTAGTTTATGACTGATGTAGTTCACTGTAGAGGGAGCGAGGAGCAGTGTGGGTACAGTGTAGTTTTTGAATGATGTAGTTCACTGTAGAGGGAGCGAGGATATGTGTGTGTACAGTGTATTTTAGGACTGATGTAGTTCACTGTAGAGGGAGTGAGGAGCTGTGTGTGTACAGTGTAGTTTGTGATTGATGTAGTTCACTGTAGGGGGAGTGAGAGGCTGTGTGTCTACAATGTAGTTTATGACTGATGTAGTTCACTGTAGGGGTAGTGAGGAGCTGTGTGGGTACAGTGTAGTTTATGACCGATGTAGTTTACTGTAGGGGGAGTGAGGAGCTGTGTGTGTACAGTGTAGTTTATGACTGATGTAGATCACTGTAGGGTGAGTGAGGAGCTGTGTGTATACAGTGTAGTTTGTGACTGATGTACTTCACTGTAGAGGGAGTGAGGAGCTGTGTGGGTACAGTGTATTTTAGGACTGATGTAGTTCACTGTAGAGGGACCGCAGAGCTGTGTGTGTACAGTGTAGTTTGTGACTGATGTAGTTCACTGTAGAGGGAGCAAGGAGCTGTGTGTGTACAATGTAGTTTATGACTGATGTAGCTCACTGTAGAGGGAGAGAGGAGCTGTGTGTGTACATTCTACTTTTTGACTGATGTAGTTCTTTGTAGAGGGAGTGAGGAGCTGTGTGTGTACAGTGTAGTTTGTGACTGATGTAGTTCACTGTAGGGGGAGTGAGGGGCTATGTTTTTACAGTGTAGTTTATGACTGATGTAGTTCACTGTAGGGGGAGTGAGGAACTGTGTGTGTACAGTTTAGGTTATGACTGATGTAGCTCACTGTAGAGGGAGTGAGGAGCTGTGTGTGTACAGGGTAGTTTGTGACTGATGTACTTCACTGTAGAGGGAGAGAGGAGCTGTGTGGGTACAGTGTACTTGATTACTGATGTAGTTCACTGTAGAGGGAGCGAGGAGCAATGTGGGAACAGTGTAATTTAGGACTGATGTAGTTCACTGTAGAGGGACCGCAGAGCTGTGTGTGTACAGTGTAGTTTGTGACTGATGTAGTTCACTGTAGAGGGAGTGAGTAGCTGTGTGTGTACAATGTAGTTCATGACTGTTGTACCTCACTGTAGAGGGAGTGAAGAGCTGTGTGTGTACAGTGTAGTTTGTGACTGATGTAGTTCACTGTAGGGGGAGCAAAGAGCTTTGTGTGTACAGTGTAGTTTGTGACTGATGTAGTTCACTGTAGGGGGAGTGAGGAACTGTGTGTGTACAGTTTAGGTTATGACTGATGTAGCTCACTGTAGAGGGAGTGAGGAGCTGTGTATTTACAGTGTAGTTTGTGACTGATGTTGTTCACTGTAGGGGGAGTGAGGAACTGTGTGTGTACGGTTTAGGTTATGACTGATGTAGCTCACTGTAGAGGGAGTGAGGAGCTGTGTGTTTACAGTGTAGTTTGTGACTGATGTAGTTCACTGTGGAGGGAGTGAGGAGCTGTGTGTGTACAGTGTAGTTTGTAACTGATGTAGTTCACTGTGGAGGGAATGAGGAGCTGTGTTTTTACAGTGTAGTTTATGACTGATGTAGTTCACTGTAGGGGGAGTGAGGAACTGTGTGTGTACAGTTTAGGTTATGACTGATGTAGCTCACTGTAGAGGGAGTGAGGAGCTGTGTGTTTACAGTGTAGTTTGTGACTGATGTAGTTCACTGTGGAGGGAGTGAGGAGCTGTGTGTGTACAGTGTAGTTTGTAACTGATGTAGTTCACTGTGGAGGGAATGAGGAGCTGTGTGTGTACAGTGTAGTTCATGACTGATGTAGTTCACTGTAGGGGGAGTGAGGGGCTGTGTGTCTACAGTGCAGTTCATGACTGTTGTAGTTCACTGTAGAGGGAGCGAGAAGCAATGTGTGTACAGTGTAGTTTATGAATGATGTAGTTCACTGTAGAGGGAGCGAGGAGCTGTGTGTGTACAGTGTAGTTTAAGACTGATGTAGTTCACTGTAGAGGGACTGAGGAGCTGTGTGTATACAGTGTAGTCTGTGACTGATGTAGTTCACTGTAGAGGGAGCGAGGTGTAGTGTGTGTACAGTGTAGTTTATGACTGATGTAGATTACTGTAGAGGGAGCGAGGAGATATGTGTCTACACTAGTTTATGACTGATGTAGTTCACTGCAGAGGGATTGAGGAGCTGTGTGTGTACAGTGTAGTTCATGACTGATGTAGTTCACTGTAGAGGGAGAGAGGAGCTGTGTGTGTACAGTGTAGTTTATGACTGATGCAGTTCACTGTAGAGGGAGCGAGAAGCAATGTGTGTACAGTGTAATTTATGAATGATGTAGTTCACTGTAGAGGGAGCAAAGAGCTTTGTGTGTACAGTGTAGTTTGTGACTGATGTAGTTCACTGTAGAGGAAGTGAAGAGCTTTGTGTATACAGTGTAGTTTGTGACTGATGTAGTTCACTGTAGAGAGAGTGAGGAGCTGTGTGTACAGTGTAGTTCATGACTGATGTAGTTCACTGTAGAGGGAGAGAGGAGCTGTGTGTGTACAGTGTATTTTATGACTGATGCAGTTCACTGTAGAGGGAGCGAGAAGCAATGTGTGTACAGTGTAGTTTATGAATGATGTAGTTCACTGTAGAGGGAGCGAGGAGCAGTGTGTGTACAGTGTAGTTTATGACTGATGTAGTTAACTGTAGGGGGAGTGAGGAGCTGTGTGAGTACCGTGTAGTTTGTGACTGATGTAGATCACTGTAGGGGGAGCAAAGAGCTTTGTGTGTACAGTGTAGTTTGTGACTGGTGTAGTTCACTGTAGAGGGAGTGAAGAGATGCGTGTGTACAGTGTAGTTTGTGACTGATGTACAAGAGAGGAGAGAGGAGCTGTGTGGGTACAGTGTACTTGATTACTGATATAGTTCACTGTAGAGGGAGCGAGGAGCAATGTGGGAACAGTGTATTTGAGGACTGATGTAGTTCACTGTAGAGGGACCGCAGAGCTGTGTGTGTACAGTGTAGTTTGTGACTGATGTAGTTCACTGTAGAGGGAGTGAGGAGCTGTATGTGTACAATGTAGTTCATGACTGATGTAGTTCACTGTAGGGGGAGTGAGGAACTGTGTGTGTACAGTTTAGGTTATAATTGATGTAGCTCACTGTAGGGGGAGTGAGGAGCTGTGTGTTTACAGTGTAGTTTGTGACTGATGTAGTTCACTGTGGAGGGAGTGAGGAGCTGTGTGTGTACAGTGTAGTTTGTAACTGATGTAGTTCACTGTGGAGGGAATGAGGAGCTGTGTGTGTACAGTGTAGTTCATGACTGATGTAGTTCACTGTAGGGGAAGTGAGGGGCTGTGTGTCTACAGTGTAGTTAATGACTGATGTAGTTCACTGTAGGGGGAGTGAGGAGCTGTTTGGGTACAGTGTAGGTTATGACCGATGTAGTTTAGTGCAGAGGGAGCGAGGAGCTGTTTGTGTACAACGTAGTTCATGACTGATGTAGTTCACTGTAGAGGGAGCGAGGAACTGTGTGTGTACAGTTTAGATTATGACTGATGTAGTTCACTGTAGAGGGAGCGAGAAACGATGTGTGTACAGTGTAGTTTATGACTGATGTAGTTCACTGTAGAGGGAGCGAGAAGCAATGTGTGTACAGTGTAGTTTATGAATGATGTAGTTCACTGTAGAGGGAGCGAGGAGCTGTGTGTGTGCAGTGTAGTTTATGACTGATGTAGTTCACTGTAGAGTGAGTGAGGAGCTGTGTGTGTACAGTGTAGTTCATGACTGATGTAGTTCACTGTAGAGGGAGAGAGGAGCTGTGTGTGTACAGTGTATTTTATGACTGATGCAGTTCACTGTAGAGGGAGCGAGAAGCAATGTGTGTACAGTGTAGTTTATGACTGATGTAGTTAACTGTAGGGGGAGTGAGGAGCTGTGTGAGTACCGTGTAGTTTGTGACTGATGTAGTTCACTGTAGGGGGAGCAAAGAGCTTTGTGTGTACAGTGTAGTTTGTGACTGATGTAGTTCACTGTAGAGGGAGTGAAGAGATGCGTGTGTACAGTGTAGTTTATGACTGATGTTGTTCACTGTAGAGGGAGCGAGGAGCTGTGTGGGTACAGTGTAGTTTATGACTGATGTAGTTCACTGTAGAGGGAGCGAGGAGCTGTGTGTCTACACTGTAGTTTATGACTGATGTAGTTCACTGTAGAGTGAGTGAGGAGATGTGTGTGTACAGTGTAATTTGTGACTGATGTAGTTCACTCTAGAGGGAGTGAGGAGCTGTGTGTACAGTATAGTTTGTGACTGATGTAGTTCACTGTAGAGGGAGTGAGGAGCTGTGTGTGTACAGTGTAGTTCATGACTGATTTAGTTCACTGTAGAGGGAGAGAGGATCTGTGTGTGTACAGTCTACTTTATGACTGATGTAGTTCACTGCAGAGGGAGCGAGGAGCTGTGTGTTTACAGTGTATTTCATGACTGATGCAGTTCACTGTAGAGCGACGGAGGAACAATGTGTGTACAGTGTAGTTTATGACTGATGTAGTTCACTGTAGAGGGAGCAAGGAGCTGTGTGTGTACAGTGTAGTTTATGACTGATGTAGTTCACTGTAGGGGGAGTGAGGAGCTGTGTGTGTACAGTGTAGTTTGTGACTGATGTACTTCACAGTAGAGGGAGTGAGGAGCTCTGTGTGTACAGTGTAGTTTATGACTGATGTAGTTCACTGTAAGGTGAGTAAAGAGCTGTGTGGGTACAGTGTAGTTAATGACTGATCCAGTTCACTGTAGGGGGAGTGAGGAGCTGTGTGTTTACAGTGTAGTTTATGACCGATGAAGTTTACTGCAGAGGGAGCGAGAAGCAATGTGTGTACAGTGTAGTTTATGAATGATGTAGTTCACTGTAGAGGGAGCAAGGCGCTGTGTGTGTGCAGTGTAGTTTATGACTGATGTAGTTCACTGTAGAGGGAGTGAGGAGCTGTGTGTGTACAGTGTAGTTCATGACTGATGTAGTTCACTGTAGAGGGAGAGAAGAGCTGTGTGTGTACAGTGTATTTTATGACTGATGCAGTTCACTGTAGAGGGAGCGAGAAGCAATGTGTGTACAGTGTAGTTTATGAATGATGTAGTTCACTATAGAGGGAGCAAAGAGCTTTGTGTGTACAGTGTAGTTTGTGACTGATGTAGTTCACTGTAGAGGAAGTGAAGAGCTTTGTGTATACAGTGTAGTTTGTGACTGATGTAGTTCACTGTAGAGGGAGTGAAGAGCTGTGTGTGTACAGTGTAATTCATGACTGATGTAGTTCACTGTAGAGGGAGTGAGGAGCTGTGTGTACAGTGTAGTTTGTGACTGATGTAGTTCACTGTAGAGGGAGTGAAGAGCTGTGTGTGTACAGTGTAATTCATGACTGATGTAGTTCACTGTAGAGGGAGTGAGGAGCTGTGTGTACAGTGTAGTTTGTGACTGATGTAGTTCACTGTAGAGGGAGCGAGGAGCTGTGTGTGTACAGTGTAGTTTATGACTGATGTAGTTAACTGTAGGGGGAGTGAGGAGCTGTGTGAGTACCGTGTAGTTTGTGACTGATGTAGTTCACTGTAGGGGGAGCAAAGAGCTTTGTGTGTACAGTGTAGTTTGTGACTGATGTAGTTCACTGTAGAGGGAGTGAAGAGATGCGTGTGTACAGTGTAGTTTATGACTGATGTAGTTCACTGTAGAGGGAGTGAGGAGCTGTGTGGGTACAGTGTAGTTTATGACTGATGTAGTTCACTGTAGGGGGAGTGAGGAGCTGTGTGTGTACAGTGTAGTTTGTGACTGATGTACTTCACAGTAGAGGGAGTGAGGAGCTCTGTGTGTACAGTGTAGTTTATGACTGATGTAGTTCACTGTAAGGTGAGTAAAGAGCTGTGTGGGTACAGTGTAGTTAATGACTGATCCAGTTCACTGTAGGGGGAGTGAGGAGCTGTGTGTTTACAGTGTAGTTTATGACCGATGTAGTTTACTGCAGAGGGAGCGAGAAGCAATGTGTGTACAGTGTAGTTTATGAATGCTGTAGTTCACTGTAGAGGGAGTGAGGAGATGTGTGTGTACAGTGTAATTTGTGACTGATGTAGTTCACTCTAGAGGGAGTGAGGAGCTGTGTGTACAGTATAGTTTGTGACTGATGTAGTTCACTGTAGAGGGAGTGAGGAGCTGTGTGTGTACAGTGTAGTTCATGACTGATTTAGTTCACTGTAGAGGGAGAGAGGATCTGTGTGTGTACAGTCTACTTTATGACTGATGTAGTTCACTGCAGAGGGAGCGAGGAGCTGTGTGTTTACAGTGTATTTCATGACTGATGCAGTTCACTGTAGAGCGACCGAGGAACAATGTGTGTACAGTGTAGTTTATGACTGATGTAGTTCACTGTAGAGGGAGCAAGGAGCTGTGTGTGTACAGTGTAGTTTATGACTGATGTAGTTCACTGTAGGGGGAGTGAGGAGCTGTGTGTGTACAGTGTAGTTTGTGACTGATGTACTTCACAGTAGAGGGAGTGAGGAGCTCTGTGTGTACAGTGTAGTTTATGACTGATGTAGTTCACTGTAAGGTGAGTAAAGAGCTGTGTGGGTACAGTGTAGTTAATGACTGATCCAGTTCACTGTAGGGGGAGTGAGGAGCTGTGTGTTTACAGTGTAGTTTATGACCGAAGTAGTTTACTGCAGAGGGAGCGAGAAGCAATGTGTGTACAGTGTAGTTTATGAATGATGTAGTTCACTGTAGAGGGAGCGAGGCGCTGTGTGTGTGCAGTGTAGTTTATGACTGATGTAGTTCACTGTAGAGGGAGTGAGGAGCTGTGTGTGTACAGTGTAGTTTGTGACTGATGTAGATCACTGTAGGGGGAGCAAAGAGCTTTGTGTGTACAGTGTAGTTTGTGACTGGTGTAGTTCACTGTAGAGGGAGTGAAGAGATGCGTGTGTACAGTGTAGTTTGTGACTGATGTACAAGAGAGGAGAGAGGAGCTGTGTGGGTACAGTGTACTTGATTACTGATATAGTTCACTATAGAGGGAGCGAGGAGCAATGTGGGAACAGTGTATTTGAGGACTGATGTAGTTCACTGTAGAGGGACCGCAGAGCTGTGTGTGTACAGTGTAGTTTGTGACTGATGTAGTTCACTGTAGAGGGAGTGAGGAGCTGTATGTGTACAATGTAGTTCATGACTGATGTAGTTCACTGTAGGGGGAGTGAGGAACTGTGTGTGTACAGTTTAGGTTATAATTGATGTAGCTCACTGTAGGGGGAGTGAGGAGCTGTGTGTTTACAGTGTAGTTTGTGACTGATGTAGTTCACTGTGGAGGGAGTGAGGAGCTGTGTGTGTACAGTGTAGTTTGTAACTGATGTAGTTCACTGTGGAGGGAATGAGGAGCTGTGTGTGTACAGTGTAGTTCATGACTGATGTAGTTCACTGTAGGGGAAGTGAGGGGCTGTGTGTCTACAGTGTAGTTAATGACTGATGTAGTTCACTGTAGGGGGAGTGAGGAGCTGTTTGGGTACAGTGTAGGTTATGACCGATGTAGTTTAGTGCAGAGGGAGCGAGGAGCTGTTTGTGTACAACGTAGTTCATGACTGATGTAGTTCACTGTAGAGGGAGCGAGGAACTGTGTGTGTCCAGTTTAGATTATGACTGATGTAGTTCACTGTAGAGGGAGCGAGAAACGATGTGTGTACAGTGTAGTTTATGACTGATGTAGTTCACTGTAGAGGGAGCGAGAAGCAATGTGTGTACAGTGTAGTTTATGAATGATGTAGTTCACTGTAGAGGGAGCGAGGAGCTGTGTGTGTGCAGTGTAGTTTATGACTGATGTAGTTCACTGTAGAGTGAGTGAGGAGCTGTGTGTGTACAGTGTAGTTCATGACTGATGTAGTTCACTGTAGAGGGAGAGAGGAGCTGTGTGTGTACAGTGTATTTTATGACTGATGCAGTTCACTGTAGAGGGAGCGAGAAGCAATGTGTGTACAGTGTAGTTTATGACTGATGTAGTTAACTGTAGGGGGAGTGAGGAGCTGTGTGAGTACCGTGTAGTTTGTGACTGATGTAGTTCACTGTAGGGGGAGCAAAGAGCTTTGTGTGTACAGTGTAGTTTGTGACTGATGTAGTTCACTGTAGAGGGAGTGAAGAGATGCGTGTGTACAGTGTAGTTTATGACTGATGTTGTTCACTGTAGAGGGAGCGAGGAGCTGTGTGGGTACAGTGTAGTTTATGACTGATGTAGTTCACTGTAGAGGGAGCGAGGAGCTGTGTGTCTACACTGTAGTTTATGACTGATGTAGTTCACTGTAGAGTGAGTGAGGAGATGTGTGTGTACAGTGTAATTTGTGACTGATGTAGTTCACTCTAGAGGGAGTGAGGAGCTGTGTGTACAGTATAGTTTATGACTGATGTAGTTCACTGTAGAGGGAGCGAGAAGCAATGTGTGTACAGTGTAGTTTATGAATGATGTAGTTCACTGTAGAGGGAGCGAGGAGCTGTGTGTGTGCAGTGTAGTTTATGACTGATGTAGTTCACTGTAGAGTGAGTGAGGAGCTGTGTGTGTACAGTGTAGTTCATGACTGATGTAGTTCACTGTAGAGGGAGAGAGGAGCTGTGTGTGTACAGTGTATTTTATGACTGATGCAGTTCACTGTAGAGGGAGCGAGAAGCAATGTGTGTACAGTGTAGTTTATGACTGATGTAGTTAACTGTAGGGGGAGTGAGGAGCTGTGTGAGTACCGTGTAGTTTGTGACTGATGTAGTTCACTGTAGGGGGAGCAAAGAGCTTTGTGTGTACAGTGTAGTTTGTGACTGATGTAGTTCACTGTAGAGGGAGTGAAGAGATGCGTGTGTACAGTGTAGTTTATGACTGATGTTGTTCACTGTAGAGGGAGCGAGGAGCTGTGTGGGTACAGTGTAGTTTATGACTGATGTAGTTCACTGTAGAGGGAGCGAGGAGCTGTGTGTCTACACTGTAGTTTATGACTGATGTAGTTCACTGTAGAGTGAGTGAGGAGATGTGTGTGTACAGTGTAATTTGTGACTGATGTAGTTCACTCTAGAGGGAGTGAGGAGCTGTGTGTACAGTATAGTTTGTGACTGATGTAGTTCACTGTAGAGGGAGTGAGGAGCTGTGTGTGTACAGTGTAGTTCATGACTGATTTAGTTCACTGTAGAGGGAGAGAGGATCTGTGTGTGTACAGTCTACTTTATGACTGATGTAGTTCACTGCAGAGGGAGCGAGGAGCTGTGTGTTTACAGTGTATTTCATGACTGATGCAGTTCACTGTAGAGCGACGGAGGAACAATGTGTGTACAGTGTAGTTTATGACTGATGTAGTTCACTGTAGAGGGAGCAAGGAGCTGTGTGTGTACAGTGTAGTTTATGACTGATGTAGTTCACTGTAGGGGGAGTGAGGAGCTGTGTGTGTACAGTGTAGTTTGTGACTGATGTACTTCACAGTAGAGGGAGTGAGGAGCTCTGTGTGTACAGTGTAGTTTATGACTGATGTAGTTCACTGTAAGGTGAGTAAAGAGCTGTGTGGGTACAGTGTAGTTAATGACTGATCCAGTTCACTGTAGGGGGAGTGAGGAGCTGTGTGTTTACAGTGTAGTTTATGACCGATGTAGTTTACTGCAGAGGGAGCGAGAAGCAATGTGTGTACAGTGTAGTTTATGAATGATGTAGTTCACTGTAGAGGGAGCGAGGCGCTGTGTGTGTGCAGTGTAGTTTATGACTGATGTAGTTCACTGTAGAGGGAGTGAGGAGCTGTGTGTGTACAGTGTAGTTCATGACTGATGTAGTTCACTGTAGAGGGAGAGAAGAGCTGTGTGTGTACAGTGTATTTTATGACTGATGCAGTTCACTGTAGAGGGAGCGAGAAGCAATGTGTGTACAGTGTAGTTTATGAATGATGTAGTTCACTATAGAGGGAGCAAAGAGCTTTGTGTGTACAGTGTAGTTTGTGACTGATGTAGTTCACTGTAGAGGAAGTGAAGAGCTTTGTGTATACAGTGTAGTTTGTGACTGATGTAGTTCACTGTAGAGGGAGTGAAGAGCTGTGTGTGTACAGTGTAATTCATGACTGATGTAGTTCACTGTAGAGGGAGTGAGGAGCTGTGTGTACAGTGTAGTTTGTGACTGATGTAGTTCACTGTAGAGGGAGTGAAGAGCTGTGTGTGTACAGTGTAATTCATGACTGATGTAGTTCACTGTAGAGGGAGTGAGGAGCTGTGTGTACAGTGTAGTTTGTGACTGATGTAGTTCACTGTAGAGGGAGCGAGGAGCTGTGTGTGTACAGTGTAGTTTATGACTGATTTAGTTAACTGTAGGGGGAGTGAGGAGCTGTGTGAGTACCGTGTAGTTTGTGACTGATGTAGTTCACTGTAGGGGGAGCAAAGAGCTTTGTGTGTACAGTGTAGTTTGTGACTGATGTAGTTCACTGTAGAGGGAGTGAAGAGCTTTGTGTATACAGTGTAGTTTGTGACTGATGTAGTTCACTGTAGAGGGAGTGAGGAGCTGTGTGTGTACAGTGTAATTCATGACTGATGTAGTTCACTGTAGAGGGAGTGAGGAGCTGTGTGTACAGTGTAGTTTGTGACTGATGTAGTTCACTGTAGAGGGAGCGAGGAGCTGTGTGTGTACAGTGTAGTTTATGACTGATGTAGTTAACTGTAGGGGGAGTGAGGAGCTGTGTGAGTACCGTGTAGTTTGTGACTGATGTAGTTCACTGTAGGGGGAGCAAAGAGCTTTGTGTGTACAGTGTAGTTTGTGACTGATGTAGTTCACTGTAGAGGGAGTGAAGAGATGCGTGTGTACAGTGTAGTTTATGACTGATGTAGTTCACTGTAGAGGGAGCGAGGAGCTGTGTGGGTACAGTGTAGTTTATGACTGATGTAATTCACTGTAGGGGGAGTGAGGAGCTGTATGTGTACAGTGTAGTTTGTGACTGATGTACTTCACAGTAGAGGGAGTGAGGAACTCTATGTGTACAGTGTAGTTTATGACTGATGTAGTTCACTGTAAGGTGAGTAAAGAGCTGTGTGGGTACAGTGTAGTTAATGACTGATCCAGTTCACTGTAGGGGGAGTGAGGAGCTGTGTGTTTACAGTGTAGTTTATGACCGATGTAGTTTACTGCAGAGGGAGCGAGAAGCAATGTGTGTACAGTGTAGTTTATGAATGATGTAGTTCACTGTAGAGGGAGCGAGGCGCTGTGTGTGTGCAGTGTAGTTTATGACTGATGTAGTTCACTGTAGAGGGAGTGAGGAGCTGTGTGTGTACAGTGTAGTTCATGACTGATGTAGTTCACTGTAGAGGGAGTGAGGAGCTGTGTGTGTACAGTGTAGTTCATGACTGATGTAGTTCACTGTAGAGGGAGAGAGGAGCTGTGTGTGTACAGTGTATTTTATGACTGATGCAGTTCAATGTAGAGGGAGCGAGGAGGCAATGTGTGTACAGTGTAGTTTATGAATGATGTAGTTTACTGTAGAGGGAGCGAGGAGCTATGTGTGTGCAGTGTAGTTTATGACTGATGTAGTTCACTGTAGAGGGATTGAGGAGCTGTGTGTGTAAAGTGTAGTTCATGACTGATGTAGTTCACTGTAGATGGAGAGAGGAGCTGTGTGTGTACAGTGTAGTTTATGACTGATGCAGTTCACTGTAGAGGGAGCGAGAAGCAATGTGTGTACAGTGTAGTTTATGAATGATGTAGTTCACTGCAGAGGGAGCGAGAAGCAATGTGTGTACAGTGTAGTTTATGAATGATGTAGTTCACTATAGAGGGAGCAAAGAGCTTTGTGTGTACAGTGTAGTTTGTGACTGATGTAGTTCACTGTAGAGGAAGTGAAGAGCTTTGTGTATACAGTGTAGTTTGTGACTGATGTAGTTCACTGTAGAGGGAGTGAGGAGCTGTGTGTGTACAGTGTAATTCATGACTGATGTAGTTCACTGTAGAGGGAGTGAGGAGCTGTGTGTACAGTGTAGTTTGTGACTGATGTAGTTCACTGTAGAGGGAGCGAGGAGCTGTGTGTGTACAGTGTAGTTTATGACTGATGTAGTTAACTGTAGGGGGAGTGAGGAGCTGTGTGAGTACCGTGTAGTTTGTGACTGATGTAGTTCACTGTAGGGGGAGCAAAGAGCTTTGTGTGTACAGTGTAGTTTGTGACTGATGTAGTTCACTGTAGAGGGAGTGAAGAGATGCGTGTGTACAGTGTAGTTTATGACTGATGTAGTTCACTGTAGAGGGAGCGAGGAGCTGTGTGGGTACAGTGTAGTTTATGACTGATGTAATTCACTGTAGGGGGAGTGAGGAGCTGTGTGGGTACAGTGTAGTCTATGACTGATGTAGTTTACTGCAGAGGGAGCGAGAAGCAATGTGTGTACAGTGTAGTTTATGAATGCTGTAGTTCACTGTAGAGGGAGCGAGGCGCTGTGTGTGTGCAGTGTAGTTTATGACTGATGTAGTTCACTGTAGAGGGAGTGAGGAGCTGTGTGTGTACAGTGTAGTTTATGACTGATGTAGTTCACTGTAGAGGGAGAGAGGAGCTGTGTGTGTACAGTGTAGTTTATGACTGATGCAGTTCACTGTAGAGGGAGCGAGAAGCAATGTGTGTACAGTGTAGTTTATGAATGATGTAGTTCACTTCAGAGGGAGCAAAGAGCTTTGTGTGTACAGTGTAGTTTGTGACTGATGTAGTTCACTGTAGAGGAAGTGAAGAGCTTTGTGTATACAGTGTAGTTGTGACTGATGTAGTTCACTGTAGAGGGAGTGAGGAGCTGTGTGTGTACAGTGTAGTTCATGACTGATGTAATTCACTGTAGAGGGAGAGAGGAGCTGTGTGTGTACAGTGTATTTTATGACTGATGCAGTTCAATGTAGAGGGAGCGAGGAGGCAATGTGTGTACAGTGTAGTTTATGAATGATGTAGTTTACTGTAGAGGGAGCGAGGAGCTGTGTGTGTACAGTGTAGTTTATGACTGATGTAGTTAACTGTAGGGGGAGTGAGGAGCTGTGTGAGTACCGTGTAGTTTATGAATGATGTAGTTCACTGTAGAGGGAGCGAGGAGCTGTGTGTGTACAGTGTAGTTTATGACTGATTTAGTTCACTGTAGAGGGAGAGAGGATCTGTGTGTGTACAGTCTACTTTATGACTGATGTAGTTCACTGCAGAGGGAGCGAGGAGCTGTGTGTATACAGTGTATTTCATGACTGATGCAGTTCACTGTAGAGCGACCGAGCAACAATGTGTGTACAGTGTAGTTTATGACTGATGTAGTTCACTGTAGAGTGAGCGAGGAGCTGTGTGTGTACAGTGTAGTTTATGACTAATCCAGTTCACTGTAGGGGGAGTGAGGAGCTGTGTGGGTACAGTGTAGTTTATGACTGATGTAGTTCACTGTAGGGGGAGTGAGGAGCTGTGTGTGTACAGTGTAGTTTGTGACTGATGTAGCTCACTGTAGAGGGAGTGAGGAGCTGTGTGTGTACAGTGTAGTTTGTGACTGATGTACTTCACAGTAGAGGGAGTGAGGAGCTCTGTGTGTACAGTGTAGTTTATGACTGATGTAGTTCACTGTAAGGTGAGTAAAGAGCTGTGTGGGTACAGTGTAGTTAATGACTGATCCAGTTCACTGTAGGGGGAGTGAGGAGCTGTGTGTTTACAGTGTAGTTTATGACCGATGTAGTTTACTGCAGAGGGAGCGAGAAGCAATGTGTGTACAGTGTAATTCATGAATGATGTAGTTCACTGTAGAGGGAGCGAGGAGCTATGTGTGTGCAGTGTAGTTTATGACTGATGTAGTTCACTGTAGAGGGATTGAGGAGCTGTGTGTGTACAGTGTAGTTCATGACTGATGTAGTTCACTGTAGAGGGAGAGAGGAGCTGTGTGTGTACAGTGTAGTTTATGACTGATGCAGTTCACTGTAGAGGGAGCGAGAAGCAATGTGTTTACAGTGTAGTTTATGAATGATGTAGTTCACTGCAGAGGGAGCAAAGAGCTTTGTGTGTACAGTGTAGTTTGTGACTGATGTAGTTCACTGTAGAGGAAGTGAAGAGCTTTGTGTATACAGTGTAGTTGTGACTGATGTAGTTCACTGTAGAGGGAGTGAGGAGCTGTGTGTGTACAGTGTAGTTCATGACTGATGTAGTTCACTGTAGAGGGAGAGTGGAGCTGTGTGTGTACAGTGTATTTTATGACTGATGCAGTTCAATGTAGAGGGAGCGAGGAGGCAATGTGTGTACAGTGTAGTTTATGAATGATGTAGTTCACTGTAGAGGGAGCGAGGAGCTGTGTGTGTACAGTGTAGTTTATGACTGATGTAGTTAACTGTAGGGGGAGTGAGGAGCTGTGTGAGTACCGTGTAGATTGTGACTGATGTAGTTCACTGTAGAGGGAGTGAGGAGCTGTATGTACGGTGTAGTTTATGACTGATGTAGTTCTCTGTAGAGGGAGTGAGGAGCTGCGTGTGTACAGTGTAGTTCATGACTGATTTAGTTCACTGTAGAGGGAGAGAGGATCTGTGTGTGTACAGTCTACTTTATGACTGATGTAGTTCACTGCAGAGGGAGTGAGGAGCTGTGTGTATACAGTGTATTTCATGACTGATGCAGTTCACTGTAGAGCGACCGAGGAACAATTTGTGTACAGTGTAGTTTATGACTGATGTAGTTCACTGTAGAGGGAGCGAGGAGCTGTGTGTGTACAGTGTAGTTTATGACTGATGTAGTTCACTGTAGGGGGAGTAAGGAGCTGTGTGGGTACAGTGCAGTTTGTGACTGATGTACTTCACTGTAGAGGGAGTGAGGAGCTCTGTGTGTACAGTGTAGTTTATGACTTATGTAGTTCACTGTAAGATGAGTAAAGAGCTGTGTGGGTACAGTGTAGTTTATGACTAATCCAGTTCACTGTAGGGGGAGTGAGGAGCTGTGTGGGTACAGTGTAGTTTATGACTGATGTAGTTCACTGTAGGGGGAGTGAGGAGCTGTGTGTGTACAGTGTAGTTTGTGACTGATGTAGCTCACTGTAGAGGGAGTGAGGAGCTGTGTGTGTACAGTGTAGTTTGTGACTGATGTACTTCACAGTAGAGGGAGTGAAGAGCTCTGTGTGTACAGTGTAGTTTATGACTGATGTAGTTCACTGTAAGGTGAGTAAAGAGCTGTGTGGGTACAGTGTAGTTAATGACTGATCCAGTTCACTGTAGGGGGAGTGAGGAGCTGTGTGTTTACAGTGTAGTTTATGACCGATGTAGTTTACTGCAGAGGGAGCGAGAAGCAATGTGTGTACAGTGTAGTTTATGAATGATGTAGTTCACTGCAGAGGGAGCAAAGAGCTTTGTGTGTACAGTGTAGTTTGTGACTGATGTAGTTCACTGTAGAGGAAGTGAAGAGCTTTGTGTATACAGTGTAGTTGTGACTGATGTAGTTCACTGTAGAGGGAGTGAGGAGCTGTGTGTGTACAGTGTAGTTCATGACTGATGTAGTTCACTGTAGAGGGAGAGAGGAGCTGTGTGTGTACAGTGTAGTTTATGACTGATGCAGTTCACTGTAGAGGGAGCGAGAAGCAATGTGTGTACAGTGTAGTTTATGAATGATGTAGTTCACTTCAGAGGGAGCAAAGAGCTTTGTGTGTACAGTGTAGTTTGTGACTGATGTAGTTCACTGTAGAGGAAGTGAAGAGCTTTGTGTATACAGTGTAGTTGTGACTGATGTAGTTCACTGTAGAGGGAGTGAGGAGCTGTGTGTGTACAGTGTAGTTCATGACTGATGTAGTTCACTGTAGAGGGAGAGAGGAGCTGTGTGTGTACAGTGTATTTTATGACTGATGCAGTTCAATGTAGAGGGAGCGAGGAGGCAATGTGTGTACAGTGTAGTTTATGAATGATGTAGTTTACTGTAGAGGGAGCGAGGAGCTGTGTGTGTACAGTGTAGTTCATGACTGATGTAGTTAACTGTAGGGGGAGTGAGGAGCTGTGTGAGTACCGTGTAGTTTGTGACTGATGTAGTTCACTGTAGGGGGAGCAAAGAGCTTTGTGTGTACAGTGTAGTTCATGACTGATTTAGTTCACTGTAGAGGGAGCGAGGAGCTGTGTGTATACAGTGTATTTCATGACTGATGCAGGTCACTGTAGAGCGACCGAGCAACAATGTGTGTACAGTGTAGTTTATGACTGATGTAGTTCACTGTAGAGGGAGCGAGGAGCTGTGTGTGTACAGTGTAGTTTATGACTGATGTAGCTCACTGTAGGGGGAGTGAGGAGCTGTTTGGGTACAGTGTAGTTTGTGACTGATGTACTTCACTGTAGAGGGAGTGAGGAGCTCTGTGTGTACAGTGTAGTTTATGACTGATGTAGTTCACTGTAAGGTGAGTAAAGAGCTGTGTGGGTACAGTGTAGTTTATGACTAATCCAGTTCACTGTAGGGGGAGTGAGGAGCTGTGTGGGTACAGTGTAGTTTATGACTGATGTAGTTCACTGTAGGGGGAGTGAGGAGCTGTGTGTGTACAGTGTAGTTTATGACTGATGTAGTTCACTGTAAGGTGAGTAAAGAGCTGTGTGGGTACAGTGTAGTTTATGACTAATCCAGTTCACTGTAGGGGGAGTGAGGAGCTGTGTGGGTACAGTGTAATTTATGACTGATGTAGTTCACTGTAAGGTGAGTAAAGAGCTGTGTGGGTACAGTGTAGTTAATGACTGATCCAGTTCACTGTAGGGGGAGTGAGGAGCTGTGTGATTACAGTGTAGTTTATGACCGATGTAGTTTACTGCAGAGGGAGCGAGAAGCAATGTGTGTACAGTGTAATTCATGACTGATGTAGTTCACTGTAGAGGGAGCGAGGAGCTGTGTGTGTACAGTGTATTTTATGACTGATGTAGTTCACTGTAAGGGGAGTGAAGAGCTGTAGGGCGAGTTTGGAGCTTTATGTGTACAGTGTAGATTATGACTGATGTGTGTTTTGTGACTGATGTAGATCTCTGTAGAGGGAGTGAGGAGCTGTGTGTCTACAGTGTATCTTGTGACTGATGTAGTTCACTGTAGAGGGAGTGAGGAGCTGTGTGTGTACAGTGTAGTTTGTGACTGATGTAGTTCACTGTAGAGAGAGTGAGGTGCTGTGTGTGTACAGTGTAGTTCATGACTGCTGTAGTTCACTGTAGAGAGAGAGAGGAGCTGTGTGTGTACAGTGTAGTTTGTGGCTGATGTAGTTCACTGTAGAGGGAGCGAGGAGTTGTGTGTGTACAGTGTAGTTTATGACTGATGTAGTTTACTGTAGAGGGAGTGAGGAGCTGTGTGTGTACAGTGTAGTTTATGACTGATGTAGTTCACTATAGAGGGAGTGAAGAGCTGTAGGGCGATTGGGGAGCTTTGTGTGTACAGTGTAGATTATAACTGATGTGTAGTTTGTGACTGATGTAGATCTCTGTAGAGGGAGTGAGGAGCAATGTGTCTACAGTTTAGTTTGTGACTGATGTAGTTCACTGTAGAGGGAGCAAGGAGCTGTGTGTGTACAGTGTAGTTTATGACTGATGTAGTTCACTGTAGAGGGAGTGAGGACCTGTGTGTGTAAAGTGTAGTTTGTGACTGATGTAGTTCACTGTAGAGGGAGTGAGGAGCTGCATGTACAGTGTAGTTTATGACTGATGTAGTTCGCTGTAGAGGGAGCGAGGAGATGTGTGTGTACATTCTACTTTTTGACTGATGTAGTTCACTGTAGAGGGAGCGAGGAGCTGTGTGTGTACAGTGTATTTTATGACTGATGCAGTTCACTGTAGAGGGAGTGAGGAGATGTGTGTGTACAGTGTAGTTTGTGACTGATGTAGTTCACTGTAGAGGGAGAGAGGAAATGTGTGTGTACAGTTTAGTTTATGACTGGTGTAGATCACTGTACAGGAAGTGAGGAGCTGTGTGTGTACAGTATAGGTTGTGACTGATGTAGTTCACTGTAGAGAGAGTGAGGAGCTGTGTGTTTACAGTGTAGTTCATGACTGATGTAGTTCACTGTAGAGGGAGTGAGGTGCTGTGTGTGTACAGTGTAGTTTGTGACTGATGTAGTTCACTGTAGAGAGCGAGGAGCAGTGTGTGTACAGTGTATTTTATGACTGATGCAGTTCACTGTAGAGGGAGTGAGGAGATGTGTGTGTACAGTGTAATTTGTGACTGATGTAGTTCACTGTAGAGGGAGTGAGGAGCTGTGTGTGTACAGTGTAATTTATGACTGATGTAGTTCACTGTAGAGGGAGTGAGGAGTTGTGTGTGTACAGTGTAGTTTGTGACTGATGTAGTTCACTGTAGAGGAAGCGAGGAGCTGTGTGTGTACAGTGTATTTTATGACTGATGTAGTTAACTGTAGAGGGAGTGAGGAGATGTGTGTGTACAGTGTAGTTCATGACTGATGTAGTTTACTGTAGAGGGAGTGAGGAGCTGTGTGTGTACAGTGTAGTTTATGAATGATGTAGTTCACTGTAAGGGGAGTGAAGAGCTGTAGGGCGAGTTTGGAGCTTTGTGTGTACAGTGTAGATTATGACTGATGTGTAGTTTGTGACTGATGTAGATCTCTGTAGAGGGAGTGAGGAGCTGTGTGTCTACAGTGTAGATCATGACTGATGCAGTTCACTGTAGAAGGAGCGAGGAGCTGTGAGTGTACAGTGTATTTCATGACTGATGCAGTTCACTGTATAGGGAGCGAGGAGCAATGTGTGTACAGTGTAGTTTATGACTAATGTAGTTCACTGTAGAGGGAGTGAGGTGCTGTGTGTGTACAGTGTAGTTCATGACTGCTGTAGTTCACTGTAGAGAGAGAGAGAGGAGCTGTGTGTGTACAGTGTAGTTTGTGACTGATGTAGTTCACTGTAGAGGGAGCGAGGAGCTGTGTGTGTACAGTGTAGTTTATGACTGATGTAGTTTACTGTAGAGGGAGTGAGAAGCTGTGTGTGTACAGTGTAGTTTATGACTGATGTAGTTCACTATAGAGGGAGTGAAGAGCTGTAGCGCGATTGCGGAGCTTTGTGTGTACAGTGTAGATTATAACTGATGTGTAGTTTGTGACTGATGTAGATCTCTGTAGAGGGAGTGAGGAGCTATGTGTGTACAGTGTAGTTTGTGACTGATGTAGTTCACTGTTCATGACTGATTTAGTTCACTGTAGAGGGAGAGAGGATCTGTGTGTGTACAGTCTACTTTATGACTGATGTAGTTCACTGCAGAGGGAGCGAGGAGCTGTGTGTATACAGTGTATTTCATGACTGATGCAGTTCACTGTAGAGCGACCGAGGAACAATTTGTGTACAGTGTAGTTTATGACTGATGTAGTTCACTGTAGAGGGAGCGAGGAGCTGTGTGTGTACAGTGTAGTTTATGACTGATGTAGTTCACTGTAGGGGGAGTAAGGAGCTGTGTGGGTACAGTGCAGTTTGTGACTGATGTACTTCACTGTAGAGGGAGTGAGGAGCTCTGTGTGTACAGTGTAGTTTATGACTTATGTAGTTCACTGTAAGATGAGTAAAGAGCTGTGTGGGTACAGTGTAGTTTATGACTAATCCAGTTCACTGTAGAGGGAGTGAGGAGCTGTGTGGGTACAGTGTAGTTTATGAATGATGCAGTTCACTGTAGAGGGAGTGAGGAGTTGTGTTTGTACAGTGTAGTTTATGACTGATGTAGTTCACTGTAAGGGGAGTGAGGAGCTGTGTGTGTACAATGTAGTTAATGACTGATGTAGTTCACTGTAGAGGGAGAGAGGAAATGTGTGTGTACAGTTTAGTTTATGACTGGTGTAGTTCACTGTAGAGGGAGTGAGGAGCTGTGTGTGTACAGTGTAGGTTGTGACTGATGTAGTTCACTGTAGGGGGAGCGAGGATATGTGTGTCTACAGTGTAGTTTATGACTGATGTAGTTCACTGTAGAGGGAGCGAGGAGATGTGTGTCTACAGTGCAGTTTGTGACTGATGTAGTTCACTGTAGAGGGAGTGAGGTGCTGTGTGTGTACAGTGTAGTTTGTGACTGATGTAGTTCACTGTAGAGGGAGCGAGAAGAAGTGTGTGTACAGTGTAGTTTATGACTGATGTAGTTCACTGTAGAGGGAGCGAGGAGATGTGTGTGTACAGTGTAGTTTATGACTGTTGTAGTTCACTGTAGAGGGAGCGAGGAGATGTGTGTCTACAGTGTAGTTTGTGACTGATGTAGTTCACTGTAGAGGGAGTGAGGTGCTGTGTCTGTACAGTGTAGTTTGTGACTGATGTAGTTCACTGTAGAGGGAGTGAGGAGCTGTGTGTGTACAGTGTAGTTTATGACTGATGCAGTTCACTGTAGAGGGAGTGAGGAGCTGTGTGTCTACAGTGTAGATCATGACTGATGCAGTTCACTGTAGAAGGAGCGAGGAGCTGTGTGTGTACAGTGTATTTCATGACAGATGCAGTTCACTGTAGAGGGAGCGAGGAGCAATGTGTGTACAGTGTAGTTTATGACTGATGTAGTTCACTGTAGAGGGAGTGAGGAGCTGTGTGTGTACAGTGTAGTTTATGACTGATGCAGTTCACTGTAGAGGGAGTGAGGAGCTGTGTGTCTACAGTGTAGATCATGACTGATGCAGTTCACTGTAGAAGGAGCGAGGAGCTGTGTGTGTACAGTGTATTTCATGACAGATGCAGTTCACTGTAGAGGGAGCGAGGAGCAATGTGTGTACAGTGTAGTTTATGACTAATGTAGTTCACTGTAGAGGGAGTGAGGTGCTGTGTGTGTACAATGTAGTTCATGACTGCTGTAGTTCACTGTAGAGAGAGAGAGAGGAGCTGTGTGTGTACAGTGTAGTTTATGACTGATGTAGTTTACTGTAGAGGGAGTGAGGAGCTGTGTGTGTACAGTGTAGTTTATGACTGATGTAGTTCACTATAGAGGGAGTGAAGAGCTGTAGCGCGATTGCGGAGCTTTGTGTGTACAGTGTAGATTATAACTGATGTGTAGTTTGTGACTGATGTAGATCTCTGTAGAGGGAGTGAGGAGCTATGTGTCTACAGTGTAGTTTGTGACTGATGTAGTTCACTTAGAGGGAGCGAGGAGCTGTGTGTGTACAGTGTAGTTTATGACTGATGTAGTTCACTGTAGGGGGAGTGAGGAGCTGTGTGTGTACAGTGTAGTTTATGACTGATGTAGTTTACTGTAGAGGGAGTGAGGAGCTGTGTGTGTACAGTGTAGTTCATGACTGATGTAGTTCACTGTAAGGGGAGTGAAGAGCTGTGTGGGTACAGTGTAGTTTATGACTGATGTAGTTCCCTGTGGAAGGAGTGAGGAGCTGTGTGTGTACAGTGTAGTTTATGACTGATGTAGTTCACTTTAGAGGGAGTGAGGAGCTGTGTGGGTACAGTGTAGTTTATGAATGATGCAGTTCACTGTAGAGGGAGTGAGGAGTTGTGTGTGTACAGTGTAGTTTATGACTGATGTAGTTCACTGTAAGGGGAGTGAGGAGCTGTGTGTGTACAGTGTAGTTTATGACTGATGTAGTTCACTGTAAGGGGAGTGAGGAGCTGTGTGTCTACAGTGTAGTTCATGACTGATGTAGTTTACCTTAGAGGGAACGAGAAGCTGTGTGTGTACAGTGCAGTTTGTGACTGATATAGTTTACTGTAGAGGGAGCGAGGAGCTGTGTGTGTACAATGTAGTTAATGACTGATGTAGTTCACTGTAGAGGGAGAGAGGAAATGTGTGTGTACAGTTTAGTTTATGACTGGTATAGTTCACTGTAGAAGGAGTGAGTAGCTGTGTGTGTACAGTGTAGGTTGTGACTGATGTAGTTCACTGTAGGGGGAGTGAGGAGCTGTGTGTTTACAGTGTAGTTCATGACTGATGTAGTCCACTGTAGAGGGAGAGAGGAGCTGTGTGTGTACATTCCACTTTTTGACTGATGTAGTTCACTGTAGGGGGAGCGAGGAGATGTGTGTCTACAGTGTAGTTTATGACTGATGTAGTTCACTGTAGAGGGAGCGAGGAGATGTGTGTCTACAGTGCAGTTTGTGACTGATGTAGTTCACTGTAGAGGGAGTGAGGTGCTGTGTGTGTACAGTGTAGTTTGTGACTGATGTAGTTCACTGTAGAGGGAGCGAGAAGAAGTGTGTGTACAGTGTAGTTTATGACTGATGTAGTTCACTGTAGAGGGAGCGAGGAGATGTGTGTGTACAGTGTAGTTTATGACTGATGTAGTTCACTGTAGAGGGAGCGAGGAGATGTGTGTCTACAGTGTAGTTTGTGACTGATGTAGTTCCCTGTAGAGGGAGTGAGGTGCTGTGTGTGTACAGTGTAGTTTATGACTGATGTAGTTCACTGTAGAGGGAGAGAGGAAATGTGTGTGTACAGTTTAGTTTATGACTGGTGTAGTTCACTGTAGAGGGAGTGAGGAGCTGTGTGTTTAAAGTGTAGTTCATGACTGATGTAGTTCACTGTAGAGGGAGAGAGGAGCTGTGTGTGTACATTCTACTTTTTGACTGATGTAGTTCACTGTAGAGGGAGTGAGGAGCTGTGTGTTTACAGTGTAGTTCATGACTGATGTAGTTCACTGTAGAGGGAGGGAGGAGCTGTGTGTGTACATTCTACTTTTTGACTGATGTAGTTCACTGTAGAGGGAGCGAGGAGCAGTGTGTGTACAGTGTAGTTTGTGACTGATGTAGTTCACTGTAGAGGGAGCGAGGAGCAGTGTGTGTACAGTGTAGTTTATGACTGATGTAGTTCGCTGTAGAGGGAGCGAGGAGATGTGTGTCTACAGTGTAGTTTGTGACTGATGTAGTTCACTGTAGAGGGAGTGAGGTGCTGTGTGTGTACAGTGTAGTTTGTGACTGATGTAGTTCACTGTAGAGAGCGAGGAGCAGTGTGTGTACAGTGTAGTTTATGACTGATGTAGGTCACTGTAGAGGGAGTGAGGAGCTGTGTGTGTACATTCTACTTTTTGACTGATGCAGTTCACTGTAGAGGGAGTGAGGAGATGTGTGTGTACAGTGTAATTTGTGACTGATGTAGTTCACTGTAGAGGGAGTGAGGAGCTGTGTGTGTACAGTGTAATTTATGACTGATGTAGTTCACTGTAGAGGGAGTGAGGAGTTGTGTGTGTACAGTGTAGTTTGTGACTGATGCAGTTCACTGTAGAGGGAGCGAGGAGCTGTGTGTGTACAGTGTAGTTTATGACTAATGTAGTTAACAGTAGGGGGAGTGAGGAGCTGTGTGAGTACCGTGTAGTTTGTGACTGATGTAGTTCACTGTAGGGGGAGCAAAGAGCTTTGTGTGTACAGTGTAGTTCATGACTGATTTAGTTCACTGTAGAGGGAGAGAGGATCTGTGTGTGTACAGTCTACTTTATGACTGATGTAGTTCACTGCAGAGGGAGCGAGCAGCTGTGTGTATACAGTGTATTTCATGACTGATGCAGTTCACTGTAGAGCGACCAAGGAACAATGTGTGTACAGTGTAGTTTATGACTGATGTAGTTCACTGTAGAGGGAGCGAGGAGCTGTGTGTGTACAGTGTAGTTTATGACTGATGTAGTTCACTGTAGGGGGAGTGAGGAGCTGTGTGGGTACAGTGTAGTTTGTGACTGATGTACTTCACTGTAGAGGGAGTGAGGAGCTCTGTGTGTACAGTGTAGTTTATGACTGATGTAGTTCACTGTAAGGTGAGTAAAGAGCTGTGTGGGTACAGTGTAGTTTATGACTAATCCAGTTCACTGTAGGGGGAGTGAGGAGCTGTGTGGGTACAGTGTAGTTTATGACTGATGTAGTTCACTGTAGGGGGAGTGAGGAGCTGTGTGTGTACAGTGTAGTTTGTGACTGATGTAGCTCACTGTAGAGGGAGTGAGGAGCTGTGTGTGTACAGTGTAGTTTGTGACTGATGTACTTCACAGTAGAGGGAGTGAGGAGCTCTGTGTGTACAGTGTAGTTTATGACTGATGTAGTTCACTGTAAGGTGAGTAAAGAGCTGTGTGGGTAGAGTGTAGTTAATGACTGATCCAGTTCACTGTAGTGGGAGTGAGGAGCTGTGTGTTTACAGTGTAGTTTATGACCGATGTAGTTTACTGCAGAGGGAGCGAGAAGCAATGTGTGTACAGTGTAATTCATGAATGATGTAGTTCACTGTAGAGGGAGCGAGGAGCTGTGTGTGTGCAGTGTAGTTTATGACTGATGTAGTTCACTGTAGAGGGAGTGAGGAGCTGTGTGTGTACAGTGTAGTTCATGACTGATGTAGTTCACTGTAGAGGGAGAGAGGAGCTGTGTGTGTACAGTGTAGTTTATGACTGATGCAGTTCACTGTAGAGGGAGCGAGAAGCAATGTGTGTACAGTGTAGTTTATGAATGATGTAGTTCACTGCAGAGGGAGCAAAGAGCTTTGTGTGTACAGTGTAGTTTGTGACTGATGTAGTTCACTGTAGAGGAAGTGAAGAGCTTTGTGTATACAGTGTAGTTGTGACTGATGTAGTTCACTGTAGAGGGAGTGAGGAGCTGTGTGTGTACAGTGTAGTTCATGACTGATGTAGTTCACTGTAGAGGGAGAGAGGAGCTGTGTGTGTGCAGTGTATTTTATGACTGATGCAGTTCAATGTAGAGGGAGCGAGGAGGCAATGTGTGTACAGTGTAGTTTATGACTGATGTAGTTCTCTGTAGAGGGAGTGAGGAGCTGCGTGTGTACAGTGTAGTTTGTGACTTATGTAGTTCACTGTAGAGGGAGTGAGGTGCTGTGTGTGTACAGTGTTATTCATGACTGCTGTAGTTCACTGTAGAGAGAGCGTGGAGCTGTGTGTGTACAGTGTAGTTTGTGACTGATGTAGTTCACTGTAGAGGGAGCGAGGAGCTGTGTGTGTATTCACTGTAAGGGGAGTGAAGAGCTGTAGGGCGAGTTTGGAGCTTTATGTGTACAGTGTAGATTATGACTGATGTGTGTTTTGTGACTGATGTAGATGTCTGTAGAGGGAGTGAGGAGCTGTGTGTCTACAGTGTATCTTGTGACTGATGTAGTTCACTGTAGAGGGAGTGAGGAGCTGTGTGTGTACAGTGTATTTTATGACTGATGTAGTTCACTGTAAGGGGAGTGAAGAGCTGTAGGGCGAGTTTGGAGCTTTATGTGTACAGTGTAGATTATGACTGATGTGTAGTTTGTGACTGATGTAGATCTCTGTAGAGGGAGTGAGGAGCTGTGTGTCTACAGTGTAGCTTGTGACTGATGTAGTTCACTGTAGAGGGAGTGAGGAGCTGTGTGTGTACAGTGTAGTTTATGACTGATGCAGTTCACTGTAGAGGGAGTGAGGAGCTGTGTGTCTACAGTGTAGTTCATGACTGATGCAGTTCACTGTAGAAGGAGCGAGGAGCTGTGTGTTTACAGTGTATTTCATGACTGATGCAGTTCACTGTAGAGGAAGTGAGGAGCAATGTGTGTACTGTGTAGTTTATGACGAATGTAGTTCTCTGTAGAGGGAGTGAGGAGCTGTGTGTGTACAGTGTAGTTTGTGACTGATGTAGTTCACTGTAGAGGGAGTGAGGTGCTGTGTGTGTACAGTGTAGTTCATGACTGCTGTAGTTCACTGTAGAGAGAGAGAGGAGCTGTGTGTGTACAGTGTAGTTTGTGGCTGATGTAGTTCACTGTAGAGGGAGCAAGGAGTTGTGTGTGTACAGTGTAGTTTATGACTGATGTAGTTTACTGTAGAGGGAGTGAGGAGCTGTGTGTGTACAGTGTAGTTTATGACTGATGTAGTTCACTATAGAGGGAGTGAAGAGCTGTAGGGCGATTGGGGAGCTTTGTGTGTACAGTGTAGATTATAACTGATGTGTAGTTTGTGACTGATGTAGATCTCTGTAGAGGGAGTGAGGAGCAATGTGTCTACAGTGTAGTTTGTGACTGATGTAGTTCACTGTAGAGGGAGCAAGGAGCTGTGTGTGTACAGTGTAGTTTATGACTGATGTAGTTCACTGTAGAGGGAGTGAGGACCTGTGTGTGTAAAGTGTAGTTTGTGACTGATGTAGTTCACTGTAGAGGGAGTGAGGAGCTGCATGTACAGTGTAGTTTATGACTGATGTAGTTCGCTGTAGAGGGAGCGAGGAGATGTCTGTGTACATTCTACTTTTTGACTGATGTAGTTCACTGTAGAGGGAGCGAGGAGCTGTGTGTGTACAGTGTATTTTATGACTGATGCAGTTCACTGTAGAGGGAGTGAGGAGATGTGTGTGTACAGTGTAGTTTGTGACTGATGTAGTTCACTGTAGAGGGAGAGAGGAAATGTGTGTGTACAGTTTAGTTTATGACTGGTGTAGATCACTGTACAGGAAGTGAGGAGCTGTGTGTGTACAGTATAGGTTGTGACTGATGTAGTTCACTGTAGAGGAAGCGAGGAGCTGTGTGTGTACAGTGTATTTTATGACTGATGTAGTTAACTGTAGAGGGAGTGAGGAGATGTGTGTGTACAGTGTAGTTCATGACTGATGTAGTTCACTGTAGAGGAAGTGAAGAGCTTTGTGTATACAGTGTAGTTGTGACTGATGTAGTTCACTGTAGAGGGAGTGAGGAGCTGTGTGTGTACAGTGTAGTTCATGACTGATGTAGTTCACTGTAGAGGGAGAGAGGAGCTGTGTGTGTGCAGTGTATTTTATGACTGATGCAGTTCAATGTAGAGGGAGCGAGGAGGCAATGTGTGTACAGTGTAGTTTATGACTGATGTAGTTCTCTGTAGAGGGAGTGAGGAGCTGCGTGTGTACAGTGTAGTTTGTGACTTATGTAGTTCACTGTAGAGGGAGTGAGGTGCTGTGTGTGTACAGTGTTATTCATGACTGCTGTAGTTCACTGTAGAGAGAGCGTGGAGCTGTGTGTGTACAGTGTAGTTTGTGACTGATGTAGTTCACTGTAGAGGGAGCGAGGAGCTGTGTGTGTATTCACTGTAAGGGGAGTGAAGAGCTGTAGGGCGAGTTTGGAGCTTTATGTGTACAGTGTAGATTATGACTGATGTGTGTTTTGTGACTGATGTAGATGTCTGTAGAGGGAGTGAGGAGCTGTGTGTCTACAGTGTATCTTGTGACTGATGTAGTTCACTGTAGAGGGAGTGAGGAGCTGTGTGTGTACAGTGTATTTTATGACTGATGTAGTTCACTGTAAGGGGAGTGAAGAGCTGTAGGGCGAGTTTGGAGCTTTATGTGTACAGTGTAGATTATGACTGATGTGTAGTTTGTGACTGATGTAGATCTCTGTAGAGGGAGTGAGGAGCTGTGTGTCTACAGTGTAGCTTGTGACTGATGTAGTTCACTGTAGAGGGAGTGAGGAGCTGTGTGTGTACAGTGTAGTTTATGACTGATGCAGTTCACTGTAGAGGGAGTGAGGAGCTGTGTGTCTACAGTGTAGTTCATGACTGATGCAGTTCACTGTAGAAGGAGCGAGGAGCTGTGTGTTTACAGTGTATTTCATGACTGATGCAGTTCACTGTAGAGGAAGTGAGGAGCAATGTGTGTACTGTGTAGTTTATGACGAATGTAGTTCTCTGTAGAGGGAGTGAGGAGCTGTGTGTGTACAGTGTAGTTTGTGACTGATGTAGTTCACTGTAGAGGGAGTGAGGTGCTGTGTGTGTACAGTGTAGTTCATGACTGCTGTAGTTCACTGTAGAGAGAGAGAGGAGCTGTGTGTGTACAGTGTAGTTTGTGGCTGATGTAGTTCACTGTAGAGGGAGCGAGGAGTTGTGTGTGTACAGTGTAGTTTATGACTGATGTAGTTTACTGTAGAGGGAGTGAGGAGCTGTGTGTGTACAGTGTAGTTTATGACTGATGTAGTTCACTATAGAGGGAGTGAAGAGCTGTAGGGCGATTGGGGAGCTTTGTGTGTACAGTGTAGATTATAACTGATGTGTAGTTTGTGACTGATGTAGATCTCTGTAGAGGGAGTGAGGAGCAATGTGTCTACAGTGTAGTTTGTGACTGATGTAGTTCACTGTAGAGGGAGCAAGGAGCTGTGTGTGTACAGTGTAGTTTATGACTGATGTAGTTCACTGTAGAGGGAGTGAGGACCTGTGTGTGTAAAGTGTAGTTTGTGACTGATGTAGTTCACTGTAGAGGGAGTGAGGAGCTGCATGTACAGTGTAGTTTATGACTGATGTAGTTCGCTGTAGAGGGAGCGAGGAGATGTCTGTGTACATTCTACTTTTTGACTGATGTAGTTCACTGTAGAGGGAGCGAGGAGCTGTGTGTGTACAGTGTATTTTATGACTGATGCAGTTCACTGTAGAGGGAGTGAGGAGATGTGTGTGTACAGTGTAGTTTGTGACTGATGTAGTTCACTGTAGAGGGAGAGAGGAAATGTGTGTGTACAGTTTAGTTTATGACTGGTGTAGATCACTGTACAGGAAGTGAGGAGCTGTGTGTGTACAGTATAGGTTGTGACTGATGTAGTTCACTGTAGAGGAAGCGAGGAGCTGTGTGTGTACAGTGTATTTTATGACTGATGTAGTTAACTGTAGAGGGAGTGAGGAGATGTGTGTGTACAGTGTAGTTCATGACTGATGTAGTTCACTGTAGAGGGAGTGAGGTGCTGTGTGTGTACAGTGTAGTTTGTGACTGATGTAGTTCACTGTAGAGAGCGAGGAGCAGTGTGTGTACAGTGTATTTTATGACTGATGCAGTTCACTGTAGAGGGAGTGAGGAGATGTGTGTGTACAGTGTAATTTGTGACTGATGTAGTTCACTGTAGAGGGAGTGAGGAGCTGTGTGTGTACAGTGTAATTTATGACTGATGTAGTTCACTGTAGAGGGAGTGAGGAGTTGTGTGTGTACAGTGTAGTTTGTGACTGATGTAGTTCACTGTAGAGGAAGCGAGGAGCTGTGTGTGTACAGTGTATTTTATGACTGATGTAGTTAACTGTAGAGGGAGTGAGGAGATGTGTGTGTACAGTGTAGTTCATGACTGATGTAGTTTACTGTAGAGGGAGTGAGGAGCTGTGTTTGTACAGTGTAGTTTATGAATGATGTAGTTCACTGTAAGGGGAGTGAAGAGCTGTAGGGCGAGTTTGGAGCTTTGTGTGTACAGTGTAGATTATGACTGATGTGTAGTTTGTGACTGATGTAGATCTCTGTAGAGGGAGTGAGGAGCTGTGTGTCTACAGTGTAGATCATGACTGATGCAGTTCACTGTAGAAGGAGCGAGGAGCTGTGAGTGTACAGTGTATTTCATGACTGATGCAGTTCACTGTATAGGAAGCGAGGAGCAATGTGTGTACAGTGTAGTTTATGACTAATGTAGTTCACTGTAGAGGGAGTGAGGTGCTGTGTGTGTACAGTGTAGTTCATGACTGCTGTAGTTCACTGTAGAGAGAGAGAGAGGAGCTGTGTGTGTACAGTGTAGTTTGTGACTGATGTAGTTCACTGTAGAGGGAGCGAGGAGCTGTGTGTGTACAGTGTAGTTTATGACTGATGTAGTTTACTGTAGAGGGAGTGAGGAGCTGTGTGTGTACAGTGTAGTTTATGACTGATGTAGTTCACTATAGAGGGAGTGAAGAGCTGTAGCGCGATTGCGGAGCTTTGTGTGTACAGTGTAGATTATAACTGATGTGTAGTTTGTGACTGATGTAGATCTCTGTAGAGGGAGTGAGGAGCTATGTGTCTACAGTGTAGTTTGTGACTGATGTAGTTCATTGTAGAGGGAGCGAGGAGCTGTGTGTGTACAGTGTAGTTTATGACTGATGTAGTTCACTGTAGGGGGAGTGAGGAGCTGTGTGTGTACAGTGTATTTTATGACTGATGTAGTTCACTGTAAGGGGAGTGAAGAGCTGTAGGGCGAGTTTGGAGCTTTATGTGTACAGTGTAGATTATGACTGATGTGTGTTTTGTGACTGATGTAGATCTCTGTAGAGGGAGTGAGGAGCTGTGTGTCTACAGTGTATCTTGTGACTGATGTAGTTCACTGTAGAGGGAGTGAGGAGCTGTGTGTGTACAGTGTATTTTATGACTGATGTAGTTCACTGTAAGGGGAGTGAAGAGCTGTAGGGCGAGTTTGGAGCTTTATGTGTACAGTGTAGATTATGACTGATGTGTAGTTTGTGACTGATGTAGATCTCTGTAGAGGGAGTGAGGAGCTGTGTGTCTACAGTGTAGTTTATGACTGATGCAGTTCACTGTAGAGGGAGTGAGGAGCTGTGTGTCTACAGTGTAGTTCATGACTGATGCAGTTCACTGTAGAAGGAGCGAGGAGCTGTGTGTTTACAGTGTATTTCATGACTGATGCAGTTCACTGTAGAGGAAGTGAGGAGCAATGTGTGTACTGTGTAGTTTATGACGAATGTAGTTCTCTGTAGAGGGAGTGAGGAGCTGTGTGTGTACAGTGTAGTTTGTGACTGATGTAGTTCACTGTAGAGGGAGTGAGGAGCTGTGTGTCTACAGTGTAGTTTATGACTGATGCAGTTCACTGTAGAGGGAGTGAGGAGCTGTGTGTCTACAGTGTAGTTCATGACTGATGCAGTTCACTGTAGAAGGAGCGAGGAGCTGTGTGTTTACAGTGTATTTCATGACTGATGCAGTTCACTGTAGAGGAAGTGAGGAGCAATGTGTGTACTGTGTAGTTTATGACGAATGTAGTTCTCTGTAGAGGGAGTGAGGAGCTGTGTGTGTACAGTGTAGTTTGTGACTGATGTAGTTCACTGTAGAGGGAGTGAGGTGCTGTGTGTGTACAGTGTAGTTCATGACTGCTGTAGTTCACTGTAGAGAGAGAGAGGAGCTGTGTGTGTACAGTGTAGTTTGTGGCTGATGTAGTTCACTGTAGAGGGAGCGAGGAGTTGTGTGTGTACAGTGTAGTTTATGACTGATGTAGTTTACTGTAGAGGGAGTGAGGAGCTGTGTGTGTACAGTGTAGTTTATGACTGATGTAGTTCACTATAGAGGGAGTGAAGAGCTGTAGGGCGATTGGGGAGCTTTGTGTGTACAGTGTAGATTATAACTGATGTGTAGTTTGTGACTGATGTAGATCTCTGTAGAGGGAGTGAGGAGCAATGTGTCTACAGTGTAGTTTGTGACTGATGTAGTTCACTGTAGAGGGAGCAAGGAGCTGTGTGTGTACAGTGTAGTTTATGACTGATGTAGTTCACTGTAGAGGGAGTGAGGACCTGTGTGTGTAAAGTGTAGTTTGTGACTGATGTAGTTCACTGTAGAGGGAGCGAGGAGCTGTGTGTGTACAGTGTATTTTATGACTGATGCAGTTCACTGTAGAGGGAGTGAGGAGATGTGTGTGTACAGTGTAGTTTGTGACTGATGTAGTTCACTGTAGAGGGAGAGAGGAAATGTGTGTGTACAGTTTAGTTTATGACTGGTGTAGATCACTGTACAGGAAGTGAGGAGCTGTGTGTGTACAGTATAGGTTGTGACTGATGTAGTTCACTGTAGAGAGAGTGAGGAGCTGTGTGTTTACAGTGTAGTTCATGACTGATGTAGTTCACTGTAGAGGGAGTGAGGTGCTGTGTGTGTACAGTGTAGTTTGTGACTGATGTAGTTCACTGTAGAGAGCGAGGAGCAGTGTGTGTACAGTGTATTTTATGACTGATGCAGTTCACTGTAGAGGGAGTGAGGAGATGTGTGTGTACAGTGTAATTTGTGACTGATGTAGTTCACTGTAGAGGGAGTGAGGAGCTGTGTGTGTACAGTGTAATTTATGACTGATGTAGTTCACTGTAGAGGGAGTGAGGAGTTGTGTGTGTACAGTGTAGTTTGTGACTGATGTAGATCTCTGTAGAGGGAGTGAGGAGCTGTGTGTCTACAGTGTAGATCATGACTGATGCAGTTCACTGTAGAAGGAGCGAGGAGCTGTGAGTGTACAGTGTATTTCATGACTGATGCAGTTCACTGTATAGGGAGCGAGGAGCAATGTGTGTACAGTGTAGTTTATGACTAATGTAGTTCACTGTAGAGGGAGTGAGGTGCTGTGTGTGTACAGTGTAGTTCATGACTGCTGTAGTTCACTGTAGAGAGAGAGAGAGGAGCTGTGTGTGTACAGTGTAGTTTGTGACTGATGTAGTTCACTGTAGAGGGAGCGAGGAGCTGTGTGTGTACAGTGTAGTTTATGACTGATGTAGTTTACTGTAGAGGGAGTGAGGAGCTGTGTGTGTACAGTGTAGTTTATGACTGATGTAGTTCACTATAGAGGGGGTGAAGAGCTGTAGCGCGATTGCGGAGCTTTGTGTGTACAGTGTAGATTATAACTGATGTGTAGTTTGTGACTGATGTAGATCTCTGTAGAGGGAGTGAGGAGCTATGTGTCTACAGTGTAGTTTGTGACTGATGTAGTTCACTGTAGAGGGAGCGAGGAGCTGTGTGTGTACAGTGTAGTTTATGACTGATGTAGTTCACTGTAGGGTGAGTGAGGAGCTGTGTGTGTACAGTGTAGTTTATGACTGATGTAGTTTACTGTAGAGGGAGTGAGGAGCTGTGTGTGTACAGTGTAGTTTATGACTGATGTAGTTCACTGTAAGGGGAGTGAAGAGCTGTGTGGGTACAGTGTAGTTTATGACTGATGTAGTTCACTGTGGAGGGAGTGAGGAGCTGTGTGTGTACAGTGTAGTTTATGACTGATGTAGTTCACTGTAGAGGGAGTGAGGAGCTGTGTGGGTACAGTGTAGTTTATGAATGATGTAGTTCACTGTAAGGGGAGTGAGGAGCTGTGTGTCTACAGTGTAGTTCATGACTGATGTAGTTTACCTTAGAGGGAACGAGAAGCTGTGTGTGTACAGTGCAGTTTGTGACTGACATAGTTTACTGTAGAGGTTGCGAGGAGCTGTGTGTGTACAATGTAGTTAATGACTGATGTAGTTCACTGTAGAGGGAGAGAGGAAATGTGTGTGTACAGTTTAGTTTATGACTGGTGTAGTTCACTGTAGAGGGAGTGAGGAGCTGTGTGTGTACAGTGTAGGTTGTGACTGATGTAGTTCACTGTAGGGGGAGCGAGGAGATGTGTGTCTACAGTGTAGTTTATGACTGATGTAGTTCACTGTAGAGGGAGCGAGGAGATGTGTGTCTACAGTGCAGTTTGTGACTGATGTAGTTCACTGTAGAGGGAGTGAGGTGCTGTGTGTGTACAGTGTAGTTTGTGACTGATGTAGTTCACTGTAGAGGGAGCGAGAAGAAGTGTGTGTACAGTGTAGTTTATGACTGATGTAGTTCACTGTAGAGGGAGCGAGGAGATGTGTGTGTACAGTGTAGTTTATGACTGTAGTAGTTCACTGTAGAGGGAGCGAGGAGATGTGTGTCTACAGTGTAGTTTGTGACTGATGTAGTTCACTGTAGAGGGAGTGAGGTGCTGTGTCTGTACAGTGTAGTTTGTGACTGATGTAGTTCACTGTAGAGAGCGAGGAGATGTGTGTGTACAGTGTAATTTATGACTGATGCAGTTCACTGTAGAGGGAGCGAGGAGATGTGTGTCTACAGTGTTGTTTGTGACTGATGTAGTTCACTGTAGAGGGAGCGAGGAGATGTGTGTGTACAGTGTAGTTTGTGATTGAAATAGTTTACTGTAGAGGGAGCGAGGAGCTGTGTGTGTACAATGCAGTTAATGACTGATGTAGTTCACTGTAGAGGGAGAGAGGAAATGTGTGTGTACAGTTTAGTTTATGACTGGTGTAGTTCACTGTAGAGGGAGTGAGGAGCTGTGTGTGTACAGTGTAGTTTGTGACTGATGTAGTTCACTGTAGAGGGAGTGAGGAGCAGTGTGTGTACAGTGTAGTTCATGACTGATGTAGTTCACTGTAGAGGGAGCGAGGAGATGTGTGTCTACAGTGTAGTTTATGACTGATGTAGTTCACTGTAGAGGGAGCGAGGAGATGTGTGTCTACAGTGTAGTTTGTGACTGATGTAGTTCACTGTAGAGGGAGCGAGGAGCAGTGTGTGTACAGTGTAGTCTATGACTGATGTAGTTCAGTGTAGAGGGAGCGAGGAGATGTGTGTGTACAGTGCAGTTTATGACTGATGTAGTTCGCTGTAGAGGGAGCGAGGAGATGTGTGTCTACAGTGTAGTTTGTGACTGATGTAGTTCACTGTAGAGGGAGTGAGGTGCTGTGTGTGTACAGTGTAGTTTGTGACTGATGTAGTTCACTGTAGAGAGCGAGGAGCAGTGTGTCTACAGTGTATTTTATGACTGATGCAGTTCACTGTAGAGGGAGTGAGGAGATGTGTGTGTACAGTGTAATTTGTGACTGATGTAGTTCACTGTAGAGGGAGTGAGGAGCTGTGTGTGTACAGTGTAATTTATGACTGATGTAGTTCACTGTAGAGGGAGTGAGGAGCTGTGTGTGTACAGTGTATTTTATGACTGATGTAGTTAACTGTAGAGGGAGTGAGGAGATGTGTGTGTACAGTGTAGTTCATGACTGATGTAGTTTACTGTAGAGGGAGTGAGGAGCTGTGTGTGTACAGTGTAGTTTATGAATGATGTAGTTCACTGTAAGGGGAGTGAAGAGCTGTAGGGCGAGTTTGGAGCTTTGTGTGTACAGTGTAGATTATGACTGATGTGTAGTTTGTGACTGATGTAGATCTCTGTAGAGGGAGTGAGGAGCTGTGTGTCTACAGTGTATCTTGTGACTGATGTAGTTCACTGTAGAGGGAGTGAGGAGCTGTGTGTGTACAGTGTAGTTTATGACTGATGCAGTTCACTGTAGAGGGAGTGAGGAGCTGTGTGTCTACAGTGTAGATCATGACTGATGCAGTTCACTGTAGAAGGAGCGAGGAGCTGTGTGTGTACAGTGTATTTCATGACAGATGCAGTTCACTGTAGAGGGAGCGAGCAGCAATGTGTGTACAGTGTAGTTTATGACTAATGTAGTTCACTGTAGAGGGAGTGAGGTGCTGTGTGTGTACAATGTAGTTCATGACTGCTGTAGTTCACTGTAGAGAGAGAGAGAGGAGCTGTGTGTGTACAGTGTAGTTTATGACTGATGTAGTTTACTGTAGAGGGAGTGAGGAGCTGTGTGTGTACAGTGTAGTTTATGACTGATGTAGTTCACTATAGAGGGAGTGAAGAGCTGTAGCGCGATTGCGGAGCTTTGTGTGTACAGTGTAGATTATAACTGATGTGTAGTTTGTGACTGATGTAGATCTCTGTAGAGGGAGTGAGGAGCTATGTGTCTACAGTGTAGTTTGTGACTGATGTAGTTCACTTAGAGGGAGCGAGGAGCTGTGTGTGTACAGTGTAGTTTATGACTGATGTAGTTCACTGTAGGGGGAGTGAGGAGCTGTGTGTGTACAGTGTAGTTTATGACTGATGTAGTTTACTGTAGAGGGAGTGAGGAGCTGTGTGTGTACAGTGTAGTTCATGACTGATGTAGTTCACTGTAAGGGGAGTGAAGAGCTGTGTGGGTACAGTGTAGTTTATGACTGATGTAGTTCCCTGTGGAGGGAGTGAGGAGCTGTGTGTGTACAGTGTAGTTTATGACTGATGTAGTTCACTTTAGAGGGAGTGAGGAGCTGTGTGGGTACAGTGTAGTTTATGAATGATGCAGTTCACTGTAGAGGGAGTGAGGAGTTGTGTGTGTACAGTGTAGTTTATGACTGATGTAGTTCACTGTAAGGGGAGTGAGGAGCTGTGTGTGTACAGTGTAGTTTATGACTGATGTAGTTCACTGTAAGGGGAGTGAGGAGCTGTGTGTCTACAGTGTAGTTCATGACTGATGTAGTTTACCTTAGAGGGAACGAGAAGCTGTGTGTGTACAGTGCAGGTTGTGACTGATATAGTTTACTGTAGAGGGAGCGAGGAGCTGTGTGTGTACAATGTAGTTAATGACTGATGTAGTTCACTGTAGAGGGAGAGAGGAAATGTGTGTGTACAGTTTAGTTTATGACTGGTGTAGTTCACTGTAGAAGGAGTGAGTAGCTGTGTGTGTACAGTGTAGGTTGTGACTGATGTAGTTCACTGTAGGGGGAGTGAGGAGCTGTGTGTTTACAGTGTAGTTCATGACTGATGTAGTCCACTGTAGAGGGAGAGAGGAGCTGTGTGTGTACATTCCACTTTTTGACTGATGTAGTTCACTGTAGGGGGAGCGAGGAGATGTGTGTCTACAGTGTAGTTTATGACTGATGTAGTTCACTGTAGAGGGAGCGAGGAGATGTGTGTCTACAGTGCAGTTTGTGACTGATGTAGTTCACTGTAGAGGGAGTGAGGTGCTGTGTGTGTACAGTGTAGTTTGTGACTGATGTAGTTCACTGTAGAGGGAGCGAGAAGAAGTGTGTGTACAGTGTAGTTTATGACTGATGTAGTTCACTGTAGAGGGAGCGAGGAGATGTGTGTGTACAGTGTAGTTTATGACTGATGTAGTTCACTGTAGAGGGAGCGAGGAGATGTGTGTCTACAGTGTAGTTTGTTACTGATGTAGTTCACTGTAGAGGGAGTGAGGTGCTGTGTGTGTACAGTGTAGTTTGTGACTGATGTAGTTCACTGTAGTGAGCGAGGAGATGTGTGTGTACAGTGTAATTTATGACTGATGCAGTTCACTGTAGAGGGAGCGAGGAGATGTTTGTGTACAGTGTAGTTTGTGATTGATGTAGTTCACTGTAGAGGGAGCGAGGAGATGTGTGTCTACAGTGTAGTTTGTGACTGATGTAGTTCACTGTAGAGGGAGTGAGGTGCTGAGTGTCTACAGTGTAGTTTGTGACTGATGTAGTTCACTGTAGAGGGAGTGACGTGCTGTGTGTGTACAGTGTAGTTTATGACTGATGTAGTTCACTGTAGAGGGAGCGAGGAGATGTGTGTGTACAGTGTAGTTGGTGATTGATATAGTTTACTGTAGAGGGAGCGAGGAGCTGTGTGTGTACAATGCAGTTAATGACTGATGTAGTTCACTGTAGAGGGAGAGAGGAAATGTGTGTGTACAGTTTAGTTTATGACTGGTGTAGTTCACTGTAGAGGGAGTGAGGAGCTGTTTGTTTACAGTGTAGTTCATGACTGATGTAGTTCACTGTAGAGGGAGAGAGGAGCTGTGTGTGTACATTCTACTTTTTGACTGATGTAGTTCACTGTAGAGGGAGTGAGGAGCTGTGTGTTTACAGTGTAGTTCATGACTGATGTAGTTCACTGTAGAGGGAGAGAGGAGCTGTGTGTGTACATTCTACTTTTTGACTGATGTAGTTCACTGTAGAGGGAGCGAGGAGCAGTGTGTGTACAGTGTAGTTTGTGACTGATGTAGTTCACTGTAGAGGGAGCGAGGAGCAGTGTGTGTACAGTGTAGTTTATGACTGATGTAGTTCGCTGTAGAGGGAGCGAGGAGATGTGTGTCTACAGTGTAGTTTGTGACTGATGTAGTTCACTGTAGAGGGAGTGAGGTGCTGTGTGTGTACAGTGTAGTTTGTGACTGATGTAGTTCACTGTAGAGAGCGAGGAGCAGTGTGTCTACAGTGTATTTTATGACTGATGCAGTTCACTGTAGAGGGAGTGAGGAGATGTGTGTGTACAGTGTAATTTGTGACTGATGTAGTTCACTGTAGAGGGAGTGAGGAGCTGTGTGTGTACAGTGTAATTTATGACTGATGTAGTTCACTGTAGAGGGAGTGAGGAGCTGTGTGTGTACAGTGTATTTTATGACTGATGTAGTTAACTGTAGAGGGAGTGAGGAGATGTGTGTGTACAGTGTAGTTCATGACTGATGTAGTTTACTGTAGAGGGAGTGAGGAGCTGTGTGTGTACAGTGTAGTTTATGAATGATGTAGTTCACTGTAAGGGGAGTGAAGAGCTGTAGGGCGAGTTTGGAGCTTTGTGTGTACAGTGTAGATTATGACTGATGTGTAGTTTGTGACTGATGTAGATCTCTGTAGAGGGAGTGAGGAGCTGTGTGTCTACAGTGTATCTTGTGACTGATGTAGTTCACTGTAGAGGGAGTGAGGAGCTGTGTGTGTACAGTGTAGTTTATGACTGATGCAGTTCACTGTAGAGGGAGTGAGGAGCTGTGTGTCTACAGTGTAGATCATGACTGATGCAGTTCACTGTAGAAGGAGCGAGGAGCTGTGTGTGTACAGTGTATTTCATGACAGATGCAGTTCACTGTAGAGGGAGCGAGCAGCAATGTGTGTACAGTGTAGTTTATGACTAATGTAGTTCACTGTAGAGGGAGTGAGGTGCTGTGTGTGTACAATGTAGTTCATGACTGCTGTAGTTCACTGTAGAGAGAGAGAGAGGAGCTGTGTGTGTACAGTGTAGTTTATGACTGATGTAGTTTACTGTAGAGGGAGTGAGGAGCTGTGTGTGTACAGTGTAGTTTATGACTGATGTAGTTCACTATAGAGGGAGTGAAGAGCTGTAGCGCGATTGCGGAGCTTTGTGTGTACAGTGTAGATTATAACTGATGTGTAGTTTGTGACTGATGTAGATCTCTGTAGAGGGAGTGAGGAGCTATGTGTCTACAGTGTAGTTTGTGACTGATGTAGTTCACTTAGAGGGAGCGAGGAGCTGTGTGTGTACAGTGTAGTTTATGACTGATGTAGTTCACTGTAGGGGGAGTGAGGAGCTGTGTGTGTACAGTGTAGTTTATGACTGATGTAGTTTACTGTAGAGGGAGTGAGGAGCTGTGTGTGTACAGTGTAGTTCATGACTGATGTAGTTCACTGTAAGGGGAGTGAAGAGCTGTGTGGGTACAGTGTAGTTTATGACTGATGTAGTTCCCTGTGGAGGGAGTGAGGAGCTGTGTGTGTACAGTGTAGTTTATGACTGATGTAGTTCACTTTAGAGGGAGTGAGGAGCTGTGTGGGTACAGTGTAGTTTATGAATGATGCAGTTCACTGTAGAGGGAGTGAGGAGTTGTGTGTGTACAGTGTAGTTTATGACTGATGTAGTTCACTGTAAGGGGAGTGAGGAGCTGTGTGTGTACAGTGTAGTTTATGACTGATGTAGTTCACTGTAAGGGGAGTGAGGAGCTGTGTGTCTACAGTGTAGTTCATGACTGATGTAGTTTACCTTAGAGGGAACGAGAAGCTGTGTGTGTACAGTGCAGGTTGTGACTGATATAGTTTACTGTAGAGGGAGCGAGGAGCTGTGTGTGTACAATGTAGTTACTGACTGATGTAGTTCACTGTAGAGGGAGAGAGGAAATGTGTGTGTACAGTTTAGTTTATGACTGGTGTAGTTCACTGTAGAAGGAGTGAGTAGCTGTGTGTGTACAGTGTAGGTTGTGACTGATGTAGTTCACTGTAGGGGGAGTGAGGAGCTGTGTGTTTACAGTGTAGTTCATGACTGATGTAGTCCACTGTAGAGGGAGAGAGGAGCTGTGTGTGTACATTCCACTTTTTGACTGATGTAGTTCACTGTAGGGGGAGCGAGGAGATGTGTGTCTACAGTGTAGTTTATGACTGATGTAGTTCACTGTAGAGGGAGCGAGGAGATGTGTGTCTACAGTGCAGTTTGTGACTGATGTAGTTCACTGTAGAGGGAGTGAGGTGCTGTGTGTGTACAGTGTAGTTTGTGACTGATGTAGTTCACTGTAGAGGGAGCGAGAAGAAGTGTGTGTACAGTGTAGTTTATGACTGATGTAGTTCACTGTAGAGGGAGCGAGGAGATGTGTGTGTACAGTGTAGTTTATGACTGATGTAGTTCACTGTAGAGGGAGCGAGGAGATGTGTGTCTACAGTGTAGTTTGTTACTGATGTAGTTCACTGTAGAGGGAGTGAGGTGCTGTGTGTGTACAGTGTAGTTTGTGACTGATGTAGTTCACTGTAGTGAGCGAGGAGATGTGTGTGTACAGTGTAATTTATGACTGATGCAGTTCACTGTAGAGGGAGCGAGGAGATGTGTGTGTACAGTGTAGTTTGTGATTGATGTAGTTCACTGTAGAGGGAGCGAGGAGATGTGTGTCTACAGTGTAGTTTGTGACTGATGTAGTTCACTGTAGAGGGAGTGAGGTGCTGAGTGTCTACAGTGTAGTTTGTGACTGATGTAGTTCACTGTAGAGGGAGTGACGTGCTGTGTGTGTACAGTGTAGTTTATGACTGATGTAGTTCACTGTAGAGGGAGCGAGGAGATGTGTGTGTACAGTGTAGTTGGTGATTGATATAGTTTACTGTAGAGGGAGCGAGGAGCTGTGTGTGTACAATGCAGTTAATGACTGATGTAGTTCACTGTAGAGGGAGAGAGGAAATGTGTGTGTACAGTTTAGTTTATGACTGGTGTAGTTCACTGTAGAGGGAGTGAGGAGCTGTTTGTTTACAGTGTAGTTCATGACTGATGTAGTTCACTGTAGAGGGAGAGAGGAGCTGTGTGTGTACATTCTACTTTTTGACTGATGTAGTTCACTGTAGAGGGAGTGAGGAGCTGTGTGTTTACAGTGTAGTTCATGACTGATGTAGTTCACTGTAGAGGGAGAGAGGAGCTGTGTGTGTACATTCTACTTTTTGACTGATGTAGTTCACTGTAGAGGGAGCGAGGAGCAGTGTGTGTACAGTGTAGTTTGTGACTGATGTAGTTCACTGTAGAGGGAGCGAGGAGCAGTGTGTGTACAGTGTAGTTTATGACTGATGTAGTTCGCTGTAGAGGGAGCGAGGAGATGTGTGTCTACAGTGTAGTTTGTGACTGATGTAGTTCACTGTAGAGGGAGTGAGGTGCTGTGTGTGTACAGTGTAGTTTGTGACTGATGTAGTTCACTGTAGAGAGCGAGGAGCAGTGTGTCTACAGTGTATTTTATGACTGATGCAGTTCACTGTAGAGGGAGTGAGGAGATGTGTGTGTACAGTGTAATTTGTGACTGATGTAGTTCACTGTAGAGGGAGTGAGGAGCTGTGTGTGTACAGTGTAATTTATGACTGATGTAGTTCACTGTAGAGGGAGTGAGGAGCTGTGTGTGTACAGTGTATTTTATGACTGATGTAGTTAACTGTAGAGGGAGTGAGGAGATGTGTGTGTACAGTGTAGTTCATGACTGATGTAGTTTACTGTAGAGGGAGTGAGGAGCTGTGTGTGTACAGTGTAGTTTATGAATGATGTAGTTCACTGTAAGGGGAGTGAAGAGCTGTAGGGCGAGTTTGGAGCTTTGTGTGTACAGTGTAGATTATGACTGATGTGTAGTTTGTGACTGATGTAGATCTCTGTAGAGGGAGTGAGGAGCTGTGTGTCTACAGTGTATCTTGTGACTGATGTAGTTCACTGTAGAGGGAGTGAGGAGCTGTGTGTGTACAGTGTAGTTTATGACTGATGCAGTTCACTGTAGAGGGAGTGAGGAGCTGTGTGTCTACAGTGTAGATCATGACTGATGCAGTTCACTGTAGAAGGAGCGAGGAGCTGTGTGTGTACAGTGTATTTCATGACAGATGCAGTTCACTGTAGAGGGAGCGAGCAGCAATGTGTGTACAGTGTAGTTTATGACTAATGTAGTTCACTGTAGAGGGAGTGAGGTGCTGTGTGTGTACAATGTAGTTCATGACTGCTGTAGTTCACTGTAGAGAGAGAGAGAGGAGCTGTGTGTGTACAGTGTAGTTTATGACTGATGTAGTTTACTGTAGAGGGAGTGAGGAGCTGTGTGTGTACAGTGTAGTTTATGACTGATGTAGTTCACTATAGAGGGAGTGAAGAGCTGTAGCGCGATTGCGGAGCTTTGTGTGTACAGTGTAGATTATAACTGATGTGTAGTTTGTGACTGATGTAGATCTCTGTAGAGGGAGTGAGGAGCTATGTGTCTACAGTGTAGTTTGTGACTGATGTAGTTCACTTAGAGGGAGCGAGGAGCTGTGTGTGTACAGTGTAGTTTATGACTGATGTAGTTCACTGTAGGGGGAGTGAGGAGCTGTGTGTGTACAGTGTAGTTTATGACTGATGTAGTTTACTGTAGAGGGAGTGAGGAGCTGTGTGTGTACAGTGTAGTTCATGACTGATGTAGTTCACTGTAAGGGGAGTGAAGAGCTGTGTGGGTACAGTGTAGTTTATGACTGATGTAGTTCCCTGTGGAGGGAGTGAGGAGCTGTGTGTGTACAGTGTAGTTTATGACTGATGTAGTTCACTTTAGAGGGAGTGAGGAGCTGTGTGGGTACAGTGTAGTTTATGAATGATGCAGTTCACTGTAGAGGGAGTGAGGAGTTGTGTGTGTACAGTGTAGTTTATGACTGATGTAGTTCACTGTAAGGGGAGTGAGGAGCTGTGTGTGTACAGTGTAGTTTATGACTGATGTAGTTCACTGTAAGGGGAGTGAGGAGCTGTGTGTCTACAGTGTAGTTCATGACTGATGTAGTTTACCTTAGAGGGAACGAGAAGCTGTGTGTGTACAGTGCAGGTTGTGACTGATATAGTTTACTGTAGAGGGAGCGAGGAGCTGTGTGTGTACAATGTAGTTAATGACTGATGTAGTTCACTGTAGAGGGAGAGAGGAAATGTGTGTGTACAGTTTAGTTTATGACTGGTGTAGTTCACTGTAGAAGGAGTGAGTAGCTGTGTGTGTACAGTGTAGGTTGTGACTGATGTAGTTCACTGTAGAGGGAGCGAGGAGCTGTGAGTGTACAGTGTATTTCATGACTGATGCAGTTCACTGTATAGGGAGCGAGGAGCAATGTGTGTACAGTGTAGTTTATGACTAATGTAGTTCACTGTAGAGGGAGTGAGGTGCTGTGTGTGTACAGTGTAGTTCATGACTGCTGTAGTTCACTGTAGAGGGAGCGAGGAGCTGTATGTGTACAGTGTAGTTTATGACTGATGTAGTTCACTGTAAGGGGAGTGAGGAGCTGTGTGTATACAGTGTAGTTTATGACTGATGTAGTTCACTGTAAGGGGAGTTAGGAGCAGTGTGTGTACAGTGTAGTTCATGACTGATGTAGTTCACTGTAGAGGGAGCGAGGAGTTGTGTGTCTACAGTGTAGTTTATGACTGATGTAGTTCACTGTAGAGGGAGCGAGGAGATGTGTGTCTACAGTGTAGTTTATGACTGATGTAGTTCACTGTAGAGGGAGCGAGGAGCAGTGTGTGTACAGTGTAGTTCATGACTGATGTAGTTCGCTGTAGAGGGAGCGAGGAGATGTGTGTCTACAGTGTAGTTTGTGACTGATGTAGTTCACTGTAGAGGGAGTGAGGTGCTGTGTGTGTACAGTGTAGTTTGTGACTGATGTAGTTCACTGTAGAGAGCGAGGAGCAGTGTGTGTACAGTGTAGTTTATGACTGATGTAGTTCACTGTAGAGGGAGTGAGGAGCTGTATGTGTACATTCTACTTTTTGACTGATGTAGTTCACTGTAGAGGGAGCGAGGAGCTGTGTGTGTACAGTGTATTTTATGACTGATGCAGTTCACTGTAGAGGGAGTGAGGAGATGTGTGTGTACAGTGTAATTTGTGACTGATGTAGTTCACTGTAGAGGGAGTGAGGAGCTGTGTGTGTACAGTGTAGTTTATGACTGATGTAGTTTACTGTAGAGGGAGTGAGGAGCTGTGTGTGTACAGTGTAGTTTATGAGTGATGTAGTTCACTGTAAGGGGAGTGAAGAGCTGTGTGGGTACAGTGTAGTTTATGACTGATGTAGTTCACTGTAGAGGGAGTGAGGAGCTGTGTGTGTACATTCTACTTTTTGACTGATGTAGTTCACTGTAGAGGGAGCGAGGAGCTGTGTGTGTACAGTGTATTTTATGACTGATGCAGTTCACTGTAGAGGGAGTGAGGAGATGTGTGTGTACAGTGTAATTTGTGACTGATGTAGTTCACTGTAGAGGGAGTGAGGAGCTGTGTGTGTACAGTGTAGTTTATGACTGATGTAGTTTACTGTAGAGGGAGTGAGGAGCTGTGTGTGTACAGTGTAGTTTATGAGTGATGTAGTTCACTGTAAGGGGAGTGAAGAGCTGTGTGGGTACAGTGTAGTTTATGACTGATGTAGTTCACTGTGGAGGGAGTGAGGAGCTGTGTGTGTACAGTGTAGTTTATGACTGATGTAGTTCACTTTAGAGGGAGTGAGGAGCTGTGTGGGTACAGTGTAGTTTATGAATGATGCAGTTCACTGTAGAGGGAGTGAGGAGTTGTGTGTGTACAGTGTAGTTTATGACTGATGTAGTTCACTGTAAGGGGAGTGAGGAGCTGTGTGTGTACAGTGTAGTTTATGACTGATGTAGTTCACTGTAAGGGGAGTGAGGAGCTGTGTGTCTACAGTGTAGTTCATGACTGATGTAGTTTACCTTAGAGGGAACGAGAAGCTGTGTGTGTACAGTGCAGTTTGTGACTGATATAGTTTACTGTAGAGGGAGCGAGGAGCTGTGTGTGTACAATGTAGTTAATGACTGATGTAGTTCACTGTAGAGGGAGAGAGGAAATGTGTGTGTACAGTTTAGTTTATGACTGGTGTAGTTCACTGTAAAAGGAGTGAGTAGCTGTGTGTGTACAGTGTAGGTTGTGACTGATGTAGTTCACTGTAGGGGGAGTGAGGAGCTGTGTGTTTACAGTGTAGTTCATGACTGATGTAGTCCACTGTAGAGGGAGAGAGGAGCTGTGTGTGTACATTCCACTTTTTGACTGATGTAGTTCACTGTAGGGGGAGCGAGGAGATGTGTGTCTACAGTGTAGTTTATGACTGATGTAGTTCACTGTAGAGGGAGCGAGGAGATGTGTGTCTACAGTGCAGTTTGTGACTGATGTAGTTCACTGTAGAGGGAGTGAGGTGCTGTGTGTGTACAGTGTAGTTTGTGACTGATGTAGTTCACTGTAGAGGGAGCGAGAAGAAGTGTGTGTACAGTGTAGTTTATGACTGATGTAGTTCACTGTAGAGGGAGCGAGGAGATGTGTGTGTACAGTGTAGTTTATGACTGATGTAGTTCACTGTAGAGGGAGCGAGGAGATGTGTGTCTACAGTGTAGTTTGTGACTGATGTAGTTCCCTGTAGAGGGAGTGAGGTGCTGTGTGTGTACAGTGTAGTTTGTGACTGATGTAGTTCACTGTAGAGGGAGCGAGGAGATGTGTGTGTACAGTGTAGTTTGTGATTGATGTAGTTCACTGTAGAGGGAGCGAGGAGATGTGTGTCTACAGTGTAGTTTGTGACTGATGTAGTTCACTGTAGAGGGAGTGAGGTGCTGTGTGTCTACAGTGTAGTTTGTGACTGATGTAGTTCACTGTAGAGGGAGTGACGTGCTGTGTGTGTACAGTGTAGTTTATGACTGATGTAGTTCACTGTAGAGGGAGTGAGGAGATGTGTGTGTACAGTGTAGTTGGTGATTGATATAGTTTACTGTAGAGGGAGCGAGGAGCTGTGTGTGTACAATGCAGTTAATGACTGATGTAGTTCACTGTAGAGGGAGAGAGGAAATGTGTGTGTACAGTTTAGTTTATGACTGGTGTAGTTCACTGTAGAGGGAGTGAGGAGCTGTGTGTTTACAGTGTAGTTCATGACTGATGTAGTTCACTGTAGAGGGAGAGAGGAGCTGTGTGTGTACATTCTACTTTTTGACTGATGTAGTTCACTGTAGAGGGAGTGAGGAGCTGTGTGTCTACAGTGTAGTTCATGGTGGAGATCTGGCAACCCGTTTGGCTGTTTCTGTACCCGTTTGGAAGCTGTTTTGATCGCTCGGGTTTTCCTGTTTACTCGTTTCTATTGTTATTTCTATATTTATATCTGTTTTTATAACCTACTAACCATCCATAGATCTATCTTTTAGATTGTCTTCGCAGGAATATTCATTACAGAGGCACTAAAACTGCCACCGGACCCTGGAGTAACGTTCTTGGTGTAAGTTACTAAAATTCACTAAAAGCGGTAAGTACCTGCAATTCCATGGCTACTACTGGCTGTTTTGCCTGCTCAGAGTGTGGCATGTTTAGTTTAACGCCCTTTTCCACCTCTAGCGATAAATATAGTGGTTGTATTTGTAGTAAGTGTCAGCTAGTTAGCTCTCTGGTGGATAAAGTGGACCAGCTAGAAGTGCGCATCCGGAGCTTATTATTGTTGAGGGATAAACAGCGAGATTCAGTGTTAGCAACTCCGGGTGCCTTAGGGAGAGTTAGCACCCCCACGACTCCGGTGTTAGAGCCCTCACAGCGGGGTGAATGGGTGAGGTCTCGGCGTCATAGCCGGAAAGCTAAGGCTGATGCTAACGCTGAGGCCAAAGCTAGCCCACCGGGACACCACGCTCCTCCGATTCGCGTGTCAAACAGGTTTGCCCCGCTCAGCGAAGCACCCGCTGAGGAGCCTGTTAAGAGTGCTCTGGTTATAGGAGACTCTATTGTTCGGCACGTGAAATTAGCTACTCCTTTAGGGGCGCCGGCAGTAACAGTTAGCTGTTTATCGGGAGCCAGAGCGCCGGATATTAGTGGCAACCTTAGACTGTTAGCTAATAGGAGATATTCGAGGGTAGTCATTCATGTAGGGGCCAATGATATTCGTCTGCGGCAGTCTGAGGTAACTAAGGGTAATATTAGAGAGGTGATTAAACTGGCCCAGACGATGTCCGATGCCGTAATCTGCTCTGGCCCCATACCAATGCGGCGTGGCGACGAAGCTTACAGCAGACTTTGGGCGTTAAACTGCTGGATGTCCAAGTGGTGTTCCGAAAATCAAGTGGGCTTTATAGACAATTGGCTATGTTTTGAGGGCAAGCCTGGTCTTATAGGTAGGGATGGTATCCACCCCACGCGGGAGGGTGCTGCCTTACTTTCTTGCAGTATAGCACATAGTCTTTTAGTTAGTCAGCAGAGTAGTGTAGATAGCTGCTGACAATCCAGAGCCGGGACCAGGCCGCAGACAGACAGGCTAAACCGACCGTCTGCGAACTGTCTTGAGACGTCACCCAGGTTCAACTGTATTGAGACTGTGTCTTTCCCCCGAACTAAATGTAAAAGTAGAAAAACAAAATCAGCCTGTTTCAGCAACCTAATCAATATTAAATCATACACAACACCTAGCAGCAACACCTCAGAACTAAAATTTGGGTTACTCAACATAAGATCACTAAACTCAAAAGCACTCATCGTAAATGATATTATAAGTGATCATAAATTCAATGTTTTCTGTCTCACGGAAACGTGGTCTAAACCAAATGAATATTTAGCACTAAATGAAGCCACCCCCCTAGGCTATAATTATGCACATAGCCCAAGAATATCAGGCAAAGGAGGTGGAGTATGTGTAATTTACCAAAATACCCTAGAAATTAGTCTTAAACAATGTGACACCTTCTCTTCTTTTGAGGTTCTCTCCACTATTATTACAAATCCGGTCACAAAAAAGGACGCATTTTTATTATGCAACATTTACAGACCACCAGGGCCTTACTTAGAATTTCTGAAAGAATTCAGCGATTTTGCTACAAACCTAGCGGTGTGCAATCATAAAGTTATAATTGTAGGAGATTTCAATATCCATTTTGAGAAGGAAAGTGACCCACTAAAAAAGGCATTTACCTCAATCTTAGACTCTATTGGTATTACTCAAAATGTAACAGGGCCTACACACTACTGCAGCCACACTTTAGACTTAGTTCTGACACTAGGTCTTAACATTGACAAAATTAATATCTTACCGCAATCCTCAGCAATCTCCGATCATTACTTAATTTCATATGAGCTACATTTTATCCATAATATATGTAAGAACCCTCGCTATTCTACAAGGCGTATAATAAAACCATCTACCGCCCTACAATTTATAGAAAACCTACCAGAACTATCGACCCCAGTTCCAACTCCATCAGACCCAATAGACCTAGATGTACTAACTGATTACCTAGAAAATACCTGTCGATCTACTTTAGAAAAGGTAGCACCACTTAAATATAAAAGTATAAGACAGAAAAAGCTCGCACCATGGTATAATGATAAGACCCGTACTTTAAAACAAAGATTACGAAAACTAGAGCGGAAATGGCGATCAACCAAGCTTGAAGTGTTCCATTCTGCCTGGAAGGACAGCCTTATAGAGTATAGAAATGCCCTCACTAAAGCTCGCTCAGCATATCTGGCCTCGCTGATCTCCCATAATAAAAATAATCCGAGAGCACTGTTTAGTGTGTTTTCTAGAATTACAAAAAATCAAGCAGGTTCTGAACAACTAATTCCAGCAACTCTCACCAGTAAAGATTTTATGGACTTTTTTAATAATAAAATTGAGAATATTAGACAACAAACTCTTGCCACAGGATCAAATCCATCCTGGCTGCCACCTGATGTGAATGAAATAAAACATAATATAACTGTAAAAGAAAGACTTGAAACCTTTTACCCACTCCCACAATTAGAACTAGAGAAGATTATCACCTCCGCAAACTGTACAACTTGCACACTTGATGCAATTCCCACAAAGTTGCTCAAAGAAGTACTACCAGCTATTATTGATCCTCTTTTAACTATAGTAAACTCATCGCTTAGTCTGGGCCATGTACCCAAAGCTTTTAAACTAGCAGTTATTAAACCTATGATCAAGAAACCAAATCTTGATGCTAGTACACTGTCTAATTACAGGCCTATTTCTAATTTGCCATTTCTGTCTAAGATCTTAGAAAAAGCTGTGGCCCAACAACTTAGTTCATATCTACATAAGAATCATATATATGAAAAATTCCAATCTGGATTCAGGCAACATCATAGTACAGAGACAGCTCTAGTCAAGATAACAAATGATCTTCTTCTTGCCTCTGATCAAGGCCACGTATCCCTGTTGGTGCTTCTTGACCTAAGCGCAGCCTTCGATACAATAGACCACAATATTCTCATAGAAAGGTTAGAAAACATGGTTGGAATCACAGGGACAGCCCTATTATGGTTCAAATCTTACTTAACGGAACGTTATCAATTCGTAAAAGTAAACAATCTAAATTCAAATTATTCTAAAGTAAGATTTGGAATTCCACAAGGCTCTATTTTAGGACCATTATTATTTACATTATACATGTTACCGCTAGGCACAGTTATAAGAAACCATGACATTAACTTTCACTGTTACGCAGACGACACACAATTGTATATTTCAGCCAAGCCCGATGACAAACACAGATTAAAGAAAATAGAGGACTGTGTAAAAGACGTGAAAGGCTGGATGTTGCGTAACTTCCTCCTTCTAAACAGCAACAAAACAGAGGTCCTGCTTTTGGGTCCAAAAGTGACAAGAAATAAATTATCAGACTTAATTTTAAATCTAGCTAACTTTCCAGTTAAACCTGGTTCAGCAGCAAAAAATCTTGGTGTCATAATTGACCCGGATTTATCATTTGATCAACACATAGGTAGTATCACTAGGACAGCTTTTTTACATCTTCGCAATATTGCTAAGATTAGAAATGCCTTATCCCTCCAGGACGCAGAAACATTAGTACATGCCTTTATTACTTCAAGGCTTGACTACTGTAACGCACTACTGTCAGGATGCACCAGCAGCAATTTAAGAAAACTTCAACTAGTTCAAAATGCTGCAGCTAGGGTCCTCACTAAAACTAGAAAATTTTAACATATCAGCCCAGTTTTATCATCACTTCATTGGCTGCCTGTTAAATTCCGCATTGACTACAAAATTTTGTTATTAACATATAAAGCTCTACATGGGCTTGCTCCTGAATATCTTCAAGATACAATTTCCTATTATGAGCCTCCACGTTTACTCAGATCACAGAATACTGGATTTTTAAATGTTCCCAGAATTCAGAAGGCCTCAGCTGGGGGAAGAGCCTTTTCTTATAAAGCCCCCCAACTCTGGAATGATCTTCCAGAAAATGTTCGGGACTCAGACACAGTCACAATCTTCAAATGTAGGCTAAAAACTCATTTGTTTAGTTTATCATTTGGTAGCTAATGCTCCCCCATAGATAAAGGCGGCAGATCCGGGGGGTCCATGGACACAGGGAATTATAGTAAACTGAGACGCTGGTGCTGTCGTCCCGCCGCTTCTCGCGATCACTCAGGTTTGTTGACGGTGGAGCGGAGGGATGCCAGTGTTTCAGGATGCTCCCGTGTCTGTGTGTCCTCCTGGTTCTCTCCTTTTAGTTAATGCTGTCATAGTCAGATCTGCCGGAGTCATTAGCCACACTCTGGAAATTTTCATATTTTCTATTTTACAAACACAAAACAGTTCAAAACTAATTCCATCCCTTTATATCCTTCCGAGTAAACGACTGCCCACCTGTCTGTCTGGACACTGATGGATGACTGTCGAGATCCTCCTCCACGCTTCAGACCAGCTGCCCACGCTCCAGCAACCACCAAGTGCCTTGAAGCTGTCCCTACACTGAAGTTCTCATGGACTACTAACTATCATCACCAGTAGATTGACCAGAGGAGGATGGGTCACCCCTTGTGAGCCTTGGTTCCTCCCAAGGTTTCTTCCTCAGCTGGGGGAGTTTTTCCTTGCCACTGTTGCCCCTGGCTTGCTCACTTGAGGGTTTTACATTTGTTTTTACAATTCATGTCAAATCTTTGTCTTACTGGAATTCTGTGAAGCTGCTTTGTGACAACATCAGTTGTGAAAAGCGCTATATAAATAAATTTGATTTGATTTGATTTAGTTCATGACTGATGCAGTTCACTGTAGAAGGAGCGAGGAGCTGTGTGTTTACAGTGTATTTCATGACTGATGCAGTTCACTGTAGAGGAAGTGAGGAGCAATGTGTGTACTGTGTAGTTTATGACTGATGTAGTTCTCTGTAGAGGGAGTGAGGAGCTGTGTGTGTACAGTGTAGTTTGTGACTGATGTAGTTCACTGTAGAGGGAGTGAGGTGCTGTGTGTGTACAGTGTAGTTCATGACTGCTGTAGTTCACTGTAGAGAGAGAAAGGAGCTGTGTGTGTACAGTGTAGTTTGTGGCTGATGTAGTTCACTGTAGAGGGAGCGAGGAGTTGTGTGTGTACAGTGTAGTTTATGACTGATGTAGTTTACTGTAGAGGGAGTGAGGAGCTGTGTGTGTACAGTGTAGTTTATGACTGATGTAGTTCACTATAGAGGGAGTGAAGAGCTGTAGGGCGATTGGGGAGCTTTGTGTGTACAGTGTAGATTATAACTGATGTGTAGTTTGTGACTGATGTAGATCTCTGTAGAGGGAGTGAGGAGCAATGTGTCTACAGTGTAGTTTGTGACTGATGTAGTTCACTGTAGAGGGAGCAAGGAGCTGTGTGTGTACAGTGTAGTTTATGACTGATGTAGTTCACTGTAGAGGGAGTGAGGACCTGTGTGTGTAAAGTGTAGTTTGTGACTGATGTAGTTCACTGTAGAGGGAGTGAGGAGCTGCATGTACAGTGTAGTTTATGACTGATGTAGTTCACTGTAGAGGGAGAGAGGAGCTGTGTGTGTACATTCTACTTTTTGACTGATGCAGTTCACTGTAGAGGGAGTGAGGAGCTGTGTGTCTACAGTGTAGTTCATGACTGATGCAGTTCACTGTAGAAGGAGCGAGGAGCTGTGTGTTTACAGTGTATTTCATGACTGATGCAGTTCACTGTAGAGGAAGTGAGGAGCAATGTGTGTACTGTGTAGTTTATGACTGATGTAGTTCTCTGTAGAGGGAGTGAGGAGCTGTGTGTGTACAGTGTAGTTTGTGACTGATGTAGTTCACTGTAGAGGGAGTGAGGTGCTGTGTGTGTACAGTGTAGTTCATGACTGCTGTAGTTCACTGTAGAGAGAGAGAGGAGCTGTGTGTGTACAGTGTAGTTTGTGGCTGATGTAGTTCACTGTAGAGGGAGCGAGGAGTTGTGTGTGTACAGTGTAGTTTATGACTGATGTAGTTTACTGTAGAGGGAGTGAGGAGCTGTGTGTGTACAGTGTAGTTTATGACTGATGTAGTTCACTATAGAGGGAGTGAAGAGCTGTAGGGCGATTGGGGAGCTTTGTGTGTACAGTGTAGATTATAACTGATGTGTAGTTTGTGACTGATGTAGATCTCTGTAGAGGGAGTGAGGAGCAATGTGTCTACAGTGTAGTTTGTGACTGATGTAGTTCACTGTAGAGGGAGCAAGGAGCTGTGTGTGTACAGTGTAGTTTATGACTGATGTAGTTCACTGTAGAGGGAGTGAGGACCTGTGTGTGTAAAGTGTAGTTTGTGACTGATGTAGTTCACTGTAGAGGGAGTGAGGAACTGCATGTACAGTGTAGTTTATGACTGATGTAGTTCGCTGTAGAGGGAGCGAGGAGATGTGTGTGTACATTCTACTTTTTGACTGATGTAGTTCACTGTAGAGGGAGCGAGGAGCTGTGTGTGTACAGTGTATTTTATGACTGATGCAGTTCACTGTAGAGGGAGTGAGGAGATGTGTGTGTACAGTGTAGTTTGTGACTGATGTAGTTCACTGTAGAGGGAGAGAGGAAATGTGTGTGTACAGTTTAGTTTATGACTGGTGTAGATCACTGTACAGGAAGTGAGGAGCTGTGTGTGTACAGTATAGGTTGTGACTGATGTAGTTCACTGTAGAGGGAGTGAGGAGCTGTGTGTTTACAGTGTAGTTCATGACTGATGTAGTTCACTGTAGAGGGAGTGAGGTGCTGTGTGTGTACAGTGTAGTTTGTGACTGATGTAGTTCACTGTAGAGAGCGAGGAGCAGTGTGTGTACAGTGTATTTTATGACTGATGCAGTTCACTGTAGAGGGAGTGAGGAGATGTGTGTGTACAGTGTAATTTGTGACTGATGTAGTTCACTGTAGAGGGAGTGAGGAGCTGTGTGTGTACAGTGTAATTTATGACTGATGTAGTTCACTGTAGAGGGAGTGAGGAGTTGTGTGTGTACAGTGTAGTTTGTGACTGATGTAGTTCACTGTAGAGGAAGCGAGGAGCTGTGTGTGTACAGTGTATTTTATGACTGATGTAGTTAACTGTAGAGGGAGTGAGGAGATGTGTGTGTACAGTGTAGTTCATGACTGATGTAGTTTACTGTAGAGGGAGTGAGGAGCTGTGTGTGTACAGTGTAGTTTATGAATGATGTAGTTCACTGTAAGGGGAGTGAAGAGCTGTAGGGCGAGTTTGGAGCTTTGTGTGTACAGTGTAGATTATGACTGATGTGTAGTTTGTGACTGATGTAGATCTCTGTAGAGGGAGTGAGGAGCTGTGTGTCTACAGTGTAGATCATGACTGATGCAGTTCACTGTAGAAGGAGCGAGGAGCTGTGAGTGTACAGTGTATTTCATGACTGATGCAGTTCACTGTATAGGGAGCGAGGAGCAATGTGTGTACAGTGTAGTTTATGACTAATGTAGTTCACTGTAGAGGGAGTGAGGTGCTGTGTGTGTACAGTGTAGTTCATGACTGCTGTAGTTCACTGTAGAGAGAGAGAGAGGAGCTGTGTGTGTACAGTGTAGTTTGTGACTGATGTAGTTCACTGTAGAGGGAGCGAGGAGCTGTGTGTGTACAGTGTAGTTTATGACTGATGTAGTTTACTGTAGAGGGAGTGAGGAGCTGTATGTGTACAGTGTAGTTCATGACTGATGTAGTTCACTGTAAGGGGAGTGAGGAGCTGTGTGTATACAGTGTAGTTTATGACTGATGTAGTTCACTGTAAGGGGAGTGAGGAGCTGTGTGTCTACAGTGTAGTTCATGACTGATGTAGTTTACCTTAGAGGGAACGAGAAGCTGTGTGTGTACAGTGCAGTTTGTGACTGATATAGTTTACTGTAGAGGGAGCGAGGAGCTGTGTGTGTACAATGTAGTTAATGACTGATGTAGTTCACTGTAGAGGGAGAGAGGAAATGTGTGTGTAAAGTTTAGTTTATGACTGGTGTAGTTCACTGTAGAGGGAGTGAGGAGCTGTGTGTGTACAGTGTAGGTTGTGACTGATGTAGTTCACTGTAGAGGGAGCGAGGAGATGTGTGTCTACAGTGCAGTTTGTGACTGATGTAGTTCACTGTAGAGGGAGTGAGGTGCTGTGTGTGTACAGTGTAGTTTGTGACTGATGTAGTTCACTGTAGAGGGAGCGAGGAGATGTGTGTGTACAGTGTAGTTTATGACTGTTGTAGTTCACTGTAGAGGGAGCGAGGAGATGTGTGTCTACAGTGTAGTTTGTGACTGATGTAGTTCACTGTAGAGGGAGTGAGGTGCTGTGTCTGTACAGTGTAGTTTGTGACTGATGTAGTTCACTGTAGAGAGCGAGGAGATGTGTGTGTACAGTGTAATTTATGACTGATGCAGTTCACTGTAGAGGGAGCGAGGAGATGTGTGTCTACAGTGTAGTTTGTGACTGATGTAGTTCACTGTAGAGGGAGTGAGGTGCTGTGTGTGTACAGTGTTGTTTGTGACTGATGTATTTCACTGTAGAGGGAGCGAGGAGATGTGTGTGTACAGTGTAGTTTGTGATTGAAATAGTTTACTGTAGAGGGAGCGAGGAGCTGTGTGTGTACAATGCAGTTAATGACTGATGTAGTTCACTGTAGAGGGAGAGAGGAAATGTGTGTGTACAGTTTAGTTTATGACTGGTGTAGTTCACTGTAGAGGGAGTGAGGAGCTGTGTGTGTACAGTGTAGTTTGTGACTGATGTAGTTCACTGTAGAGGGAGTGAGGAGCAGTGTGTGTACAGTGTAGTTCATGACTGATGTAGTTCACTGTAGAGGGAGCGAGGAGATGTGTGTCTACAGTGTAGCTTATGACTGATGTAGTTCACTGTAGAGGGAGCGAGGAGATGTGTGTCTACAGTGTAGTTTGTGACTGATGTAGTTCACTGTAGAGGGAGCGAGGAGCAGTGTGTGTACAGTGTAGTCTATGACTGATGTAGTTCAGTGTAGAGGGAGCGAGGAGATGTGTGTGTACAGTGCAGTTTATGACTGATGTAGTTCGCTGTAGAGGGAGCGAGGAGATGTGTGTCTACAGTGTAGTTTGTGACTGATGTAGTTCACTGTAGAGGGAGTGAGGTGCTGTGTGTGTACAGTGTAGTTTGTGACTGATGTAGTTAACTGTAGAGAGCGAGGAGCAGTGTGTGTACAGTGTATTTTATGACTGATGCAGTTCACTGTAGAGGGAGTGAGGAGATGTGTGTGTACAGTGTAATTTGTGACTGATGTAGTTCACTGTAGAGGGAGGGAGGAGCTGTGTGTGTACAGTGTAATTTATGACTGATGTAGTTCACTGTAGAGGGAGTGAGGAGCTGTGTGTGTACAGTGTATTTTATGACTGATGTAGTTAACTGTAGAGGGAGTGAGGAGATGTGTGTGTACAGTGTAGTTCATGACTGATGTAGTTTACTGTAGAGGGAGTGAGGAGCTGTGTGTGTACAGTGTAGTTTATGAATGATGTAGTTCACTGTAAGGGGAGTGAAGAGCTGTAGGGCGAGTTTGGAGCTTTGTGTGTACAGTGTAGATTATGACTGATGTGTAGTTTGTGACTGATGTAGATCTCTGTAGAGGGAGTGAGGAGCTGTGTGTCTACAGTGTATCTTGTGACTGATGTAGTTCACTGTAGAGGGAGTGAGGAGATGTGTGTGTACAGTGTAGTTTGTGATTGAAATAGTTTACTGTAGAGGGAGCGAGGAGCTGTGTGTGTACAATGCAGTTAATGACTGATGTAGTTCACTGTAGAGGGAGAGAGGAAATGTGTGTGTACAGTGTAGTTCATGACTGCTGTAGTTCACTGTAGAGAGAGAGAGAGGAGCTGTGTGTGTACAGTGTAGTTTGTGACTGATGTAGTTCACTGTAGAGGGAGCGAGGAGCTGTGTGTGTACAGTGTAGTTTATGACTGATGTAGTTTACTGTAGAGGGAGTGAGGAGCTGTATGTGTACAGTGTAGTTTATGACTGATGTAGTTCACTGTAAGGGGAGTGAGGAGCTGTGTGTATACAGTGTAGTTTATGACTGATGTAGTTCACTGTAAGGGGAGTGAGGAGCTGTGTGTCTACAGTGTAGTTCATGACTGATGTAGTTTACCTTAGAGGGAACGAGAAGCTGTGTGTGTACAGTGCAGTTTGTGACTGATATAGTTTACTGTAGAGGGAGCGAGGAGCTGTGTGTGTACAATGTAGTTAATGACTGATGTAGTTCACTGTAGAGGGAGAGAGGAAATGTGTGTGTACAGTTTAGTTTATGACTGGTGTAGTTCACTGTAGAAGGAGTGAGTAGCTGTGTGTGTACAGTGTAGGTTGTGACTGATGTAGTTCACTGTAGGGGGAGTGAGGAGCTGTGTGTTTACAGTGTAGTTCATGACTGATGTAGTCCACTGTAGAGGGAGAGAGGAGCTGTGTGTGTACATTCCACTTTTTGACTGATGTAGTTCACTGTAGGGGGAGTGAGGTGCTGTGTGTGTACAGTGTAGTTTGTGACTGATGTAGTTCACTGTAGAGGGAGCGAGGAGATGTGTGTGTACAGTGTAGTTTGTGATTGATGTAGTTCACTGTAGAGGGAGCGAGGAGATGTGTGTCTACAGTGTAGTTTGTGACTGATGTAGTTCACTGTAGAGGGAGTGAGGTGCTGTGTGTCTACAGTGTAGTTTGTGACTGATGTAGTTCACTGTAGAGGGAGTGACGTGCTGTGTGTGTACAGTGTAGTTTATGACTGATGTAGTTCACTGTAGAGGGAGTGAGGAGATGTGTGTGTACAGTGTAGTTGGTGATTGATATAGTTTACTGTAGAGGGAGCGAGGAGCTGTGTGTGTACAATGCAGTTAATGACTGATGTAGTTCACTGTAGAGGGAGAGAGGAAATGTGTGTGTACAGTTTAGTTTATGACTGGTGTAGTTCACTGTAGAGGGAGTGAGGAGCTGTGTGTTTACAGTGTAGTTCATGACTGATGTAGTTCACTGTAGAGGGAGAGAGGAGCTGTGTGTGTACATTCTACTTTTTGACTGATGTAGTTCACTGTAGAGGGAGTGAGGAGCTGTGTGTCTACAGTGTAGTTCATGGTGGAGATCTGGCAACCCGTTTGGCTGTTTCTGTACCCGTTTGGAAGCTGTTTTGATCGCTCGGGTTTTCCTGTTTACTCGTTTCTATTGTTATTTCTATATTTATATCTGTTTTTATAACCTACTAACCATCCATAGATCTATCTTTTAGATTGTCTTCGCAGGAATATTCATTACAGAGGCACTAAAACTGCCACCGGACCCTGGAGTAACGTTCTTGGTGTAAGTTACTAAAATTCACTAAAAGCGGTAAGTACCTGCAATTCCATGGCTACTACTGGCTGTTTTGCCTGCTCAGAGTGTGGCATGTTTAGTTTAACGCCCTTTTCCACCTCTAGCGATAAATATAGTGGTTGTATTTGTAGTAAGTGTCAGCTAGTTAGCTCTCTGGTGGATAAAGTGGACCAGCTAGAAGTGCGCATCCGGAGCTTATTATTGTTGAGGGATAAACAGCGAGATTCAGTGTTAGCAACTCCGGGTGCCTTAGGGAGAGTTAGCACCCCCACGACTCCGGTGTTAGAGCCCTCACAGCGGGGTGAATGGGTGAGGTCTCGGCGTCATAGCCGGAAAGCTAAGGCTGATGCTAACGCTGAGGCCAAAGCTAGCCCACCGGGACACCACGCTCCTCCGATTCGCGTGTCAAACAGGTTTGCCCCGCTCAGCGAAGCACCCGCTGAGGAGCCTGTTAAGAGTGCTCTGGTTATAGGAGACTCTATTGTTCGGCACGTGAAATTAGCTACTCCTTTAGGGGCGCCGGCAGTAACAGTTAGCTGTTTATCGGGAGCCAGAGCGCCGGATATTAGTGGCAACCTTAGACTGTTAGCTAATAGGAGATATTCGAGGGTAGTCATTCATGTAGGGGCCAATGATATTCGTCTGCGGCAGTCTGAGGTAACTAAGGGTAATATTAGAGAGGTGATTAAACTGGCCCAGACGATGTCCGATGCCGTAATCTGCTCTGGCCCCATACCAATGCGGCGTGGCGACGAAGCTTACAGCAGACTTTGGGCGTTAAACTGCTGGATGTCCAAGTGGTGTTCCGAAAATCAAGTGGGCTTTATAGACAATTGGCTATGTTTTGAGGGCAAGCCTGGTCTTATAGGTAGGGATGGTATCCACCCCACGCGGGAGGGTGCTGCCTTACTTTCTTGCAGTATAGCACATAGTCTTTTAGTTAGTCAGCAGAGTAGTGTAGATAGCTGCTGACAATCCAGAGCCGGGACCAGGCCGCAGACAGACAGGCTAAACCGACCGTCTGCGAACTGTCTTGAGACGTCACCCAGGTTCAACTGTATTGAGACTGTGTCTTTCCCCCGAACTAAATGTAAAAGTAGAAAAACAAAATCAGCCTGTTTCAGCAACCTAATCAATATTAAATCATACACAACACCTAGCAGCAACACCTCAGAACTAAAATTTGGGTTACTCAACATAAGATCACTAAACTCAAAAGCACTCATCGTAAATGATATTATAAGTGATCATAAATTCAATGTTTTCTGTCTCACGGAAACGTGGTCTAAACCAAATGAATATTTAGCACTAAATGAAGCCACCCCCCTAGGCTATAATTATGCACATAGCCCAAGAATATCAGGCAAAGGAGGTGGAGTATGTGTAATTTACCAAAATACCCTAGAAATTAGTCTTAAACAATGTGACACCTTCTCTTCTTTTGAGGTTCTCTCCACTATTATTACAAATCCGGTCACAAAAAAGGACGCATTTTTATTATGCAACATTTACAGACCACCAGGGCCTTACTTAGAATTTCTGAAAGAATTCAGCGATTTTGCTACAAACCTAGCGGTGTGCAATCATAAAGTTATAATTGTAGGAGATTTCAATATCCATTTTGAGAAGGAAAGTGACCCACTAAAAAAGGCATTTACCTCAATCTTAGACTCTATTGGTATTACTCAAAATGTAACAGGGCCTACACACTACTGCAGCCACACTTTAGACTTAGTTCTGACACTAGGTCTTAACATTGACAAAATTAATATCTTACCGCAATCCTCAGCAATCTCCGATCATTACTTAATTTCATATGAGCTACATTTTATCCATAATATATGTAAGAACCCTCGCTATTCTACAAGGCGTATAATAAAACCATCTACCGCCCTACAATTTATAGAAAACCTACCAGAACTATCGACCCCAGTTCCAACTCCATCAGACCCAATAGACCTAGATGTACTAACTGATTACCTAGAAAATACCTGTCGATCTACTTTAGAAAAGGTAGCACCACTTAAATATAAAAGTATAAGACAGAAAAAGCTCGCACCATGGTATAATGATAAGACCCGTACTTTAAAACAAAGATTACGAAAACTAGAGCGGAAATGGCGATCAACCAAGCTTGAAGTGTTCCATTCTGCCTGGAAGGACAGCCTTATAGAGTATAGAAATGCCCTCACTAAAGCTCGCTCAGCATATCTGGCCTCGCTGATCTCCCATAATAAAAATAATCCGAGAGCACTGTTTAGTGTGTTTTCTAGAATTACAAAAAATCAAGCAGGTTCTGAACAACTAATTCCAGCAACTCTCACCAGTAAAGATTTTATGGACTTTTTTAATAATAAAATTGAGAATATTAGACAACAAACTCTTGCCACAGGATCAAATCCATCCTGGCTGCCACCTGATGTGAATGAAATAAAACATAATATAACTGTAAAAGAAAGACTTGAAACCTTTTACCCACTCCCACAATTAGAACTAGAGAAGATTATCACCTCCGCAAACTGTACAACTTGCACACTTGATGCAATTCCCACAAAGTTGCTCAAAGAAGTACTACCAGCTATTATTGATCCTCTTTTAACTATAGTAAACTCATCGCTTAGTCTGGGCCATGTACCCAAAGCTTTTAAACTAGCAGTTATTAAACCTATGATCAAGAAACCAAATCTTGATGCTAGTACACTGTCTAATTACAGGCCTATTTCTAATTTGCCATTTCTGTCTAAGATCTTAGAAAAAGCTGTGGCCCAACAACTTAGTTCATATCTACATAAGAATCATATATATGAAAAATTCCAATCTGGATTCAGGCAACATCATAGTACAGAGACAGCTCTAGTCAAGATAACAAATGATCTTCTTCTTGCCTCTGATCAAGGCCACGTATCCCTGTTGGTGCTTCTTGACCTAAGCGCAGCCTTCGATACAATAGACCACAATATTCTCATAGAAAGGTTAGAAAACATGGTTGGAATCACAGGGACAGCCCTATTATGGTTCAAATCTTACTTAACGGAACGTTATCAATTCGTAAAAGTAAACAATCTAAATTCAAATTATTCTAAAGTAAGATTTGGAATTCCACAAGGCTCTATTTTAGGACCATTATTATTTACATTATACATGTTACCGCTAGGCACAGTTATAAGAAACCATGACATTAACTTTCACTGTTACGCAGACGACACACAATTGTATATTTCAGCCAAGCCCGATGACAAACACAGATTAAAGAAAATAGAGGACTGTGTAAAAGACGTGAAAGGCTGGATGTTGCGTAACTTCCTCCTTCTAAACAGCAACAAAACAGAGGTCCTGCTTTTGGGTCCAAAAGTGACAAGAAATAAATTATCAGACTTAATTTTAAATCTAGCTAACTTTCCAGTTAAACCTGGTTCAGCAGCAAAAAATCTTGGTGTCATAATTGACCCGGATTTATCATTTGATCAACACATAGGTAGTATCACTAGGACAGCTTTTTTACATCTTCGCAATATTGCTAAGATTAGAAATGCCTTATCCCTCCAGGACGCAGAAACATTAGTACATGCCTTTATTACTTCAAGGCTTGACTACTGTAACGCACTACTGTCAGGATGCACCAGCAGCAATTTAAGAAAACTTCAACTAGTTCAAAATGCTGCAGCTAGGGTCCTCACTAAAACTAGAAAATTTTAACATATCAGCCCAGTTTTATCATCACTTCATTGGCTGCCTGTTAAATTCCGCATTGACTACAAAATTTTGTTATTAACATATAAAGCTCTACATGGGCTTGCTCCTGAATATCTTCAAGATACAATTTCCTATTATGAGCCTCCACGTTTACTCAGATCACAGAATACTGGATTTTTAAATGTTCCCAGAATTCAGAAGGCCTCAGCTGGGGGAAGAGCCTTTTCTTATAAAGCCCCCCAACTCTGGAATGATCTTCCAGAAAATGTTCGGGACTCAGACACAGTCACAATCTTCAAATGTAGGCTAAAAACTCATTTGTTTAGTTTATCATTTGGTAGCTAATGCTCCCCCATAGATAAAGGCGGCAGATCCGGGGGGTCCATGGACACAGGGAATTATAGTAAACTGAGACGCTGGTGCTGTCGTCCCGCCGCTTCTCGCGATCACTCAGGTTTGTTGACGGTGGAGCGGAGGGATGCCAGTGTTTCAGGATGCTCCCGTGTCTGTGTGTCCTCCTGGTTCTCTCCTTTTAGTTAATGCTGTCATAGTCAGATCTGCCGGAGTCATTAGCCACACTCTGGAAATTTTCATATTTTCTATTTTACAAACACAAAACAGTTCAAAACTAATTCCATCCCTTTATATCCTTCCGAGTAAACGACTGCCCACCTGTCTGTCTGGACACTGATGGATGACTGTCGAGATCCTCCTCCACGCTTCAGACCAGCTGCCCACGCTCCAGCAACCACCAAGTGCCTTGAAGCTGTCCCTACACTGAAGTTCTCATGGACTACTAACTATCATCACCAGTAGATTGACCAGAGGAGGATGGGTCACCCCTTGTGAGCCTTGGTTCCTCCCAAGGTTTCTTCCTCAGCTGGGGGAGTTTTTCCTTGCCACTGTTGCCCCTGGCTTGCTCACTTGAGGGTTTTACATTTGTTTTTACAATTCATGTCAAATCTTTGTCTTACTGGAATTCTGTGAAGCTGCTTTGTGACAACATCAGTTGTGAAAAGCGCTATATAAATAAATTTGATTTGATTTGATTTAGTTCATGACTGATGCAGTTCACTGTAGAAGGAGCGAGGAGCTGTGTGTTTACAGTGTATTTCATGACTGATGCAGTTCACTGTAGAGGAAGTGAGGAGCAATGTGTGTACTGTGTAGTTTATGACTGATGTAGTTCTCTGTAGAGGGAGTGAGGAGCTGTGTGTGTACAGTGTAGTTTGTGACTGATGTAGTTCACTGTAGAGGGAGTGAGGTGCTGTGTGTGTACAGTGTAGTTCATGACTGCTGTAGTTCACTGTAGAGAGAGAAAGGAGCTGTGTGTGTACAGTGTAGTTTGTGGCTGATGTAGTTCACTGTAGAGGGAGCGAGGAGTTGTGTGTGTACAGTGTAGTTTATGACTGATGTAGTTTACTGTAGAGGGAGTGAGGAGCTGTGTGTGTACAGTGTAGTTTATGACTGATGTAGTTCACTATAGAGGGAGTGAAGAGCTGTAGGGCGATTGGGGAGCTTTGTGTGTACAGTGTAGATTATAACTGATGTGTAGTTTGTGACTGATGTAGATCTCTGTAGAGGGAGTGAGGAGCAATGTGTCTACAGTGTAGTTTGTGACTGATGTAGTTCACTGTAGAGGGAGCAAGGAGCTGTGTGTGTACAGTGTAGTTTATGACTGATGTAGTTCACTGTAGAGGGAGTGAGGACCTGTGTGTGTAAAGTGTAGTTTGTGACTGATGTAGTTCACTGTAGAGGGAGTGAGGAGCTGCATGTACAGTGTAGTTTATGACTGATGTAGTTCACTGTAGAGGGAGAGAGGAGCTGTGTGTGTACATTCTACTTTTTGACTGATGCAGTTCACTGTAGAGGGAGTGAGGAGCTGTGTGTCTACAGTGTAGTTCATGACTGATGCAGTTCACTGTAGAAGGAGCGAGGAGCTGTGTGTTTACAGTGTATTTCATGACTGATGCAGTTCACTGTAGAGGAAGTGAGGAGCAATGTGTGTACTGTGTAGTTTATGACTGATGTAGTTCTCTGTAGAGGGAGTGAGGAGCTGTGTGTGTACAGTGTAGTTTGTGACTGATGTAGTTCACTGTAGAGGGAGTGAGGTGCTGTGTGTGTACAGTGTAGTTCATGACTGCTGTAGTTCACTGTAGAGAGAGAGAGGAGCTGTGTGTGTACAGTGTAGTTTGTGGCTGATGTAGTTCACTGTAGAGGGAGCGAGGAGTTGTGTGTGTACAGTGTAGTTTATGACTGATGTAGTTTACTGTAGAGGGAGTGAGGAGCTGTGTGTGTACAGTGTAGTTTATGACTGATGTAGTTCACTATAGAGGGAGTGAAGAGCTGTAGGGCGATTGGGGAGCTTTGTGTGTACAGTGTAGATTATAACTGATGTGTAGTTTGTGACTGATGTAGATCTCTGTAGAGGGAGTGAGGAGCAATGTGTCTACAGTGTAGTTTGTGACTGATGTAGTTCACTGTAGAGGGAGCAAGGAGCTGTGTGTGTACAGTGTAGTTTATGACTGATGTAGTTCACTGTAGAGGGAGTGAGGACCTGTGTGTGTAAAGTGTAGTTTGTGACTGATGTAGTTCACTGTAGAGGGAGTGAGGAACTGCATGTACAGTGTAGTTTATGACTGATGTAGTTCGCTGTAGAGGGAGCGAGGAGATGTGTGTGTACATTCTACTTTTTGACTGATGTAGTTCACTGTAGAGGGAGCGAGGAGCTGTGTGTGTACAGTGTATTTTATGACTGATGCAGTTCACTGTAGAGGGAGTGAGGAGATGTGTGTGTACAGTGTAGTTTGTGACTGATGTAGTTCACTGTAGAGGGAGAGAGGAAATGTGTGTGTACAGTTTAGTTTATGACTGGTGTAGATCACTGTACAGGAAGTGAGGAGCTGTGTGTGTACAGTATAGGTTGTGACTGATGTAGTTCACTGTAGAGGGAGTGAGGAGCTGTGTGTTTACAGTGTAGTTCATGACTGATGTAGTTCACTGTAGAGGGAGTGAGGTGCTGTGTGTGTACAGTGTAGTTTGTGACTGATGTAGTTCACTGTAGAGAGCGAGGAGCAGTGTGTGTACAGTGTATTTTATGACTGATGCAGTTCACTGTAGAGGGAGTGAGGAGATGTGTGTGTACAGTGTAATTTGTGACTGATGTAGTTCACTGTAGAGGGAGTGAGGAGCTGTGTGTGTACAGTGTAATTTATGACTGATGTAGTTCACTGTAGAGGGAGTGAGGAGTTGTGTGTGTACAGTGTAGTTTGTGACTGATGTAGTTCACTGTAGAGGAAGCGAGGAGCTGTGTGTGTACAGTGTATTTTATGACTGATGTAGTTAACTGTAGAGGGAGTGAGGAGATGTGTGTGTACAGTGTAGTTCATGACTGATGTAGTTTACTGTAGAGGGAGTGAGGAGCTGTGTGTGTACAGTGTAGTTTATGAATGATGTAGTTCACTGTAAGGGGAGTGAAGAGCTGTAGGGCGAGTTTGGAGCTTTGTGTGTACAGTGTAGATTATGACTGATGTGTAGTTTGTGACTGATGTAGATCTCTGTAGAGGGAGTGAGGAGCTGTGTGTCTACAGTGTAGATCATGACTGATGCAGTTCACTGTAGAAGGAGCGAGGAGCTGTGAGTGTACAGTGTATTTCATGACTGATGCAGTTCACTGTATAGGGAGCGAGGAGCAATGTGTGTACAGTGTAGTTTATGACTAATGTAGTTCACTGTAGAGGGAGTGAGGTGCTGTGTGTGTACAGTGTAGTTCATGACTGCTGTAGTTCACTGTAGAGAGAGAGAGAGGAGCTGTGTGTGTACAGTGTAGTTTGTGACTGATGTAGTTCACTGTAGAGGGAGCGAGGAGCTGTGTGTGTACAGTGTAGTTTATGACTGATGTAGTTTACTGTAGAGGGAGTGAGGAGCTGTATGTGTACAGTGTAGTTTATGACTGATGTAGTTCACTGTAAGGGGAGTGAGGAGCTGTGTGTATACAGTGTAGTTTATGACTGATGTAGTTCACTGTAAGGGGAGTGAGGAGCTGTGTGTCTACAGTGTAGTTCATGACTGATGTAGTTTACCTTAGAGGGAACGAGAAGCTGTGTGTGTACAGTGCAGTTTGTGACTGATATAGTTTACTGTAGAGGGAGCGAGGAGCTGTGTGTGTACAATGTAGTTAATGACTGATGTAGTTCACTGTAGAGGGAGAGAGGAAATGTGTGTGTAAAGTTTAGTTTATGACTGGTGTAGTTCACTGTAGAGGGAGTGAGGAGCTGTGTGTGTACAGTGTAGGTTGTGACTGATGTAGTTCACTGTAGAGGGAGCGAGGAGATGTGTGTCTACAGTGCAGTTTGTGACTGATGTAGTTCACTGTAGAGGGAGTGAGGTGCTGTGTGTGTACAGTGTAGTTTGTGACTGATGTAGTTCACTGTAGAGGGAGCGAGGAGATGTGTGTGTACAGTGTAGTTTATGACTGTTGTAGTTCACTGTAGAGGGAGCGAGGAGATGTGTGTCTACAGTGTAGTTTGTGACTGATGTAGTTCACTGTAGAGGGAGTGAGGTGCTGTGTCTGTACAGTGTAGTTTGTGACTGATGTAGTTCACTGTAGAGAGCGAGGAGATGTGTGTGTACAGTGTAATTTATGACTGATGCAGTTCACTGTAGAGGGAGCGAGGAGATGTGTGTCTACAGTGTAGTTTGTGACTGATGTAGTTCACTGTAGAGGGAGTGAGGTGCTGTGTGTGTACAGTGTTGTTTGTGACTGATGTATTTCACTGTAGAGGGAGCGAGGAGATGTGTGTGTACAGTGTAGTTTGTGATTGAAATAGTTTACTGTAGAGGGAGCGAGGAGCTGTGTGTGTACAATGCAGTTAATGACTGATGTAGTTCACTGTAGAGGGAGAGAGGAAATGTGTGTGTACAGTTTAGTTTATGACTGGTGTAGTTCACTGTAGAGGGAGTGAGGAGCTGTGTGTGTACAGTGTAGTTTGTGACTGATGTAGTTCACTGTAGAGGGAGTGAGGAGCAGTGTGTGTACAGTGTAGTTCATGACTGATGTAGTTCACTGTAGAGGGAGCGAGGAGATGTGTGTCTACAGTGTAGCTTATGACTGATGTAGTTCACTGTAGAGGGAGCGAGGAGATGTGTGTCTACAGTGTAGTTTGTGACTGATGTAGTTCACTGTAGAGGGAGCGAGGAGCAGTGTGTGTACAGTGTAGTCTATGACTGATGTAGTTCAGTGTAGAGGGAGCGAGGAGATGTGTGTGTACAGTGCAGTTTATGACTGATGTAGTTCGCTGTAGAGGGAGCGAGGAGATGTGTGTCTACAGTGTAGTTTGTGACTGATGTAGTTCACTGTAGAGGGAGTGAGGTGCTGTGTGTGTACAGTGTAGTTTGTGACTGATGTAGTTAACTGTAGAGAGCGAGGAGCAGTGTGTGTACAGTGTATTTTATGACTGATGCAGTTCACTGTAGAGGGAGTGAGGAGATGTGTGTGTACAGTGTAATTTGTGACTGATGTAGTTCACTGTAGAGGGAGGGAGGAGCTGTGTGTGTACAGTGTAATTTATGACTGATGTAGTTCACTGTAGAGGGAGTGAGGAGCTGTGTGTGTACAGTGTATTTTATGACTGATGTAGTTAACTGTAGAGGGAGTGAGGAGATGTGTGTGTACAGTGTAGTTCATGACTGATGTAGTTTACTGTAGAGGGAGTGAGGAGCTGTGTGTGTACAGTGTAGTTTATGAATGATGTAGTTCACTGTAAGGGGAGTGAAGAGCTGTAGGGCGAGTTTGGAGCTTTGTGTGTACAGTGTAGATTATGACTGATGTGTAGTTTGTGACTGATGTAGATCTCTGTAGAGGGAGTGAGGAGCTGTGTGTCTACAGTGTATCTTGTGACTGATGTAGTTCACTGTAGAGGGAGTGAGGAGATGTGTGTGTACAGTGTAGTTTGTGATTGAAATAGTTTACTGTAGAGGGAGCGAGGAGCTGTGTGTGTACAATGCAGTTAATGACTGATGTAGTTCACTGTAGAGGGAGAGAGGAAATGTGTGTGTACAGTGTAGTTCATGACTGCTGTAGTTCACTGTAGAGAGAGAGAGAGGAGCTGTGTGTGTACAGTGTAGTTTGTGACTGATGTAGTTCACTGTAGAGGGAGCGAGGAGCTGTGTGTGTACAGTGTAGTTTATGACTGATGTAGTTTACTGTAGAGGGAGTGAGGAGCTGTATGTGTACAGTGTAGTTTATGACTGATGTAGTTCACTGTAAGGGGAGTGAGGAGCTGTGTGTATACAGTGTAGTTTATGACTGATGTAGTTCACTGTAAGGGGAGTGAGGAGCTGTGTGTCTACAGTGTAGTTCATGACTGATGTAGTTTACCTTAGAGGGAACGAGAAGCTGTGTGTGTACAGTGCAGTTTGTGACTGATATAGTTTACTGTAGAGGGAGCGAGGAGCTGTGTGTGTACAATGTAGTTAATGACTGATGTAGTTCACTGTAGAGGGAGAGAGGAAATGTGTGTGTACAGTTTAGTTTATGACTGGTGTAGTTCACTGTAGAAGGAGTGAGTAGCTGTGTGTGTACAGTGTAGGTTGTGACTGATGTAGTTCACTGTAGGGGGAGTGAGGAGCTGTGTGTTTACAGTGTAGTTCATGACTGATGTAGTCCACTGTAGAGGGAGAGAGGAGCTGTGTGTGTACATTCCACTTTTTGACTGATGTAGTTCACTGTAGGGGGAGTGAGGTGCTGTGTGTGTACAGTGTAGTTTGTGACTGATGTAGTTCACTGTAGAGGGAGCGAGGAGATGTGTGTGTACAGTGTAGTTTGTGATTGATGTAGTTCACTGTAGAGGGAGCGAGGAGATGTGTGTCTACAGTGTAGTTTGTGACTGATGTAGTTCACTGTAGAGGGAGTGAGGTGCTGTGTGTCTACAGTGTAGTTTGTGACTGATGTAGTTCACTGTAGAGGGAGTGACGTGCTGTGTGTGTACAGTGTAGTTTATGACTGATGTAGTTCACTGTAGAGGGAGTGAGGAGATGTGTGTGTACAGTGTAGTTGGTGATTGATATAGTTTACTGTAGAGGGAGCGAGGAGCTGTGTGTGTACAATGCAGTTAATGACTGATGTAGTTCACTGTAGAGGGAGAGAGGAAATGTGTGTGTACAGTTTAGTTTATGACTGGTGTAGTTCACTGTAGAGGGAGTGAGGAGCTGTGTGTTTACAGTGTAGTTCATGACTGATGTAGTTCACTGTAGAGGGAGAGAGGAGCTGTGTGTGTACATTCTACTTTTTGACTGATGTAGTTCACTGTAGAGGGAGTGAGGAGCTGTGTGTCTACAGTGTAGTTCATGGTGGAGATCTGGCAACCCGTTTGGCTGTTTCTGTACCCGTTTGGAAGCTGTTTTGATCGCTCGGGTTTTCCTGTTTACTCGTTTCTATTGTTATTTCTATATTTATATCTGTTTTTATAACCTACTAACCATCCATAGATCTATCTTTTAGATTGTCTTCGCAGGAATATTCATTACAGAGGCACTAAAACTGCCACCGGACCCTGGAGTAACGTTCTTGGTGTAAGTTACTAAAATTCACTAAAAGCGGTAAGTACCTGCAATTCCATGGCTACTACTGGCTGTTTTGCCTGCTCAGAGTGTGGCATGTTTAGTTTAACGCCCTTTTCCACCTCTAGCGATAAATATAGTGGTTGTATTTGTAGTAAGTGTCAGCTAGTTAGCTCTCTGGTGGATAAAGTGGACCAGCTAGAAGTGCGCATCCGGAGCTTATTATTGTTGAGGGATAAACAGCGAGATTCAGTGTTAGCAACTCCGGGTGCCTTAGGGAGAGTTAGCACCCCCACGACTCCGGTGTTAGAGCCCTCACAGCGGGGTGAATGGGTGAGGTCTCGGCGTCATAGCCGGAAAGCTAAGGCTGATGCTAACGCTGAGGCCAAAGCTAGCCCACCGGGACACCACGCTCCTCCGATTCGCGTGTCAAACAGGTTTGCCCCGCTCAGCGAAGCACCCGCTGAGGAGCCTGTTAAGAGTGCTCTGGTTATAGGAGACTCTATTGTTCGGCACGTGAAATTAGCTACTCCTTTAGGGGCGCCGGCAGTAACAGTTAGCTGTTTATCGGGAGCCAGAGCGCCGGATATTAGTGGCAACCTTAGACTGTTAGCTAATAGGAGATATTCGAGGGTAGTCATTCATGTAGGGGCCAATGATATTCGTCTGCGGCAGTCTGAGGTAACTAAGGGTAATATTAGAGAGGTGATTAAACTGGCCCAGACGATGTCCGATGCCGTAATCTGCTCTGGCCCCATACCAATGCGGCGTGGCGACGAAGCTTACAGCAGACTTTGGGCGTTAAACTGCTGGATGTCCAAGTGGTGTTCCGAAAATCAAGTGGGCTTTATAGACAATTGGCTATGTTTTGAGGGCAAGCCTGGTCTTATAGGTAGGGATGGTATCCACCCCACGCGGGAGGGTGCTGCCTTACTTTCTTGCAGTATAGCACATAGTCTTTTAGTTAGTCAGCAGAGTAGTGTAGATAGCTGCTGACAATCCAGAGCCGGGACCAGGCCGCAGACAGACAGGCTAAACCGACCGTCTGCGAACTGTCTTGAGACGTCACCCAGGTTCAACTGTATTGAGACTGTGTCTTTCCCCCGAACTAAATGTAAAAGTAGAAAAACAAAATCAGCCTGTTTCAGCAACCTAATCAATATTAAATCATACACAACACCTAGCAGCAACACCTCAGAACTAAAATTTGGGTTACTCAACATAAGATCACTAAACTCAAAAGCACTCATCGTAAATGATATTATAAGTGATCATAAATTCAATGTTTTCTGTCTCACGGAAACGTGGTCTAAACCAAATGAATATTTAGCACTAAATGAAGCCACCCCCCTAGGCTATAATTATGCACATAGCCCAAGAATATCAGGCAAAGGAGGTGGAGTATGTGTAATTTACCAAAATACCCTAGAAATTAGTCTTAAACAATGTGACACCTTCTCTTCTTTTGAGGTTCTCTCCACTATTATTACAAATCCGGTCACAAAAAAGGACGCATTTTTATTATGCAACATTTACAGACCACCAGGGCCTTACTTAGAATTTCTGAAAGAATTCAGCGATTTTGCTACAAACCTAGCGGTGTGCAATCATAAAGTTATAATTGTAGGAGATTTCAATATCCATTTTGAGAAGGAAAGTGACCCACTAAAAAAGGCATTTACCTCAATCTTAGACTCTATTGGTATTACTCAAAATGTAACAGGGACTACACACTACTGCAGCCACACTTTAGACTTAGTTCTGACACTAGGTCTTAACATTGACAAAATTAATATCTTACCGCAATCCTCAGCAATCTCCGATCATTACTTAATTTCATATGAGCTACATTTTATCCATAATATATGTAAGAACCCTCGCTATTCTACAAGGCGTATAATAAAACCATCTACCGCCCTACAATTTATAGAAAACCTACCAGAACTATCGACCCCAGTTCCAACTCCATCAGACCCAATAGACCTAGATGTACTAACTGATTACCTAGAAAATACCTGTCGATCTACTTTAGAAAAGGTAGCACCACTTAAATATAAAAGTATAAGACAGAAAAAGCTCGCACCATGGTATAATGATAAGACCCGTACTTTAAAACAAAGATTACGAAAACTAGAGCGGAAATGGCGATCAACCAAGCTTGAAGTGTTCCATTCTGCCTGGAAGGACAGCCTTATAGAGTATAGAAATGCCCTCACTAAAGCTCGCTCAGCATATCTGGCCTCGCTGATCTCCCATAATAAAAATAATCCGAGAGCACTGTTTAGTGTGTTTTCTAGAATTACAAAAAATCAAGCAGGTTCTGAACAACTAATTCCAGCAACTCTCACCAGTAAAGATTTTATGGACTTTTTTAATAATAAAATTGAGAATATTAGACAACAAACTCTTGCCACAGGATCAAATCCATCCTGGCTGCCACCTGATGTGAATGAAATAAAACATAATATAACTGTAAAAGAAAGACTTGAAACCTTTTACCCACTCCCACAATTAGAACTAGAGAAGATTATCACCTCCGCAAACTGTACAACTTGCACACTTGATGCAATTCCCACAAAGTTGCTCAAAGAAGTACTACCAGCTATTATTGATCCTCTTTTAACTATAGTAAACTCATCGCTTAGTCTGGGCCATGTACCCAAAGCTTTTAAACTAGCAGTTATTAAACCTATGATCAAGAAACCAAATCTTGATGCTAGTACACTGTCTAATTACAGGCCTATTTCTAATTTGCCATTTCTGTCTAAGATCTTAGAAAAAGCTGTGGCCCAACAACTTAGTTCATATCTACATAAGAATCATATATATGAAAAATTCCAATCTGGATTCAGGCAACATCATAGTACAGAGACAGCTCTAGTCAAGATAACAAATGATCTTCTTCTTGCCTCTGATCAAGGCCACGTATCCCTGTTGGTGCTTCTTGACCTAAGCGCAGCCTTCGATACAATAGACCACAATATTCTCATAGAAAGGTTAGAAAACATGGTTGGAATCACAGGGACAGCCCTATTATGGTTCAAATCTTACTTAACGGAACGTTATCAATTCGTAAAAGTAAACAATCTAAATTCAAATTATTCTAAAGTAAGATTTGGAATTCCACAAGGCTCTATTTTAGGACCATTATTATTTACATTATACATGTTACCGCTAGGCACAGTTATAAGAAACCATGACATTAACTTTCACTGTTACGCAGACGACACACAATTGTATATTTCAGCCAAGCCCGATGACAAACACAGATTAAAGAAAATAGAGGACTGTGTAAAAGACGTGAAAGGCTGGATGTTGCGTAACTTCCTCCTTCTAAACAGCAACAAAACAGAGGTCCTGCTTTTGGGTCCAAAAGTGACAAGAAATAAATTATCAGACTTAATTTTAAATCTAGCTAACTTTCCAGTTAAACCTGGTTCAGCAGCAAAAAATCTTGGTGTCATAATTGACCCGGATTTATCATTTGATCAACACATAGGTAGTATCACTAGGACAGCTTTTTTACATCTTCGCAATATTGCTAAGATTAGAAATGCCTTATCCCTCCAGGACGCAGAAACATTAGTACATGCCTTTATTACTTCAAGGCTTGACTACTGTAACGCACTACTGTCAGGATGCACCAGCAGCAATTTAAGAAAACTTCAACTAGTTCAAAATGCTGCAGCTAGGGTCCTCACTAAAACTAGAAAATTTTAACATATCAGCCCAGTTTTATCATCACTTCATTGGCTGCCTGTTAAATTCCGCATTGACTACAAAATTTTGTTATTAACATATAAAGCTCTACATGGGCTTGCTCCTGAATATCTTCAAGATACAATTTCCTATTATGAGCCTCCACGTTTACTCAGATCACAGAATACTGGATTTTTAAATGTTCCCAGAATTCAGAAGGCCTCAGCTGGGGGAAGAGCCTTTTCTTATAAAGCCCCCCAACTCTGGAATGATCTTCCAGAAAATGTTCGGGACTCAGACACAGTCACAATCTTCAAATGTAGGCTAAAAACTCATTTGTTTAGTTTATCATTTGGTAGCTAATGCTCCCCCATAGATAAAGGCGGCAGATCCGGGGGGTCCATGGACACAGGGAATTATAGTAAACTGAGACGCTGGTGCTGTCGTCCCGCCGCTTCTCGCGATCACTCAGGTTTGTTGACGGTGGAGCGGAGGGATGCCAGTGTTTCAGGATGCTCCCGTGTCTGTGTGTCCTCCTGGTTCTCTCCTTTTAGTTAATGCTGTCATAGTCAGATCTGCCGGAGTCATTAGCCACACTCTGGAAATTTTCATATTTTCTATTTTACAAACACAAAACAGTTCAAAACTAATTCCATCCCTTTATATCCTTCCGAGTAAACGACTGCCCACCTGTCTGTCTGGACACTGATGGATGACTGTCGAGATCCTCCTCCACGCTTCAGACCAGCTGCCCACGCTCCAGCAACCACCAAGTGCCTTGAAGCTGTCCCTACACTGAAGTTCTCATGGACTACTAACTATCATCACCAGTAGATTGACCAGAGGAGGATGGGTCACCCCTTGTGAGCCTTGGTTCCTCCCAAGGTTTCTTCCTCAGCTGGGGGAGTTTTTCCTTGCCACTGTTGCCCCTGGCTTGCTCACTTGAGGGTTTTACATTTGTTTTTACAATTCATGTCAAATCTTTGTCTTACTGGAATTCTGTGAAGCTGCTTTGTGACAACATCAGTTGTGAAAAGCGCTATATAAATAAATTTGATTTGATTTGATTTAGTTCATGACTGATGCAGTTCACTGTAGAAGGAGCGAGGAGCTGTGTGTTTACAGTGTATTTCATGACTGATGCAGTTCACTGTAGAGGAAGTGAGGAGCAATGTGTGTACTGTGTAGTTTATGACTGATGTAGTTCTCTGTAGAGGGAGTGAGGAGCTGTGTGTGTACAGTGTAGTTTGTGACTGATGTAGTTCACTGTAGAGGGAGTGAGGTGCTGTGTGTGTACAGTGTAGTTCATGACTGCTGTAGTTCACTGTAGAGAGAGAAAGGAGCTGTGTGTGTACAGTGTAGTTTGTGGCTGATGTAGTTCACTGTAGAGGGAGCGAGGAGTTGTGTGTGTACAGTGTAGTTTATGACTGATGTAGTTTACTGTAGAGGGAGTGAGGAGCTGTGTGTGTACAGTGTAGTTTATGACTGATGTAGTTCACTATAGAGGGAGTGAAGAGCTGTAGGGCGATTGGGGAGCTTTGTGTGTACAGTGTAGATTATAACTGATGTGTAGTTTGTGACTGATGTAGATCTCTGTAGAGGGAGTGAGGAGCAATGTGTCTACAGTGTAGTTTGTGACTGATGTAGTTCACTGTAGAGGGAGCAAGGAGCTGTGTGTGTACAGTGTAGTTTATGACTGATGTAGTTCACTGTAGAGGGAGTGAGGACCTGTGTGTGTAAAGTGTAGTTTGTGACTGATGTAGTTCACTGTAGAGGGAGTGAGGAGCTGCATGTACAGTGTAGTTTATGACTGATGTAGTTCACTGTAGAGGGAGAGAGGAGCTGTGTGTGTACATTCTACTTTTTGACTGATGCAGTTCACTGTAGAGGGAGTGAGGAGCTGTGTGTCTACAGTGTAGTTCATGACTGATGCAGTTCACTGTAGAAGGAGCGAGGAGCTGTGTGTTTACAGTGTATTTCATGACTGATGCAGTTCACTGTAGAGGAAGTGAGGAGCAATGTGTGTACTGTGTAGTTTATGACTGATGTAGTTCTCTGTAGAGGGAGTGAGGAGCTGTGTGTGTACAGTGTAGTTTGTGACTGATGTAGTTCACTGTAGAGGGAGTGAGGTGCTGTGTGTGTACAGTGTAGTTCATGACTGCTGTAGTTCACTGTAGAGAGAGAGAGGAGCTGTGTGTGTACAGTGTAGTTTGTGGCTGATGTAGTTCACTGTAGAGGGAGCGAGGAGTTGTGTGTGTACAGTGTAGTTTATGACTGATGTAGTTTACTGTAGAGGGAGTGAGGAGCTGTGTGTGTACAGTGTAGTTTATGACTGATGTAGTTCACTATAGAGGGAGTGAAGAGCTGTAGGGCGATTGGGGAGCTTTGTGTGTACAGTGTAGATTATAACTGATGTGTAGTTTGTGACTGATGTAGATCTCTGTAGAGGGAGTGAGGAGCAATGTGTCTACAGTGTAGTTTGTGACTGATGTAGTTCACTGTAGAGGGAGCAAGGAGCTGTGTGTGTACAGTGTAGTTTATGACTGATGTAGTTCACTGTAGAGGGAGTGAGGACCTGTGTGTGTAAAGTGTAGTTTGTGACTGATGTAGTTCACTGTAGAGGGAGTGAGGAACTGCATGTACAGTGTAGTTTATGACTGATGTAGTTCGCTGTAGAGGGAGCGAGGAGATGTGTGTGTACATTCTACTTTTTGACTGATGTAGTTCACTGTAGAGGGAGCGAGGAGCTGTGTGTGTACAGTGTATTTTATGACTGATGCAGTTCACTGTAGAGGGAGTGAGGAGATGTGTGTGTACAGTGTAGTTTGTGACTGATGTAGTTCACTGTAGAGGGAGAGAGGAAATGTGTGTGTACAGTTTAGTTTATGACTGGTGTAGATCACTGTACAGGAAGTGAGGAGCTGTGTGTGTACAGTATAGGTTGTGACTGATGTAGTTCACTGTAGAGGGAGTGAGGAGCTGTGTGTTTACAGTGTAGTTCATGACTGATGTAGTTCACTGTAGAGGGAGTGAGGTGCTGTGTGTGTACAGTGTAGTTTGTGACTGATGTAGTTCACTGTAGAGAGCGAGGAGCAGTGTGTGTACAGTGTATTTTATGACTGATGCAGTTCACTGTAGAGGGAGTGAGGAGATGTGTGTGTACAGTGTAATTTGTGACTGATGTAGTTCACTGTAGAGGGAGTGAGGAGCTGTGTGTGTACAGTGTAATTTATGACTGATGTAGTTCACTGTAGAGGGAGTGAGGAGTTGTGTGTGTACAGTGTAGTTTGTGACTGATGTAGTTCACTGTAGAGGAAGCGAGGAGCTGTGTGTGTACAGTGTATTTTATGACTGATGTAGTTAACTGTAGAGGGAGTGAGGAGATGTGTGTGTACAGTGTAGTTCATGACTGATGTAGTTTACTGTAGAGGGAGTGAGGAGCTGTGTGTGTACAGTGTAGTTTATGAATGATGTAGTTCACTGTAAGGGGAGTGAAGAGCTGTAGGGCGAGTTTGGAGCTTTGTGTGTACAGTGTAGATTATGACTGATGTGTAGTTTGTGACTGATGTAGATCTCTGTAGAGGGAGTGAGGAGCTGTGTGTCTACAGTGTAGATCATGACTGATGCAGTTCACTGTAGAAGGAGCGAGGAGCTGTGAGTGTACAGTGTATTTCATGACTGATGCAGTTCACTGTATAGGGAGCGAGGAGCAATGTGTGTACAGTGTAGTTTATGACTAATGTAGTTCACTGTAGAGGGAGTGAGGTGCTGTGTGTGTACAGTGTAGTTCATGACTGCTGTAGTTCACTGTAGAGAGAGAGAGAGGAGCTGTGTGTGTACAGTGTAGTTTGTGACTGATGTAGTTCACTGTAGAGGGAGCGAGGAGCTGTGTGTGTACAGTGTAGTTTATGACTGATGTAGTTTACTGTAGAGGGAGTGAGGAGCTGTATGTGTACAGTGTAGTTTATGACTGATGTAGTTCACTGTAAGGGGAGTGAGGAGCTGTGTGTATACAGTGTAGTTTATGACTGATGTAGTTCACTGTAAGGGGAGTGAGGAGCTGTGTGTCTACAGTGTAGTTCATGACTGATGTAGTTTACCTTAGAGGGAACGAGAAGCTGTGTGTGTACAGTGCAGTTTGTGACTGATATAGTTTACTGTAGAGGGAGCGAGGAGCTGTGTGTGTACAATGTAGTTAATGACTGATGTAGTTCACTGTAGAGGGAGAGAGGAAATGTGTGTGTAAAGTTTAGTTTATGACTGGTGTAGTTCACTGTAGAGGGAGTGAGGAGCTGTGTGTGTACAGTGTAGGTTGTGACTGATGTAGTTCACTGTAGAGGGAGCGAGGAGATGTGTGTCTACAGTGCAGTTTGTGACTGATGTAGTTCACTGTAGAGGGAGTGAGGTGCTGTGTGTGTACAGTGTAGTTTGTGACTGATGTAGTTCACTGTAGAGGGAGCGAGGAGATGTGTGTGTACAGTGTAGTTTATGACTGTTGTAGTTCACTGTAGAGGGAGCGAGGAGATGTGTGTCTACAGTGTAGTTTGTGACTGATGTAGTTCACTGTAGAGGGAGTGAGGTGCTGTGTCTGTACAGTGTAGTTTGTGACTGATGTAGTTCACTGTAGAGAGCGAGGAGATGTGTGTGTACAGTGTAATTTATGACTGATGCAGTTCACTGTAGAGGGAGCGAGGAGATGTGTGTCTACAGTGTAGTTTGTGACTGATGTAGTTCACTGTAGAGGGAGTGAGGTGCTGTGTGTGTACAGTGTTGTTTGTGACTGATGTATTTCACTGTAGAGGGAGCGAGGAGATGTGTGTGTACAGTGTAGTTTGTGATTGAAATAGTTTACTGTAGAGGGAGCGAGGAGCTGTGTGTGTACAATGCAGTTAATGACTGATGTAGTTCACTGTAGAGGGAGAGAGGAAATGTGTGTGTACAGTTTAGTTTATGACTGGTGTAGTTCACTGTAGAGGGAGTGAGGAGCTGTGTGTGTACAGTGTAGTTTGTGACTGATGTAGTTCACTGTAGAGGGAGTGAGGAGCAGTGTGTGTACAGTGTAGTTCATGACTGATGTAGTTCACTGTAGAGGGAGCGAGGAGATGTGTGTCTACAGTGTAGCTTATGACTGATGTAGTTCACTGTAGAGGGAGCGAGGAGATGTGTGTCTACAGTGTAGTTTGTGACTGATGTAGTTCACTGTAGAGGGAGCGAGGAGCAGTGTGTGTACAGTGTAGTCTATGACTGATGTAGTTCAGTGTAGAGGGAGCGAGGAGATGTGTGTGTACAGTGCAGTTTATGACTGATGTAGTTCGCTGTAGAGGGAGCGAGGAGATGTGTGTCTACAGTGTAGTTTGTGACTGATGTAGTTCACTGTAGAGGGAGTGAGGTGCTGTGTGTGTACAGTGTAGTTTGTGACTGATGTAGTTAACTGTAGAGAGCGAGGAGCAGTGTGTGTACAGTGTATTTTATGACTGATGCAGTTCACTGTAGAGGGAGTGAGGAGATGTGTGTGTACAGTGTAATTTGTGACTGATGTAGTTCACTGTAGAGGGAGGGAGGAGCTGTGTGTGTACAGTGTAATTTATGACTGATGTAGTTCACTGTAGAGGGAGTGAGGAGCTGTGTGTGTACAGTGTATTTTATGACTGATGTAGTTAACTGTAGAGGGAGTGAGGAGATGTGTGTGTACAGTGTAGTTCATGACTGATGTAGTTTACTGTAGAGGGAGTGAGGAGCTGTGTGTGTACAGTGTAGTTTATGAATGATGTAGTTCACTGTAAGGGGAGTGAAGAGCTGTAGGGCGAGTTTGGAGCTTTGTGTGTACAGTGTAGATTATGACTGATGTGTAGTTTGTGACTGATGTAGATCTCTGTAGAGGGAGTGAGGAGCTGTGTGTCTACAGTGTATCTTGTGACTGATGTAGTTCACTGTAGAGGGAGTGAGGAGATGTGTGTGTACAGTGTAGTTTGTGATTGAAATAGTTTACTGTAGAGGGAGCGAGGAGCTGTGTGTGTACAATGCAGTTAATGACTGATGTAGTTCACTGTAGAGGGAGAGAGGAAATGTGTGTGTACAGTGTAGTTCATGACTGCTGTAGTTCACTGTAGAGAGAGAGAGAGGAGCTGTGTGTGTACAGTGTAGTTTGTGACTGATGTAGTTCACTGTAGAGGGAGCGAGGAGCTGTGTGTGTACAGTGTAGTTTATGACTGATGTAGTTTACTGTAGAGGGAGTGAGGAGCTGTATGTGTACAGTGTAGTTTATGACTGATGTAGTTCACTGTAAGGGGAGTGAGGAGCTGTGTGTATACAGTGTAGTTTATGACTGATGTAGTTCACTGTAAGGGGAGTGAGGAGCTGTGTGTCTACAGTGTAGTTCATGACTGATGTAGTTTACCTTAGAGGGAACGAGAAGCTGTGTGTGTACAGTGCAGTTTGTGACTGATATAGTTTACTGTAGAGGGAGCGAGGAGCTGTGTGTGTACAATGTAGTTAATGACTGATGTAGTTCACTGTAGAGGGAGAGAGGAAATGTGTGTGTACAGTTTAGTTTATGACTGGTGTAGTTCACTGTAGAAGGAGTGAGTAGCTGTGTGTGTACAGTGTAGGTTGTGACTGATGTAGTTCACTGTAGGGGGAGTGAGGAGCTGTGTGTTTACAGTGTAGTTCATGACTGATGTAGTCCACTGTAGAGGGAGAGAGGAGCTGTGTGTGTACATTCCACTTTTTGACTGATGTAGTTCACTGTAGGGGGAGCGAGGAGATGTGTGTCTACAGTGTAGTTCATGACTGATGTAGTTCACTGTAGAGGGAGCGAGGAGATGTGTGTCTACAGTGCAGTTTGTGACTGATGTAGTTCACTGTAGAGGGAGTGAGGTGCTGTGTGTGTACAGTGTAGTTTGTGACTGATGTAGTTCACTGTAGAGGGAGCGAGAAGAAGTGTGTGTACAGTGTAGTTTATGACTGATGTAGTTCACTGTAGAGGGAGCGAGGAGATGTGTGTGTACAGTGTAGTTTATGACTGATGTAGTTCACTGTAGAGGGAGCGAGGAGATGTGTGTCTACAGTGTAGTTTGTGACTGATGTAGTTCCCTGTAGAGGGAGTGAGGTGCTGTGTGTGTACAGTGTAGTATGTGACTGATGTAGTTCACTGTAGTGAGCGAGGAGATGTGTGTGGACAGTGTAATTTATGACTGATGCAGTTCACTGTAGAGGGAGCGAGGAGATGTGTGTGTACAGTGTAGTTTGTGATTGATGTAGTTCACTGTAGAGGGAGCGAGGAGATGTGTGTCTACAGTGTAGTTTGTGACTGATGTAGTTCACTGTAGAGGGAGTGAGGTGCTGTGTGTCTACAGTGTAGTTTGTGACTGATGTAGTTCACTGTAGAGGGAGTGACGTGCTGTGTGTGTACAGTGTAGTTTATGACTGATGTAGTTCACTGTAGAGGGAGCGAGGAGATGTGTGTGTACAGTGTAGTTGGTGATTGATATAGTTTACTGTAGAGGGAGCGAGGAGCTGTGTGTGTACAATGCAGTTAATGACTGATGTAGTTCACTGTAGAGGGAGAGAGGAAATGTGTGTGTACAGTTTAGTTTATGACTGGTGTAGTTCACTGTAGAGGGAGTGAGGAGCTGTGTGTTTACAGTGTAGTTTGTGACTGATGTAGTTCACTGTAGAGGGAGTGAGGAGCTGTGTGTGTACAGTGTAATTTATGACTGATGTAGTTCACTGTAGAGGGAGTGAGGAGTTGTGTGTGTACAGTGTAGTTTGTGACTGATGTAGTTCACTGTAGAGGGAGCGAGGAGCTTTGTGTGTACAGTGTATTTTATGACTGATGTAGTTAACTGTAGAGGGAGTGAGGAGATGTGTGTGTACAGTGTAGTTCATGACTGATGTAGTTTACTGTAGAGGGAGTGAGGACCTGTGTGTGTACAGTGTAGTTTATGACTGATGTAGTTCACTGTAAGGGGAGTGAAGAGTTGTAGGGCGAGTTTGGAGCTTTGTGTGTACAGTGTAGATTATGACTGATGTGTAGTTTGTGACTGATGTAGATCTCTGTAGAGGGAGTGAGGAGCTGTGTGTCTACAGTGTAGCTTGTGACTGATGTAGTTCACTGTAGAGGGAGTGAGGAGCTGTGTGTGTACAGTGTAGTTTATGACTGATGCAGTTCACTGTAGAGGGAGTGAGGAGCTGTGTGTCTACAGTGTAGTTCATGACTGATGCAGTTCACTGTAGAAGGAGCGAGGAGCTGTGTGTGTACAGTGTATTTCATGACTGATGCAGTTCACTGTAGAGGGAGCGAGGAGCAATGTGTGTACAGTGTAGTTCATGACTGCTGTAGTTCACTGTAGAGAGAGAGAGAGGAGCTGTGTGTGTACAGTGTAGTTTGTGACTGATGTAGTTCACTGTAGAGGGAGCGAGGAGCTGTGTGTGTACAGTGTAGTTTATGACTGATGTAGTTCACTATAGAGGGAGTGAAGAGCTGTAGGGCGATTGGGGAGCTTTGTGTGTACAGTGTAGATTATAACTGATGTGTAGTTTGTGACTGATATAGATCTCTGTAGAGGGAGTGAGGAGCTATGTGTCTACAGTGTAGTTTGTGACTGCTGTAGTTCACTGTAGAGGGAGCGAGGAGCTGTATGTGTACAGTGTAGTTTATGACTGATGTAGTTCACTGTAAGGGGAGTGAGGAGCTGTGTGTATACAGTGTAGTTTATGACTGATGTAGTTCACTGTAAGGGGAGTGAGGAGCAGTGTGTGTACAGTGTAGTTCATGACTGATGTAGTTCACTGTAGAGGGAGCGAGGAGATGTGTGTCTACAGTGTAGTTTATGACTGATGTAGTTCACTGTAGAGGGAGCGAGGAGATGTGTGTCTACAGTGTAGTTTGTGACTGATGTAGTTCACTGTAGAGGGAGCGAGGAGCAGTGTGTGTACAGTGTAGTTCATGACTGATGTAGTTCGCTGTAGAGGGAGCGAGGAGATGTGTGTCTACAGTGTAGTTTGTGACTGATGTAGTTCACTGTAGAGGGAGTGAGGTGCTGTGTGTGTACAGTGTAGTTTGTGACTGATGTAGTTCACTGTAGAGAGCGAGGAGCAGTGTGTGTACAGTGTAGTTTATGACTGATGTAGTTCACTGTAGAGGGAGTGAGGAGCTGTGTGTGTACATTCTACTTTTTGACTGATGTAGTTCACTGTAGAGAGAGCGAGGTGTAGTGTGTGTACAGTGTAGTTTATGACTGATGTAGTTCACTGTAGAGGGAGCGAGGAGATATGTGTCTACACTAGTTTATGACTGATGTAGTTCACTGTAGAGGGAGTGAGGAGCTGTGTGTGTACAATCTAGTTTGTGACTGATGTAGTTCACTGTAAGGGCAGTGAAGAGCTGTAGGGCGAGTGAGTAACTTTGTGTGTACAGTGTAGATTATGACTGATGTGTAGTTTGTGACTGATGTAGATCTCTGTAGAGAGAGTGAGGAGCTGTGTGTGTACAGTGTAGATTGTGACTGATGTAGCTAACTGTAGAGGTAGTGAGGAGCTGTGTGTGTACATTGTAGTTTATGACTGATGTAGTTCACAGTAAGGGGAGTGAGGAGCTGTGTGGGTACAGTGTAGTTTATGAGTGATGTAGTTGACTGTAGAGGGAGTGAGGAGCTGTGTGTGTACAGTGTAGTTTGTGACTGATGTAGTTCACTGTAGAGGGAGTGAGGAGCTGTGTGTTTACATTCTACTTTTTGACTGATGTAGTTCACTGTAGAGGGAGCGAGGAGCTGTGTGTGTACAGTGTAATTTATGACTGATGTAGTTCACTGTAGAGGGAGTGAGGAGTTGTGTGTGTACAGTCTAGTTTGTGACTGATGTAGTTCACTGTAAGGGGAGTGAAAATCTGTAGGGCGAGTGAGGAGCTGTGTGTGTACAGTGTAGATTGTGACTGATGTGTAGTTTGTGACTGATGTAGATCTCTGTAGAGGGAGTGAGGAGCTGTGTGTGTACAGTGTAGATTGTGACTGATGTAGCTAACTGTAGAGGGAGTGAGGAGCTGTGTGTGTACATTGTAGTTTATGACTCATGTAGTTCACTGTAAGGGGAGTGAGGAGCTGTGTGGGTACAGTGTAGTTTGTGACTGATGTAGTTCACTGTAGAGGGAGTAAGGAGCTGTGTGTGTACAGTGTAGTTCATGACTGATGTAGTTCACTGTAGAGGGAGTGAGGAGCTGTGTGTGTACAGTGTACTTTGTGACTGATGTAGTTCACTGTAGAGGGAGTAAGGAGCTGTGTGTGTACAGTGTAGTTCATGACTGATGTAGTTCACTGTAAAGGGAGTAAGGAGCTGTGTGTGTACAGTGTAGTTCATGACTGATGTAGTTCACTGTAGAGGGAGTGAGGAGCTGTGTGTGTACAGTGTACTTTGTGACTGATGTAGTTTACTGTAGAGGGAGTAAGGAGCTGTGTGTGTACAGTGTAGTTCATGACTGATGTAGTTCACTGTAGAGGGAGCGAGGAGCTGTGTGTGTACAGTGTATTTTATGACTCATGCAGTTCACTATAGAGAGAGCGAGGAGCAGTGTGTGTACAGTGTAGTTTATGACTGATGTAGTTCACTGTAGAGGGAGTGAGGAGTTGTGTGTGTACAGTCTAGTTTGTGACTGTTGTAGTTCACTGTAAGGGGAGTGAAAAGCTGTAGGGCGAGTGAGGAGCTTTGTGTGTACAGTGTAGATTGTGACTGATGTGTAGTTTGTGACTGATGTAGATCTCTGTAGAGGGAGCGAGGAGCTATGTGTGTACAGTGTAGATTGTGACTGATGTAGCTAACTGTAGAGGGAGTGAGGAGCTGTGTGTGTACATTGTAGTTTATGACTCATGTAGTTCACTGTAAGGGGAGTGAGGAGCTGTGTGGGTACAGTGTAGTTTATGACTGATGTAGTTCACTGTAGAGGGAGTGAGGAGCTGTGTGTACAGTGTAGTTTGTGACTGATGTAGTTCACTGTAGAGGGAGTGAGGAGCTGTGTGTGTACAGTGTAGTTCATGACTGATGTAGTTCACTGTAGAGGGAGCAAGGAGCTGTGAGTGTACAGTGTATTTTATGACTCATGCAGTTCACTGTAGAGAGAGCGAGGAGCAGTGTGTTTACAGTGTAGTTTATGACTGATGTAGTTCACTGTAGAGGGATCGAGGAGATGTGTGTGTACAGTGTATCTTGTGACTGATGTAGTTCACTGTAGAGGGAGTGAGGAGCTGTGTGTGTACAGTTCAGTTTGTGACTGATGTAGTTAACTGTAGAGGGAGTGAGTAGCTGTGTGTGTACAGTGTAGTTTATGACTGATGTAGTTCACTGTAGAGGGAGTGAAGATCTGTGTGTGTACAGTGTAGTTTATGTCTGATGTAGTTCACTGTAGAGGGAGCGAGAAGATGTGTGTGTACAGTGTAGTTCATGACTGATGTAGTTCACTGTAGAGGGAGTGAGGAGCTGTGTGTGTACAGTGTAGTTTGTGACTGATGTAATTCACTGTAGAGAGAGCGAGGTGTAGTGTGTGTACAGTGTAGTTTATGACTGATGTAGTTCACTGTAGAGGGAGCGAGGAGCTGTGTGTGTACAATGTAGTTAATGACTGATGTAGTTCACTGTAGAGGGAGTGAGGAGCTGTGTGTGTACAGTGTAGGTTGTGACTGATGTAGTTCACTGTAGAGGGAGTGAGGAGCTGTGTGTGTACAGTGTAGTTCATGACTGATGTAGTTCACTGTAGAGGGAGCGAGGAGATGTGTGTCTACAGTGTAGTTTATGACTGATGTAGTTCACTGTAGAGGGAGCGAGGAGCTGTGTGTGTACAGTGTAGTTCATGACTGATGTAGTTCACTGTAGAGGGAGCGAGGAGATGTGTGTCTACAGTGTAGTTTATGACTGATGTAGTTCACTGTAGAGGGAGCGAGGAGATGTGTGTCTACAGTGTAGTTTGTGACTGATGTAGTTCACTGTAGAGGGAGCGAGGAGCAGTGTGTGTACAGTGTAGTTTATGACTGATGTAGTTCACTGTAGAGGGAGCGATGAGATGTGTGTGTACAGTGTAGTTTATGACTGATGTAGTTCGCTGTAGAGGGAGCGAGGAGATGTGTGTCTACAGTGTAGTTTGTGACTGATGTAGTTCACTGTAGAGGGAGTGAGGTGCTGTGTGTGTACAGTGTAATTTGTGACTGATGTAGTTCACTGTAGAGGGAGCGAGGAGCTGTGTGTGTACAGTGTATTTTATGACTGATGCAGTTCACTGTAGAGGGAGTGAGGAGATGTGTGTGTACAGTGTAATTTGTGACTGATGTAGTACAGTGTAATTTGTGACTGATGTAGTTCACTGTAGAGGGAGTGAGGAGCTGTGTGTGTACAGTGTAATTTATGACTAATGTAGTTCACTGTAGAGGGAGTGAGGAGTTGTGTGTGTACAGTGTAGTTTGTGACTGATGTAGTTCACTGTAGAGGGAGCGAGGAGCTGTGTGTGTACAGTGTATTTTATGACTGATGTAGTTAACTGTAGAGGGAGTGAGGAGATGTGTGTGTACAGTGTAGTTCATGACTGATGTAGTTTACTGTATAGGGAGTGAGGACCTGTGTGTGTACAGTGTAGTTTATGACTGATGTAGTTCACTGTAAGGGGAGTGAAGAGCTGTAGGGCGAGTTTGGAGCTTTGTGTGTACAGTGTAGATTATGACTGATGTGTAGTTTGTGACTGATGTAGATCTCTGTAGAGGGAGTGAGGAGCTGTGTGTCTACAGTGTAGCTTGTGACTGTTGTAGTTCACTGTAGAGGGAGTGAGGAACTGTGTGTCTACAGTGTAGTTCATGACTGATGCAGTTCACTGTAGAAGGAGCGAGGAGCTGTGTGTGTACAGTGTATTTTATGACTGATGCACTAAATGAAGCCACCCCCCTAGGCTATAATTATGCACATAGCCCAAGAATATCAGGCAAAGGAGGTGGAGTATGTGTAATTTACCAAAATACCGTAGAAATTAGTCTTAAACAATGTGACACCTTCTCTTCTTTTGAGGTTCTCTCCACTATTATTACAAATCCGGTCACAAAAAAGGACGCATTTTTAATATGCAACATTTACAGACCACCAGGGCCTTACTTAGAATTTCTGAAAGAATTCAGCGATTTTGCTACAAACCTAGCGGTGTGCAATCATAAAGTTATAATTGTAGGAGATTTCAATATCCATTTTGAGAAGGAAAGTGACCCACTAAAAAAGGCATTTACCTCAATCTTAGACTCTATTGGTATTACTCAAAATGTAACAGGGCCTACACACTACTGCAGCCACACTTTAGACTTAGTTCTGACACTAGGTCTTAACATTGACAAAATTAATATCTTACCGCAATCCTCAGCAATCTCCGATCATTACTTAATTTCATATGAGCTAAGTTTTATCCATAATATATGTAAGAACCCTCGCTATTCTACAAGGCGTATAATAAAACCATCTACCGCCCTACAATTTATAGAAAACCTACCAGAACTATCGACCCCAGTTCCAACTCCATCAGACCCAATGGACCTAGATGTACTAACTGATTACCTAGAAAATACCTGTCGATCTACTTTAGAAAAGGTAGCACCACTTAAACATAAAAGTATAAGACAGAAAAAGCTCGCACTATGGTATAACGATAAGACCCGTACTTTAAAACAAACATTACGAAAACTAGAGCGGAAATGGCGATCAACCAAGCTTGAAGTGTTCCATTCTGCCTGGAAGGACAGCCTTATAGAGTATAGAAATGCCCTCACTAAAGCTCGCTCAGCATATCTGGCCTCGCTGATCTCCCATAATAAAAATAATCCGAGAGCACTGTTTAGTGTGTTTTCTAGAATTACAAAAAATCAAGCAGGTTCTGAACAACTAATTCCAGCAACTCTCACCAGTAAAGATTTTATGGACTTTTTTAATAATAAAATTGAGAATATTAGACAACAAACTCTAGCCACAGGATCAAATCCATCCTGGCTGCCACCTGATGTGAATGAAATAAAACATAATATAACTGTAAAAGAAAGACTTGAAACCTTTTACCCACTCCCACAATTAGAACTAGAGAAGATTATCACCTCCGCAAACTGTACAACTTGCACACTTGATGCAATTCCCACAAAGTTGCTCAAAGAAGTACTACCAGCTATTATTGATCCTCTTTTAACTATAGTAAACTCATCGCTTAGTCTGGGCCATGTACCCAAAGCTTTTAAACTAGCAGTTATTAAACCTATGATCAAGAAACCAAATCTTGATGCTAGTACACTGTCTAATTACAGGCCTATTTCTAATTTGCCATTTCTGTCTAAGATCTTAGAAAAAGCTGTGGCCTAACAACTTAGTTCATATCTACATAAGAATCATATATATGAAAAATTCCAATCTGGATTCAGGCAACATCATAGTACAGAGACAGCTCTAGTCAAGATAACAAATGATCTTCTTCTTGCCTCTGATCAAGGCCACGTATCCCTGTTGGTGCTTCTTGACCTAAGTGCAGCCTTCGATACAATAGACCACAATATTCTCATAGAAAGGTTAGAAAACATGGTTGGAATCACAGGGACAGCCCTATTATGGTTCAAATCTTACTTAACGGAACGTTATCAATTCGTAAAAGTAAACAATCTAAATTCAAATTATTCTAAAGTAAGATTTGGAATTCCACAAGGCTCTATTTTAGGACCATTATTATTTACATTATACATGTTACCGCTAGGCACAGTTATAAGAAACCATGACATTAACTTTCACTGTTACGCAGACGACACACAATTGTATATTTCAGCCAAGCCCGATGACAAACACAGATTAAAGAAAATAGAGGACTGTGTAAAAGACGTGAAAGGCTGGATGTTGCGTAACTTCCTCCTTCTAAACAGCAACAAAACAGAGGTCCTGCTTTTGGGTCCAAAAGTGACAAGAAATAAATTATCAGACTTAATTTTAAATCTCGCTAACTTTCCAGTTAAACCTGGTTCAGCAGCAAAAAATCTTGGTGTCATAATTGACCCGGATTTATCATTTGATCAACACATAGGTAGTATCACTAGGACAGCTTTTTTACATCTTCGCAATATTGCTAAGATTAGAAATGCCTTATCCCTCCAGGACGCAGAAACATTAGTACATGCCTTTATTACTTCAAGGCTTGACTACTGTAACCCACTACTGTCAGGATGCACCAGCAGCAATTTAAGAAAACTTCAACTAGTTCAAAATGCTGCAGATAGGGTCCTCACTAAAACTAGAAAATTTGAACATATCAGCCCAGTTTTATCATCACTTCATTGGCTGCCTGTTAAATTCCGCATTGACTACAAAATTTTGTTATTAACATATAAAGCTCTACATGGGCTTGCTCCTGAATATATTCAAGATACAATTTCCTATTATGAGCCTCCACGTTCACTCAGATCACAGAATACTGGATTTTTAAATGTTCCCAGAATTCAGAAGGCCTCAGCTGGGGGAAGAGCCTTTTCTTATAAAGCCCCCAAACTCTGGAATGATCTTCCAGAAAATGTTCGGGACTCAGACACAGTCGCAATCTTCAAATGTAGGCTAAAAACTCATTTGTTTAGTTTATCATTTGGTAGCTAATGCTCCCCCATAGATAAAGGCGGCAGATCCGGGGGGTCCATAGACACAGGGAATTATAGTATACTGAGAGGCTGGTGCTGTCGTCCCGCCGCTTCTCGCGATCACTCAGGTTTGTTGACGGTGGAGCGGAGGGATGCCAGTGTTTCAGGATGCTCCCGTGTCTGTGTGTCCTCCTGGTTCTCTCCTTTTAGTTAATGCTGTCATAGTCAGATCTGCCGGAGTCATTAGCCACACTCTGGAAATTTTCATATTTTCTACTTTACAAACACAAAACAGTTCAAAACTAATTCCATCCCTTTACATCTTTCCGAGTAAACGACTGCCCACCTGTCTGTCTGGACACTGATGGATGACTGTCGAGATCCTCCTCTACGCCCACGCTCCAGCAACCACCAAGTGCCTTGAAGCTGTCCCTACACTGAAGTTCTCATGGACTACTAACTATCATCACCAGTAGATTGACCAGAGGAGGATGGGTCACCCCTTGTGAGCCTTGGTTCCTCCCAAGGTTTCTTCCTCAGCTGGGGGAGTTTTTCCTTGCCACTGTCGCCCCTGGCTTGCTCACTTGAGGGTTTTACATTTGTCTTTACATTTCATGTCAAATCTTGTCTTACTGGAATTCTGTGAAGCTGCTTTGTGACAACATCAGTTGTGAAAAGCGCTATATAAATAAATTTGATTTGATTTTTGATTTGATGCAGTTCACTGTAGAGGGAGCGAGGAGCAATGTGTGTACAGTGTAGTTTATGACTGATGTAGTTCACTGTAGAGGGAATGAAGTGCTGTGTGTGTACAGTGTAGTTCATGACTGCTGTAGTTCACTGTAGAGAGAGAGAGAGGAGCTGTGTGTGTACAGTGTAGTTTGTGACTGATGTAGTTCACTGTAGAGGGAGCGAGGAGCTGTGTGTGTACAGTGTAGTTTATGACTGATGTAGTTTACTGTAGAGGGAGTGAGGAGCTGTGTGTGTACAGTGTAGTTTATGACTGATGTAGTTCACTATAGAGGGAGTGAAGAGCTGTAGGGCGATTGGGGAGCTTTGTGTGTACAGTGTAGATTAAAACTGATGTGTAGTTTGTGACTGATATAGATCTCTGTAGAGGGAGTGAGGAGCTATGTGTCTACAGTGTAGTTTGTGACTGATGTAGTTCACTGTAGAGGGAGCGAGGAGCTGTGTGTGTACAGTGTAGTTTATGACTGATGTAGTTTACTGTAGAGGGAGTGAGGAGCTGTGTGTGTACAGTGTAGTTTATGAGTGATGTAGTTCACTGTAAGGGGAGTGAAGAGCTGTGTGGGTACAGTGTAATTTATGACTGATGTAGTTCACTGTGGAGGGAGTGAGGAGCTGTGTGTGTACAGTGTAGTTTATGACTGATGTAGTTCACTTTAGAGGGAGTGAGGAGCTGTGTGGGTACAGTGTAGTTTATGAATGATGTAGTTCACTGTAGAGGGAGTGAGGAGTTGTGTGTGTACAGTGTAGTTTATGACTGATGTAGTTCACTGTAAGGGGAGTGAGGAGCTGTGTGTGTACAGTGTAGTTTATGACTGATGTAGTTCACTGTAAGGGGAGTGAGGAACTGTGTGTCTACAGTGTAGTTCATGACTGATATAGTTTACCTTAGAGGGAACGAGAAGCTGTGTGTGTACAGTGTAGTTTGTGACTGATATAGTTTACTGTAGAGGGAGCGAGGATCTGTGTGTGTACAATGTAGTTAATGACTGATGTAGTTCACTGTAGAGGGAGAGAGGAAATGTGTGTGTACAGTTTAGTTTATGACTGGTGTAGTTCACTGTAGAGGGAGTGAGGAGCTGTGTGTGTACAGTGTAGGTTGTGACTGATGTAGTTCACTGTAGGGGGAGTGAGGAGCTGTGTGTTTACAGTGTAGTTCATGACTGATGTAGTCCACTGTAGAGGGAGAGAGGAGCTGTGTGTGTACATTCCACTTTTTGACTGATGTAGATCTCTGTAGAGGGGCCGAGGAGATGTGTGTGTACAGTGTAGTTTATGACTGATGTAGTTCGCTGTAGAGGGAGCGAGGAGATGTGTGTCTACAGTGTAGTTTGTGACTGATGTAGTTCACTGTAGAGGGAGTGAGGTGCTGTGTGTGTACAGTGTAGTTTGTGACTGATGTAGTTCACTGTAGAGGGAGCGAGGAGATGTGTGTGTACAGTGTAGTTTATGACTGATGTAGTTCACTGTAGAGGGAGCGAGGAGATGTGTGTCTACAGTGTAGTTTGTGACTGATGTAGTTCACTGTAGAGGGAGTGAGGTGCTGTGTGTGTACAGTGTAGTTTGTGACTGATGTAGTTCACTGTAGAGAGCGAGGAGATGTGTGTGAACAGTGTAATTTATGACTGATGCAGTTCACTGTAGAGGGAGCGAGGAGATGTGTGTCTACAGTGTAGTTTGTGACTGATGTAGTTCACTGTAGAGGGAGTGAGGTGCTGTGTGTGTACAGTGTAGTTTGTGACTGATGTAGTTCACTGTAGAGGGAGCGAGGAGCAGTGTGTGTACAGTGTAGTTTATGACTGATGTAGTTCACTGTAGAGGGAGCGAGGAGATGTGTGTGTACAGTGTAGTTTGTGATTGATATAGTTTACTGTAGAGGGAGCGAGGAACTGTGTGTGTACAATGTAGTTAATGACTGATGTAGTTCACTGTAGAGGGAGAGAGGAAATGTGTGTGTACAATTTAGTTTATGACTGGTGTAGTTCACTGTAGAGGGAGTGAGGAGCTGTGTGTGTACAGTGTGGGTTGTGACTGATGTAGTTCACTGTAGAGGGAGTGAGGAGCTGTGTGTTTACAGTGTAGTTCATGACTGATGTAGTTCACTGTAGAGGGAGAGAGGAGCTGTGTGTGTACATTCTACTTTTTGACTGATGTAGTTCACTGTAGAGGGAGCGAGGAGATGTGTGTCTACAGTGTAGTTTATGACTGATGTAGTTCACTGTAGAGGGAGCGAGGAGATGTGTGTCTACAGTGTAGTTTGTGACTAATGTAGTTCACTGTAGAGGGAGCGAGGAGCAGTGTGTGTACAGTGTATTTTATGACTGATGTAGTTCACTGTAGAGGGAGCGAGGAGATGTGTGTGTACAGTGTAGTTTATGACTGATGTAGTTCGCTGTAGAGGGAGCGAGGAGATGTGTGTCTACAGTGTAGTTTGTGACTGATGTAGTTCACTGTAGAGGGAGTGAGGTGCTGTGTGTGTGTACAGTTTAGTTTGTGACTGATGTAGTTCACTGTAGAGAGCGAGGAGCAGTGTGTGTACAGTGTAGTTTATGACTGATGCAGTTCACTGTAGAGGGAGTGAGGAGCTGTGTGTGTAAATTCTACTTTTTGACTGATGTAGTTCACTGTAGAGGGAGCGAGGAGCTGTGTGTGTACAGTGTATTTTATGACTGATGCAGTTCACTGTAGAGGGAGTGAGGAGCTGTGTGTGTACAGTGTATTTTATGACTGATGCAGTTCACTGTAGAGGGAGTGAGTAGCTGTGTGTGTACAGTGTAATTTGTGACTGATGTAGTTCACTGTAGAGGGAGTGAGGAGCTGTGTGTGTACAGTGTAGTTTGTGACTGATGTAGTTCACTGTAGAGAGAGCGAGGAGCAGAGTGTGTACAGTGTAGTTTATGACTGATGTAGTTCACTGTAGAGGGAGCAAGGAGATGTGTGTCTACAGTGTAGTTTATGACTGATGTAGTTCACTGTAGAGGGAGTGAGGAGATGTGTGTGTACAGTGTAATTTGTGACTGATGTAGTTCACTGTAGAGGGAGTGAGGAGCTGTGTGTGTACAGTGTATTTTATGACTAATGTAGTTCACTGTAGAGGGAGTGAGGAGCTGTGTGTGTACAGTCTAGTTTGTGACTGATGTAGTTCACTGTAAGGGGAGTGAAGAGCTGTAGGGCGAGTGAGGAGCTTTGTGTGTACAGTGTAGATTATGACTGATGTGTAGCTTGTGACTGATGTAGATCTCTGTAGAGGGAGTGAGGAGCTGTGTGTGTACAGTGTAGTTTATGACTGATGTAGTTCACTGTAGAGGGAGTGAGGAGCTGTGTTTGTACAGTGTAGTTTATGACTGATGTATCTCATTGTAGAGGGAGTGAAGAGCTGTGTGTGTACAGTGTAGTTTGTGACTGATGTAGTTCACTGTAGAGAGAGCGAGGAGAAGTGTGTGTACAGTGTAGTTTATGACTGATGTAGTTCACTGTAGAGGGAGAGAGGAGATGTGTGTGTTCAGTCTACTTTATGACTGATGTAGTTCACTGTAGAGGGAGAGAGGAGACGTGTGTGTTCAGTCTACTTTATGACTGATGTAGTTCACTGTAGAGGGAGCGAGGAGCTGTGTGTGTACAGTGTATTTTATGACTCATGCAGTTGACTGTAGAGAGAGCGAGGAGCAGTGTGTGTACAGTGTAGTTTATGACTGATGTAGTTCACTGTAGAGGGATCGAGGAGCAGTGTGTGTACAGTGTATCTTGTGACTGATGTAGTTCACTGTAGAGGGAGTGAGGAGCTGTGTGTGTACAGTTCAGTTTGTGACTGATGTAGTTAACTGTAGAGGGAGTGAGTAGCTGTGTGTGTACAGTGTAGTTTATGACTGATGTAGTTCACTGTAGAGGGAGTGAGGATCTGTGTGTGTACAGTGTAGTTTATGACTGATGTAGCTCATTGTAGAGGGAGTGAAGACCTGTGCGTGTACAGTGTAGTTCATGACTGATGTGGTTCACTGTAGACGGATTGAGGAGCTCTGTATACAGTGTAGTTTATGACTGTTGTAGTTCACTGTTGAGGGAGTGAGGAGCTGTGTGTGTACAGTGTAGTTTATGACTGATGTAGTTCACTGTAGAGGGAGTGAGGAGCTGTGTGTGTACAGTGTAGTTTGTGACTGATGTAGTTCACTGTAGAGAGAGTGAGGAGCAGTGTGTGTACAGTGTAGTTTATGACTGATGTAGCTCACTGTAGAGGGATCGAGGAGATGTGTGTGTACAGTGTATCTTGTGACTGATGTAGTTCACTGTAGAGGGAGTGAGGAGCTGTGTGTCTACAGTGTAGTTTATGACTGATGTAGTTCACTGTAGAGGGAGTGAGGAGCTGTGTGTGTACATTCTACTTTTTGACTGATGTAGTTCACTTTAGAGGGAGCGAGGAGCTGTGTGTGTACAGTGTATTTTATGACTCATGCAGTTAACTGTAGAGAGAGTGAGGAGCAGTGTGTGTACAGTGTAGTTTATGACTGATGTAGTTCACTGTAGAGGGATCGAGGAGATATGTGTGTGTACAGTGTATCTTGTGACTGATGTAGTTCACTGTAGAGGGAGTGAGGAGCTGTGTGTGTACAGTTCAGTTTGTGACTGATGTAGTTAACTGTAGAGGGAGTGAGTAGCTGTGTGTGTACAGTGTAGTTTATGACTGATGTAGTTCACTGTAGAGGGAGTGAGGAGCTGTGTGTGTACAGTGTAGTTTATGACTGATGTAGCTCATTGTAGAGGGAGTGAAGTCCTGTTTGTGTACAGTGTAGTTCATGACTGATGTAGTTCACTGTAGACGGAGTGAGGAGCTCTGTGTACAGTGTAGTTTATGACTGTTGTAGTTCACTGTTGAGGGAGTGAGGAGCTGTGTGTGTACAGTGTAGTTTATGACTGATGTAGTTCACTGTAGGGGTAGTGAGGAGCTGTGTGTGTACAGTGTAGTTTGTGACTGATGTTGTTCACTGTTGAGGGAGCAAGGAGCTGTGTATGTACAGTGTAGTTTATGACTGATGTAGTTCACTGTAGAGAGAGCGAGGAGCTGTGTGTGTACAGAGTGTGGAGAGAGTTTAGAAAACCTCAGTGTTCAGTGACTTTTTAAATAAATCCATCTCTGTGTGGAGGAGTTTGAGGCTCTGCAGAGGCCCATGGAGCCGTGACTGAACCATCAGGAATAAAGCTTCCTTTAGCTCAAACACACACTGCATTCCTCAACGCAGCAGCATGGGCTCTGCAGGAGAACCCCGGCCCGATTCTGAGAACAAGCTGGCGCCGGGCGTTTCAAACCCGCAGCTCAGGAGCCTCAAACAGGGTTAGACAGCGGCCGAAGAGCCAGGCTTTAAATATCTGAGACAGGTGTCATGAGGGTGGGGGCTGTGTCCGAAACTCTGCCCTGTTCACTATATAGTGTACTATTTTGGAGTTCTGCCATTTTGTAGTAGTGTCCAAACACACAGCAGACAATTTTCAGTGCACTCAAACAATCCCACAATGCACTGCAAAGAGTTGTGTACAACCCATGTACATTAGCAGATATCAGATTACTCAAAATCCACTGCGTTGTTTGGTGAAAATCTGCATGAGGTATTGTTCAAATCATTCACTACCCTCCTGACTTCAGTTCCCTATAATAGTCCACTTTATAGTGAATAATATGGTGAACAGTGAATAGGGAGTGATTTCGGACACAGGGTCAGACTTTAAACAGGAGCAAAAGGAGAGTATGGTTAAATATCTACCAATAGGAGAACAGCATGGTTAAACATCCACCAATAGGAGAACAACATGGCTAAACATCCACCAATAGGAGAACAGCATGGCTATATATCCACCAATAGGAGAACAGCATGGCTAAATGAGAGAGAGCACAGTCAGGAGAGAAAGAGAAAACAGACAAAGAGAGAGAGAGAGAGAGATACACAGTCTTTATTGTCTTTCCTCCACAAGACGTGTAATTTTGTGGAGATGATTGTGTCAGACTGGAATCTTTCGTCAGTGTAGAAGTGAAACACCCCACGGTGCCCGAAATGATCCAGAAAATGTCTCCGAATATTTATAGTTTTTACTGAAAAATAACAACCTCACGGAACAGCTTTAGAGAATATAATTTTGTCTTTATTCTTCACAGAGCTGAGTAAAACACTCCAGACGTGGGGCAGTAAGTAGTGCCCTTTACTCCAGAGCACAAAGGTGCAGTCAATGATTTCTCCCCCAAAATAACAAACACTGCAGTTTTTATTTTTCATTGTTCATTGTCCCCAAATGAACCTGTTTATGCTCCATGGAGCGGGTCTCCCACACATGAGAACAGCCATGTTTAAAATAGGGTTAAATATAGAGCACTGATTCAACATGGCCACTGGGTGTCAGTACATTGACTGATTCACAACATGAAAAAGAATCAGTGGAGAAAACACTATTGCTCTTATCAAGAATTAACACTACGCCCTGGAAAACAAACACACACACACACACACCTCTCATTACCTCACAATACTGGAATATAACACAGCTGTCGCCTTTAGTCACAGTAAACCACACACTGCATTATTACATAGCTCCTGTCATCACTGAGCCTTCCACACACACACATTCTCTCTCTCTCTCTCTCTCTCTCTCACTCTCTCTCTCACTCTCTCTCTCTCTCTCTCTCTCTCTCTCTCTCTCTCTCTCTCTCCTTCCACCACATATACACTCTTATCCATCCATCTATAAAAAAAAACCTTCTACTGCCGCACACAATGTTTTTTCCTTCACACACACACGCACACACACGTTGGTTCCACTATACTTGTTGTAGACTTTCCATAATCATAATGATAATTAACACCACACCTACACCTCCACTAACCTCAAGAACTTTTCAGAGTCACAACTTTGAGAAAAGTTAGGTCATGATTTTTTTTGTGTCCTGACATTTCACATAAACCAACACACACACACACACACACACACGCATTACACAGATTAACCTGAGCACCAGTCCTGGAGTCATTGCCTCCTTAAATACCACCCGGTTTCTGCAGATTAAAGCTCAGAGCCTCGGGAGCAGCAGCGTGTGGGTCTTGGAAGGTTCTGTCACTCACAAAACTGATCGTGATGGTGTTATAGCAGACTTCCATCCGTTGTCAGAAACCACACAGAGATAAAAATAACATTAAAAAGATCAAACAAGGAGATTCATAACATCAGAGATAAGGGATAGATCCATTTTCATATGTCAGAGAGACCACTGCTCACTCGCTGTCCCTCACTGACGGAGATCAGGTCCCGCCAGGCCCCAGCGAGGAGAGCTAGCGGCTAACACCGCTAACGCCGCAAGCTGAGGGAAGTGTGGAGGAATGATCAGATCACTTCAGGAAAGGCTGACACCTAATAGTTCTACACTAATTCTAGATCAGCTGTGTTTATTAGTCTCTAGAAATTCACGCTGTGTTTCACAGTGAGCTGCTACTGCACACCCGGCTAGCAGCTAATCCTGGTGATGTCATGGCCCCAGCAGTGAGACAATGTGCAGAGGGTGATGGACTGATTCTGAACAGCTGTGAAAATCTCTGGGATTCATTTGTGGCACATTTCCCTCTGGGCTCCGTTCTAAACTCAACCCGTTTATGACGAGGACTGCATCGGCCACTAGGATTTCACCCAGGACAGAGTGTCAATGCATATCTGGGCACACACACATTCACTCACACATACAGACATTCATTCACATACACACTCATTCCCTCACACAGCAGGACAGTATTAGACAGAAGCCAATTCACCTACCCTCCATGTTTTTGGACTGTGGGAGGAAACCGGAGGCCCTGGAGGAAACCCTTGCAGACATGGGGAGAACATGGAAACTCCACCAAGATGGGACTTGAACCCAAGATCCCAGCGCTGGGAGGCGAACGTGCGAACCACTAACCCACCATGCCGTCCATTACTTTAACTACCATAATCATCAGCCAATCAGAAAGGGTTACGGATTTTGACCCGTTAAATTGTTATTGCGGCTCTTCTCCTCATTTTCACTTGTTGACAAGAGCTTGGTGATCACACCGACATCTCCAACCTCATTCAACTGGACAGAAAATCAGAGTGAGAGCACAGACTGATTCACGAGTATTCAGTAAGCCCTCTTCCACTGACATAGAACCAGTTCTGCTTCCATTTATAAACCTAATTTGGAACCATTTCCACCCACATCAACAAGTTCTAGAACAAGCTGGAACCAAAGAACAGTTGGGTTCTTCAGCAGGAACCGTGATGGTTTCCGTGTGTAAGTCTAGATAAAAAAGCTCCCGAAAGAGCTCAGTGCCTGAAATATAGTGTTATGGCGCGGTGGAGCTGGACGGGTCACTTATAGAGTGTTATAGCGTCCTCCACAGGGTTCTGAAGACCAGTCATAGTCATGTCATAGTCATGGTTCTCAGAGCAGGCTCTAAATAGACAGTTTAAAAAGCACTCATTTTATAAGAATACATGTGACTGTTGTTCTAGAGAACAGAAACATACAGCCAATAAACATCTGGGAAACATCAGGGCGCCATGTACAGCAGAGCGGAGGGCCACACAGAGGCCACAGGCCTCAGGTCCTGGGTGGTTTATGGAGCAAATTAACCTCCTTTCAGAGATTAATCAAGTCCATCTTATCTTTATCTGTAAAATAACAGTGATAACCTCACACCAATCTCCTGAGGAGGAATGTCAGGAATACGGAGTAGATATAAGACACTCTCACTTGGTTCGATCTCTTTTTTCTCAGTGCTCCACGCTCAGGGACCCTCTGAACGCTCTCTGAGATGATTAGCTCTGGGAGAAGGAAGGATAGACAGAACAGGAGCAATAGAAAGACGAGGAGGAGTGCTTCCAGACTCCCAGGCCCCACAGGCCGAGACGTGCTTGAGTTGTTCTTGGCTCCGGCTCAAAAAAGCTCATGTCTGGAGACAGTTTATCTCCTCTGAGTTCAGCCCTACATCATGGGTCTCATATCTCTCTCTGTGAGATAAACTGTGCGAACATTATACGAATATTAAACCTGTTTCTACACTATTTTACTTGGAGAGAAGGTGTCTTATTCCACTGGGAGATGGTGTAGAGCTCTGTGGAGAAGCAGCGAAAAAAGTATCCTGCTGGGGCTCAGGGAAATCAACCGTTAAACTTTCGCTGCTACGTCCAAGAGCCGAACTCACCTTCTGTAAACTCAACAAACCAAGGGTGAAGAGAAGGCCAAGCTGCTGGCCACAGAGTGGAGAGTGTCTCGCTGCTCCAGAGTGCTGCGGTTTAACTCAGAGCTTCATTACAGAGAAGAACGAGGATCGAGAACAAAGAGGAGTGAGATGTGCGGCTCAGGACAGAGCTCTGACCTCGTCTCCATTGTTCTCTGAGAAGAGTAAGTCTTCTGTTACAGCTCCGTCCAAGAGTCCATACAAACACTGCAGATGCTTCAAACCCTGCACACACACAGTGTAATGAATCTATAATGTATCTACACTCAAAGTGTTCTTTGAGCGATGCCATAGAAGAACCACTTTTAGTTCCATAAAGAACAATCTTTATTTAAGAAATACGTGCATGAAGAACCTCAAAGGTTTAAAACCCGTCACTAGTTATTTACCCTTTTAAACTCCAGGGTTTCATTTTGGCAAAATATTTCTCAACACCAGAAACACTAAGAACATTCATTCATTCACTCATTCATTCATTCATTCATTGTTTGTAACCTTTATCTAGTTCAGGGTCGCGGTGGGTCCAGAGCCTACCCAGAATCATTGGGTGCAAGGCAGAAACACACAGGAGGGGGCGCCAGTCCCACACAAACATGTTTTTGGAGTGTGGGAGGAAACTGGAGAGAACACACCATACTCCTCACAGACAGTCACCCGGAGGAAACCCACGCAAACACAAGGAGAACACACCACACTCCTCACAGACAGTCATCCGGAGGAAACCCACGCAGACATCGGGGAGAACACACCACACTCCTCACAGACAGTCACCCAGAGGAAACCCACCCAGACACAGGGAGAACATACTACATTCCTCACAGACAGTCACCTGGAGGAAACACACGCAGACACAGGGAGAACACACCACACTCCTCACAGACAGTCACCTGGAGGAAACCCATGCAGACACAGGGAGAACACACCACACTCCTCACAGACAGTCACCCGGAGGAAACCCATGCAGACACAGGGAGAACACACCACACTCCTCACAGACAGTCACCCGGAGGAAACCCACACAGACACAGGGAGAACACACTCCTCACAGACAATCACCCGGAACAGGATTTGAACCCACAACCTCCAGAACCCTGGAGCTGTGACAGAGACACTACCTGATGGATCTTTAACTTGTGCGATGTTAAACCCGTCCCAGACATTTCTGAACTCTGGTTCTCTCCATGAGTCTCTCCGTGTTCACAGCAGATTCGTTGGAAACAAGGCTGCATTATTCAGAGCTGCTCTCTGTCTAAATGTTCTTCTGTTTACAAATCAGAAAGCAGATAACGGTCCACTGCGCCATAACTCTTTACTTAAGGGTACTTTAATGTGTGCAAACGGAAAACCGATTCCCCGCTGGGTGAATAAGTCCAGGGGCAGCTCTCTGTTGTAAGCGCTGGTGTTGTTGCTAGGTGACATGTGTTTTACGGATAGATACCTAAAGAGCTTCTGTCATTGGTGCTCCTGGAATGTCTCTGAGCCAATCACATCACAGGGTCAGAACTAACTGTGGCACAATTACAAATAAACCACTGAGATCTGAGAGACTTCCTCTAAAAGTTCCCAACAAATCCAACACACACAGAGATCAACAAACAAAAAGAGCAGGAAACACACACACGGATACAAACTAAACACATACAAGAACAGAACCAAAAACAAGAAAAAAGTCACATTTTTAAAAACTCAGGCAGAGAAATGAGGCAGAAGTTTGTAATTTTATGTTTTAAAGACTATGAAGTGGTGCAGGGAATGGAGCTAAAGGTGGTAAATGTTTGTTTGTTTGTGTATGATGGAGTTTATTGGCAGTGTGTGTCTGTCTCTCTGGTTGTTTACCAATGACCCTGAGCCCTCTGTGTGTGTGTGTGTGTGTGTGTGTGTGTTCGATGAGTGGGGGGGTTGGGAGTGGGGTTTAGTTGATATGATCACAGTGAGGACACACACGATTTAACCCATTACTCTCCAGTTCACACTCGCTCACATATCTAGAACTCACAAAAAATCACAGAAAATCACACTTACTCGCCTGTCTAAAACCTTCACTCACAAAAGTGTGTGAAGCTATCCACAGGTGTGAGTGAGTGAGTGAGTGAGTGTGAGTATGTGGGTGAGTGAGTAAGTGAGTGACTGGTTGAGTGTATGGGTGACTGGGTGAGTGACTGTGTGAGTGAGTGACTGCGTGAGCGACTGGGTGAGTGACTGTGTGAGTGAATGAGTGAGTGACTGGGTGACTGTGTGAGTGACTGGGTGAGTGAGTGAGTGACTGTGTGAGTGACTGGGTGAGTGAGTGAGTGAGTCTTCAGCTCTTGTTTATTACGTGCAGAGTATAGCATTGATGTGAGACCCAGTCCCCGTCCCCCCGGTGTCCCCCGTCCCCCCACTGTCCCCCGCAGTGTCCCCTACACTGTTGACCGTAATTATCCGGACATATCCCTGATCCGTGTGTTAGTCAGGGGCAGAATAAACGAGCTCCCGTTAATAAGGTCTTGCCCTTCAGTTAATTACATTCAGATTTACAGCCGTAATTACAGACATGAGCCGAACGGACACCGCGCAGCAATCACACAGACCACTGCAGTGGACCACCCCACCCCCCTCACCCCACACACACAGAACCAGGATAAGTATTTATCACAGTGAAAAACAGACTGGAGAACAATATCTAGAACCTGGGATCAGTTCTGTTCAAGTTCCACCTCAACATTCATCACATTTCAGCTTCGGTTCCGTTTAATCCTTTAGTCTAACACCACCACTCTGGACTCTATTGGAATCTACTGGTCTCTACTGGACTCTATTGGTCTCTATTGGACTCTATTGGTCTCTGCTGGACTCTATTGGTCTCTGCTGGACTCTATTGGTCTCTGCTGGACTCTATTGGTCTCTGCTGGACTCTATTGGTCTCTGCTGGACTCTACTGGACCCTACTGGTCTCCACAGGACTCTACCGGTCTCCACAGGACTCTACCGGTCTCTACTGGTCTCCACAGGACTCTACTGACCCCCTCTCTGTGTAGTTCCTGGTCACAGTTCTGCATTAATATATCCTGGTGGAAGCTGAATGGCTGTAACGAAGAGCTGAAACCTGTCCCAGCTGGAGCTAGGTTTGTGTTTGGAAGCAGACCGTGAGTCTTCCTGAATGACAGAGATGGTATTACAGCTGATCTGTCCTAACACCCCCAGACCCCTGGTACGAGAGCGGCGTCCGTGTTTCCATGTGATCCCACGAGACAGCGGCGGAGTGATGAAAGTGGAGTTTATGAGGGGAGTGACAGACACTTGGCTGAACACTCTGCTTCTCAGGAAACGGCTGCTATTTATTACTCCACACGGCTGCGAGCCAGAGACACATGGAGGACAGACGTCTACGGACACCTGCTCGTCTGCTCGGGCGTTAAAGGGGCGTCTGTCTTTCTATCACTGCAGAAACCCTCTGGGACATTGCTGTGAGGATTTGATGGCTTTCAGCCGTGTTTATGAGTGAGACAGGGTGCTGAAGCTGGAGGATTAGTGTAAGTAGTGTGTCCAAACCTCCACAGAATGCAATGGAATGTAATGGGATGCTCTGAAGCTGGAGTCCCTTTAAGTGTCTAAACATCAAACATAGGCACAATGCACCACCGGTGTCTGAGAGTGAGAGACAACATGGGTTCTGTTTACTATCAACTACTATCACAGCCTGGAAAACAAGGGTCTACAGGAATGGCTTCGTATACATGGAACCTGAGGCTTTAAGGTTGCAGTCTGGATTTCTGATCATCAATAAACAATTGGTGTATATATCAATATACAATATAGGTTTATCTATCCTTTATAAAGTTTTAAAAACTTTAAATCGGTCCCAAATCCCACTGAGCTCCCTAAATAGGCAGCTGTTTAAGTCTGTAGTTAGAGAGCGATGATGTCACGGCTTGTTGCCGCCCACTGCACACTGCCGGTGTTTACTTCCCTCAGTGGCGAGCGTCGCCTCAGCACTTCAGCGTCGTGGATTCATGTGTTCATTTTGCTTTTAATTAATTTAACCCTGGGACAAGACAGAAACAGACTGCTGTTGTGCTGGCATTGGATCATGGGATTGCCTTCGCAGCTGAGGAAGGGTTTGATGCCGCCTTAATATTCAGCCAGATTAAGGTATCTCAATAGGCAGCGTATTTAAGGTGTCTAAGCATCAGGACAGCCCACATGTTGGGAGCTTGAACACTATGAGGTCAAATGTGAGGTCACTTTGTCGACAGCTCACTTGGTTTTAGGACAAACCCATTATTTCGACCGTTCCCGTTTCCGTGAATCCTCAGTGAATAACGTGAAAAAAGGTTCCCCTGTGCCTCACGCTCTCCGTAAAACAGCCCCCTTCCCTCATCCCTGTTTCTGAGTGGGGTGTTGCGGCAAGTGAAGGGTTAACTCCAGGCAGGAGCAGGGAAAGAGAATAAGAGAGTGTCTCTACAGCCACAGAGTCTCTCTCTCTCTCTCTCTTCCTGCAGAAACACACTCTGCTCCTCCATGAGTGAGGCTTTGTCCCTGTCCTCCAGAGTAATGTCTCTTTAATGAATAACAGCTTTGTGAGCGTTTACATGCTCCTCTCCGAACAGAGTGGCCTTATAACATGCGGACCCTCCGCCGCCGAACCAGGCCCCGGACCGCTCCGCTCCGCTCTGATCCACTCCAGGGAAGAAAACAAGGAACAAGGCAAAGCTGCTTCTCCTTCAGGACAAAAGCCCCGCTAACTGTCCACTTCTGGACTTCAAAGACTTCAGAAGCATCTGAACATAAACATCATGTGATGTCATTAGGGATGAATAAATACCTTTTTTTTTTCCAATTGAGTACGAGTAAATGTATGTGCATTTTTGTACTTGCTGTTACTGAGAGTTAAACATCAGGAGCATTGTGTAATAGTGCCATTATTAATTATAAAATTTCTGTTGAATTAAAGATTTTATTGTTCATTTTTCTAATTGTCCTTTTATTTAGCATTTTCCCACATTACACCAACAATTTCCCTCTGGGATCAATAAAGTATCTATCTATAAATTAGAAACAAGCTCTGGATATGCACTTGTTAAGTGTTGTGCATCTTTGAGAAGAGAGGTTCCGTTATTCTGTGTTTATCCCGTGTTTATTTAAGAGCATCCTGATCTATGGTGTCGGATCCAATTCAAAATTCACGGGCGGAGAAAATAATTACGTTTGAGGAAAAACCACGTCAGGCTACGAGCAGTGCTCTCGCAAACGGGAAACACTTCCCAGGAGGAGAATACACTGTGAGTGAAGAAAAACCCTCCTTTTTCGAGGACAGTCAAAACAGCACGGAGTACTCTCTGCTCTCAGGTTCTTTCTGCTCTCGGGTTCCCCCTGCTCTCGGGTTCTCACTGCTCTCGGGTTCTCACTGCTCTCGGGTTCAAACTGCTCTCGGGTTCAAACTGCTCTCGGGTTCAAACTGCTCTCGGGTTCAAACTGCTCTCGGGTTCAAACTGCTCTCGGGTTCTCACTGCTCTCGGGTTCCCCCTGCTCTCGGGTTCCCCCTGCTCTCGGGTTCTCACTGCTTTCGGGTTCTCTCCGCTCTCTGGTTCTCTCTGCTCTCTGGTTCTCTCCACTCTCTGTTCCCCCTTCCTCCTATCGGGCCAACACCAGTATTGTGGTCATGCATCTGCAGATGACATAATAGTGGCTCGGACATCAAAGAGAAATCATGGAAGGAAAATAGTTCAGAAGGGTCTAATGCAGATAAAAACACACACACAGCACACAGGGTTTAAACTACAGCAGCACTGCTGTGTCTGATCCACTGACTGATTTACTAGTTTCATTTGTTTCAGTACACGTACAAAAATACAAACCTGACTGACGATCCTGGTCCTGTCTTGAGTTCTACAAATAGAGATTCTGTACTAAAGCCTATTCAAAACAAGGATACGCCCCCCTCCCAGCATCCCACACCCTACACGGGGCACCCTCTCTGTGGAGAATAATTGGACGACTTGGTGGGTGGGGTGAAAAACGTTGCCCAAGACGTGAGAACGTGTTCCTTACCAGTCCGTCGCAGTTGCTGATTGCGACAGACGCGTGAGGCATGTCCATCACGTCTCCTGTGAACACGCAGTCGCCGCGGATAGGGGCCCTGGCCCTCTCCTGAAAGTCCTCCTGCCACTCCACATGTGCCCCAGGGGCCACCAACCGGTGGTTGGCCTTAAGCCTCAGGTGCAGCTCCTTCCCAAACACAGTGACGTTAAAGAACACCTGCTGGCTGTCTCTCTCTTGCTGTCTCTCTCTCTCTCGGACGCTGCGAGCGAAGCGTTTACTCCTCCCCGGGGCACATGACGAGGAAGATGAAGGTGAAGAGAGCAGGTGAGACACAAACCGTCCTCGAGAGTCGGTACTGAACGGAACGATCAGGCCATACTCACTCAACTTCCCCGAGAGCTCAGCTACAGGAGAGAGAGAGAGAGAGAGAGAGAGAGAGAGAGAGAGAGAGAGAAATTAGACACATAAACTGTTAAGTCTGATCCTCAGCAATGTCACAGCCATCGGTAAGCAAAATTCCAAGAAAGTATAACAGTCACCTCTCTCTCCCCTTTCTCTCTCTCTCTCACTCTATCCCTCCCTTTCTGTCTCTCTTTCGCCTTCTCTCTTCTTATCCAAACACATCTAACTCAGACACATGTCTGATCTAAACACACACGCCTGACCAAGCACATATCTGATCTAAACACTTACCTGACCCAGTCACATGTCTGATCCACACAACACATCTGATCTAAACAAACAAGTCTGATCTAAACACACACATCTGAACTCAGAACCCGTCAGGTCTGTCCCCCTGGAGGTCTGCATGGTGTTGACGTCTCCAGTGTGGACTTAAGAAGGACCCCAGGGCAGAGGGCTCCTTTCAGGACTGGGCCATTTTGAACTGAAGCAGTTTTAAACATTGCTGCCCCAGTGAGTGCGAGATGCTCTGTGGAGCATGAGCTTTAGGAATGACAGAGCAGTTTGATTCCTCACCTTCTGTGAGCTGCATTTCAAAGAAAACACTGTAAACAATGATAAGCGGCACGTGCTGTAAACACTGTTTGCATTTTGTTGGGGTGAAAATGACTGACTGCTCCTTTAAGACACTGACTGGATTTGTGTCCATGTTTAAAACGCTCAGGTTCCCTCAGAATTCTCCCTTTCCACACGTCACATCCTGACTGAACCCCTGAGCCTCACTGAGGCATCATGAACACACACACACAGAGAGAGAGAGAGAGAGAGAGAGAGAGGGGGGGGGGGGGAGAGCGAGGGAGAGACAGACAGAGAGAGAGGGGGGGGGGAGGGAGAGACAGACAGAGAGAGAGGGGGGGGAGAGGGAGAGACAGACAGAGAGATAGAGAGAGAGAGAGAGAGAGAGAGAGACAGAGAGAACGAGAGAAAGAGAAAGAGAGAGAGAGAGAGGAGAAAGAGAGAGAGAGAGAGAGAGTGTTTGTTTGTGTGTGTGTGTGTGTGTGTGTGTGTGTGTAGTGTATGCAGAATATCAGCTGTGGTTAAATATTCCCAGACACAAAAGCAGCTTCACATCATGTAAATAGAAGTGCATTTTAAAGTTTAAATCAGCCATTTTTACCACCAAACAAACCAACAGGAATTCAGCCAGAGTCTTAAAGGGCCAGTCAAGCAGCACACAATATTTATTGAACTGATCATGATAAATTACCAACATTTTACCAAAAATACCATCGCTGTGGTAAAGTGCTGTTGCTGTGGTAAAGTACCATCACTTTACTAAAAGTACCATCAAGTATCGTCGCTGTGGTAAAGTACAGTTGAAGCGGTAAAGTACCGTCACTGTCGTAAAGTACTGTCGTTGTAGTAAAATACCGACATTTTACTAAAAGTACTATCATTGTGGTAAAGTACCATCGCCGTGGTAAAGTACCAATACATTACTAAAAGTACCATAGCTGTTTAAAGTACTGTCACTGTGGTAAAATACCATCGCAGTGGTAAAATACCAATACTTTACTAATAAATATACCATCTCTGTGGTTAAGTACAGTCGCTGTGGTAAAATTCTGATACTTTACTAAAAGTACTGTCACTGTGGTAAAGTACCATCGCAGTGGTAAATTACAGACACTTTACAAAAAGTACCATCTGGGTGGTAAAGTACAGTCGCTGTGGTAAAATACGGATACTTTACTAAAAGTACATTATGAGTAGTTTGTCTGCAGTTTGTCTAGTGTCAGTGGTTTGTCTAGGGTCAGTAGTTTGTCTGCAGTTCGTCTAGTGTATCAGTAGGTTTTCTAGTGTGTCAGTAGTTAGTCTACAGTGTGTCAGTAGTTTGTCTGCAGCGCTGTAGTTGAGAGCCGAGTGTGTGAAAGCTGAGTGCGGTGTGTGTTCTTACCGTGTGTGTGCTGTGTGTGTGTGTGCGGCAGCAGCAGAGCGCCGAGAGAGCAGCAGAGCAGGAATAAAGCCGAGTCCATGACCAGTCCGGTACCGTCCAGAAAAACTCAGAATTTCACCAACAACAACAACAACTCTCTCTCTCTCTCTCTCTCTCTCTCTCTCTCTCTCTAACACTCCGAGCCTCTGCACAACTCTCTCTCTCTAACACACACAAACAGAGAGAGCAGAGAGCGCACATACACGCACAGGGGACTTAGAAAGTTAGAACGGAATGAGAGAGTGAGAGAGAGAGAGAGAGAGAGAGTGTAAAGGATAATGAAAATGGAGAGAGGGAGAGAGAAAAGAGTTAAAAAGGGCATGCTATTTAGAGAAGAGAACAAGCACACGACACAGAGCGTGATAGGAGGCGCTGCTGAGTGAGAGCGGTGTGTTTTTAATCAATCGGAGCTGAAGGGGTTAAAGCGAGGAACGCGCGGCTCTGCTGCACATTAACGTGTGTGTGTGTGTTGTCAGTGCACACGTGTCCCTCAGCTAAGGGTTAAGTGTTAGCATTAGCATTAGTGTGTTTATAGTTGTGGTATCCCATTCACAATTGAAAATAAATAGAAACAAATATTTTATCGTTTTATTGCAACAAGTTACTTTATATGTTTTAGAATATTAGCGAGAGAAATAAAACAACTAGCAAAAATACGTCTTATGTTATGTTCTGTGCTGAGTTTATTTCTCCATTTAAACTCAGAGGTGGAAGATGAACTGTTAAACTGGTCAGCGCCCTCTGCTGGAGAACATGGAGAATATAAATTTCTCTCTCTCTCTCTCTCTCTCTGAAATTCTAAGTGACTTAACCGAAAGGCGTCCTCACGTCCATGACCTCGGCCAGAGAGCGCTGAGTCACGGAGAGGACAGAGGAGAAAAGTATAAACTGACCCGACCCTCGTCTAAACACAGTCAGACTTCAGCGCCTGATCATGTCGAGCTGGTTTATATTAGCTCAAGCTTTAAAGGAGACACGTTCCCCCTGGTCTCCACAGCAGAGCATAGTTCTGTTTCTTAATGAAACGTCTGTGTCCTGCTTTGGTCCAAACCCCACAAGCTCCACACCAGTGTTCTCCCCCTGTGTAAACAGCCCTGTTCAGAACGCCGCTTTCAGCACCTGTTCCTTTAAATCATAATGAGCCGCTTGCTGTTCACCCCGACCCTGAGTTCACAGCAGTGAGGAGCAGAAGCTCTGGTTTTTAGCCGTTTTCTCTCGGTTCTCTTTCTTCTCCATTTTTACTCAGTGCTCTTATTTCTCCACACTCATTGTGTCTGTTTTGTTGCGTTTAACCTTGTCTTTGCGCTCTCACATAAACACGGGTCCAGCGCTGTGATTGGACAGACTCAGAAACAGTGGAACTGTGTTCTCTGGAGCGATGGGGTTCCTCTGGGATGAGTTGGAGTGGTGAGTTTGATCCAGAACTAATCCCCAACACCAGCCCCTGACCCTCACTGATAATTCTGAGAAGGTGGAATGCCATCAGATCCTCACAGAAATGTCCCACCATATGTAGGACCAGTCGACCTGAGAATTTATTTCGGTTTTGACAGACAGCAGAGGGCGCTCCCGAGTGAGTCAAAAATGAATGTGTTTCTAAGGAGCATTTGAGGAATATCATTGTTAAGAAGTTACTGGATATTTCAATACTGAAAAATGCAGCCATTTCCTCAAACAGAGCACCACTGTCATATTCTGCAGCTTTTAAACTTCAGTTATACGATATATAATATATATATAATATATATAAATGTGCCTCATCTGTGATTATGGTGACCAGATCTGAGATGGTGAAAAAGAGGACATGTCTCGGGGGAGGGGGGGGGGGGGGGGTTCTAGCCCCTCGCAGCCGTTGTATGCTTAGCTGAACGAACCTATGTGTGCTTTAAGGTCCTTTACACCTTTATTTGCTACACAAAACATGGGTATTTCTTTTTTAATTCATCTGAGAACTTACATTTACGTTTCAGCATAGCTGCTCGAGATGAGGGTAGGTACATGAGCTTTGCCTGACGTAAACAAGGACTACTGACGTGCAGACTGACAGACTTACAGAGAAGGTTATCGACCAATAATGGTAGCTCTAAAGGCAGACCATGCAATCCGAAGATTTTAGGCCACTTCACCACTCCCCCTTCTCACTCAAGCGAACCAAATGGAGTACGGGAGGGCGGGACTAGTTTGTGAATGAAACGCTTCTCGAAATTCTGTGTAAGCTCTAGAAAAACAAAATCCCAGACGTGTGAAATTCCGCCCAGACATTTTTTTAAGTCTAAAAAAGAGGACATGTCTGAGTAAAAGAGGATGTCTGGTCACCCTATCTGTGATAACATCAGTGAGTAGCAGTAATGCTAGCGCCTCTTGGTCAAAACCTTATGGTAGAGAAACGGAAACATACCAGTACATTCTCTTCAGTTTTTAGTGAAATTCATCATTGTACATTTCCAAAGTTACAGGAAGATCCTGCACATGTGGTTAGACACTATTTTTAATTTGAGTTATTAGCCGTTTAGCGCTTCACTTGAGAGCGCCCTCTGGCGTTTAGCGGTCATTTTCTGATACAATGTGGGAGAAACATGAAGTGGACCAGGTATAAATCTGCTGTGGTTCCACTACAGCCAGAAAAAAAAGGAACAAATGTAATACCCCCTTCACACTTCTGGTCATGTGCTGGAACATATATCCGTGGCATGAGATATTGAAAACAGAAATGGGCTGAGGACAAAGAACTGAGGAACACCCCCATGGTGGTGGAGGTGTAGAATTATGTAGCAATAGAAGCAGCAGCCTTTGTGAGTCAGAACTAATAGATTTATCATCAGAGAAGATGGAGGTAAAAGCAGCTGTGGCCTTCACTGTGATTACTGTAGATGGATGAAGATGGACTCCTTCTCTCTCTCGCTCTCTCACCCTTTCTCTCACTCCCTCTCCAGTGAAATCACCCCAGTGTCCACCTCTTCTCTCTGTAAAAGGCAGAGTTAATCTCTTCCATTAGCCACAATCATGGGGACGCTTGCATTACTGTAGCTCCACTCTCCTGAAGAAGATTCCACTGAGCCCTGGGTCCAGCTCGGAGAAGAAATGCTGGACAGTGTCCTCCTGAACCTTCTGTTCTGGTGAAATATGGACGAGATTCTCCGTGTAATCAGCATCTGGGAAATTAACCCATGACTTCAGACCCCGATACACCCTTAAGCAAAGCATCTGTTAGTTTTTACTGTATAATACATCCCATTCTCTTCTTATTTATCTCTTAAAATCAGAAAACATGGGATAAAACGAGTCGCTCTGAATCTGTTCCGCTTCTGACGTCAAGTGCAGAGACTTGACAGAATGGCCCCGCCCCCTCGTCTGAGTCTGTTCAATCATAGCGCTGGACCCGTGTTTATGTGAGAGCACAAAGACAAGGTTGAACGCAGCTTATCTCCACTCAGCAACCTGAGAACACTTTCAACACATCCACTCCACTCTAAACTACACCACTGAGACAGAGAGAGAGAGGGGGGGGGGGAGTGAACTGTAGACTTTAAACATTGGATGGAGCTCTCTTACTAAAAGAACACAGCTCCGCTGCTTTGTGAGCTCGGACTCATTGTAAGTTTTCTTAAATGAATGAATGAATGAATAATTATTCAGTGGCGGCACAGTGGAGCAGCAGGTAGTGTCTCTGTTTCTGCTCCAGGGTCCTGGAGGTTGTGGGTTCGAGTCCGGCTCTGGGTGACTGTCTGTGAGGAGTGTGGTGTGTTCTCCCTGTGTCTGCGTGGGTTTCCTCTGGGTGACTGTCTGTGAGAAGTGTGGTGTGTTCTCCCAGTGTCTGCGTGGGTTTCCTCCGGGTGACTGTCTGTGAGGAGTGTGGTGTGTACTCCCTGTGTCTGCGTGGATTTCCTCCGGGTGACTGTCTGTGAGGAGTATGGTGTGTTCTCCCCATGTTTGCGTGGCACCACCTCCAGGGTGTGTTCCTGCCTTGTGCGCAGTGATTCTGGGTAGACTCCGGACCCACCGACGCCCTGAACTGTATAAGGGTTACAGACAATGAATAATTATTCAGTACCTGTTTTGAATATATTTAGTATCTGATATTAATCCTGTGTTCTCCCCGTGTCCGCGTGGGTTTCCTCCGGGTGCTCCGGTTTCCTCCCACAGTCCAAAAACACACGTTGCAGGTGGATTTGCGACTCAAAAGTGTCCGTAGGTGTGAGTGTGTGAGTGAATGTGTGTTTGTGTGTCTGTGTTGCCCTGTGAAGGACTGGCGCCCCCTCCAGGGTGTATTCCCGCCTTGCGCCCAATGATTCCAGGTAGGCTCTGGACCCACCGCGTCCCTGAATTGGATAAGCAGTTACAGATAATGAATGAATGAATGAATGATATTAATTCTTCAGTGTTTGTTTTGAATTATTTAATATTCATTATAAATTATTCAGTGTCTATTATAAAGCCACTGTGTATTTCTGAGAGTGAGGGAATACAGTGTTTAAAGGGTTAAAATCTGTAGTTTTGACAGGGCCCAGTGAGCCAGTGAACCCTGGTCAGCTCTTGGTGGAGCAGCGAATATTTGTCCATTGACTCCTCTGTGTGGGAGGAAAAGACAGTGCTGTGTTATAGTGGTACCTCCATCAGAGCAAGCCTTCATTTACAGAACCCAGAACGTTCTACAGCCTCCATCACATGATGTGGCTTTAAACCAGAGACCACCTCAGATCCTTGAGGGCCACAGCTCCAATCTTTTCCACTATTCCACACAACACTGGACAGATCAAACCCAAAGTAAATCTAGAACTGGATTTTTATTTTATTTTCCGCCTTAAACTGTGCAGTAGTTACATTCTGGTGCTTCCTTTCCACCTTCAATGGAGCAGCAGTTACATTCTGGTGCTTTCTTTCCACCTTAAATTGTGCAGCAGTTACATTCTGGTGCTTCCTTTCCACCTTAAATGGGGCAGCAGCTATATTATTGTCCCTTTAATTCCACTTCAGTGATAAAGCTGTTATAGTCTGGGCTTTCATTTGCTCCTTATATAATAAATCAGTTACATTCTGCGTCCTCCGTTCCACCTTAAATAATAAATACGTTCTGGTTCTTCTGTTCCAGCTTTAATGGTAAAACAGTTTCATTCTGGTTCCTCCGTTCCACATTAAATGATAATGCGTTATAGTACGGCATCTCAATTCCTGCTTAAATAATACAACATTTGTATTCCGCTTCCTCCATTCCACCTTAAAATATAAATCAGTTCTGGGTCTATGTGCTAGCCAGTCAGAACAGAGCTCATTTACATATATCGTTCTTAAAGTGACAGTAGTAGTGGCCTATTTGTTTCAATGCTGCAAGGAGTTCAGAATAGAAATATATACAAATATAATTGAAAATAAATGATGATTGTATTTGGGTCATAAACCAAAACAGATGCTGAAAGAGAACCTTAGGACGAGAAAAACAAACAAACAAACAAACAAATAAAAATAAAGGAAGCACAAGAAAAATGCAGGTATATTCCCTTTAAGTCTGTGTGTACAGGCTCTACAGTATAGACCATATGGACAAAATTACTCCTGTTTCGTATTCATTTTTCCATGCTGTACTCAGTGTGTGTGTGTGTGTGTGATGACAGACCCCAGCTGCATACCAGCCCCACCAACACACACACACCACCAAAAACACAAGCAATGACATCACAGAAAATGCCCCTCCTGGGGGTAAAATGAGTAATGCTGAATTTTCCGCAGTCAGCCGAACATCAGCCAAAACACATTAGAGATTACAGCCACAGTTTGGCGACCAGTCAAATTCCCCCAATTTTAACCCCAACCCCCTCAACACTTGCTTTAATCCAAAATCCTCCAGTGCTCCCTCAGCCCGGACACGTGTGGGGTCTCAATTACCTCCTTCAGGTTCACGCTGGGGGCGGCACAGTGGCTGTTTCCTGGAGGTTGTGGGTTCGATTCCCGCTCCGGGTGACTGTCTGTGAGGAGTTGGTGTGTTCTCCCCGTGTCCGTGTGGGTTTCCTCCCACGGTCCAAAAACACACATTGTTAGGTGGATTGGCGACTCAGTGTCCGTAGGTGTGAGTGAATGTGTGTGTGTGTCACCCTGTGAAGGACTGGCGCCCCCTCCAGGGTGTATTCCCGCCTTGCGCCCAATGATTCCAGGTAGGCTCTGGACCCACCGCGACCCTGAACTGGATAAGCGGTTACAGATAATGAAGAATGAATGAAAGACGCTGAATCTACGAGGCAAATGTATGTCGTTGTTGGACTTCCAGATGCTCCCACTAGGGGTCGTCACAGTGGTTTAACCAATGTACACAATGGACAAGGCACAGGTTATAAATTAAAATATATATAAGATATACACTGTATTCACATATGAAAAACACAGGAGTTCTGCAGACCGCAGAGTAAAGCTCCATATCACAGAAGAGTGTGGAGACTCTTCTGGAGAATCAGGCCCTAAATGTAACTAAAGTCCAGCAGCTTCTCTGATATCACTGCAGACTGGAGCAGAGCTGCTACAGAATGGCGCTAGTCACCTGGGAATGAAGTGCTGCTCTGTTTTATTTGTGTTCTGATGATGTATCGGGGTGTTGAAGGGTCGTGTCGTAGGGGGAGATTTAACCACTGCGCCCTGTAACTCAGCTCCAAGGGGCGAGAGGACACTAAGAAACAAGGGGGAGGGGGGAAATGAGAAATGGGATCAGGCTTCTGCCTTGTTCAATTTGTGGTGTCTTGGTGCCGTGAGAGGAATGTCACCTTTGCTTTTGTTAGTTTGCTACTCATTTATTTATCCACAGCTCTCCCACAGGCCCTGACCAGCGTGGTCATCTATCGCTGATAAACACAGACCAAACATTTATTTATTGGACACTTGTCTTCTTTTCCTCTGTAGTATGCTGAAAAAAACATTATTTTAAAACCCAAAGCACAAGTGGGCTGTCCTCCTGCACTCCAGAACCCACAGCAGTAACGATCCGCTCCAGAGACGAGTGGAATTTCATTCTTTCTTTGTGAAGTTCAGTGAAGAGGAAGAAACTACTGAGTGAGCGGAAAAGGATGATGTCGGTTGTGGAAATATTGTAGATTTCTCTATAACTCAAGTGAATACCTGCGCATGACACACACACACACACAGAGAGAGAGAGAGTCTTGTTTTCATGGTTTCAAGGGACATTAAGTAGAACTTTAATGGAGATTTAGTAACCCAGCTTAAGCCTGAGTAACATCTTCACATTAAAAGCTTATGATTTACATTATAGAGACATTGACCTCTTAAAGAAATGATGATACATATCTGATATATTTCACTCACACACACACACATGGAGAGTTTAGAAACCTTATTTAATTGAGAAGGCAAAAATCATCTCGCTGGAAAAGCACTGTGTGCTCCTTTAAAAGACAACACACAGCAGTGGTTTCTTCAGGAATAACGAGAAGTTACAATCATTAAAAAGAGCAAATAATGAATCAGGGTTAATAAACTTTAAAAGCTATAATAGGTTTTAAAAAAAAAGATAAAACTAGAATAAAAGCTGGAAACAACAGTTAAAAGATGTTCATGGCTGGAGAGACTTTTGAAACACTTTAAACACAAACATGATCCGCAAAATGGGGTGTTTACATAAAACATATAACACTACTTAACACTGCTCTTCTAGCAGCTAAACAGAGCCGTGGACGGGGACCGGCTCCGTTCTAAAGGAACACACGATAACAATAGTGTGAAGAAGTGAAAGAGGCTAACGCTAGGAGTGCGGCTCCCTGGCAACAACCACAACAACTTCTTAAAGGAACAGATGCCCAAAAATATAGTTTCCACACTTTATTCTAAAATGTGGCTGTTTAGCCGAGACATGTCCAGTGTCTGGCGTTCACTCATAGTTTTAGAACTGGAGCAGCTGCACATGATCCAAGCATGGGCTAGAGGTTTATTAAGACCCCAGGCAGTGGTCTGGAACAGTGTTCTATGGAGTGGTGGCGTTCCTCCTGAATTCAGTTCACTATAATAGTGCACTATATAATGAGGAATATAGGGAATAGTGAGTAGGGAGTCATTTCGGACACAGAGTCTTAAAAGACCTAATCAATTGGATCAGAGAACAGAGCGTACCATGCTAACCGCTGCCTATTAGCTTCTATTACTTAGCTCCATTAGCCTCATGGCTTCAGGCTAAAGCTAAAGAAGCTACGCTCAGACACAGGTATGTTTCTATCTGTGCTCTCGGCTCGGGGAGAGTGTGAGAGTCTGAACTGAGGGAATAACTCAGTCTTTCCGAGTTTAAACAGAGGTGAGACGTACACAAAGAAGAAAACTAAAAACCACCCCAAAAAAAAAAAGGGTTTAAACACAGAGGACAACAAACAGATTCCTTCTGGAAATTTCCTTTCCTCTCTTTTATCACTCTCTCCCTCCCTCTGTCTGTTCATTCACTTATTATCATGATCATATTCAGATCCAGTCTGTAAAATATCTATTTCTCTCTTGCTCTTATTTATGTTATCAATCCTTCTCTCTCTCAGATCAGTTCTCCTCTGAAGGGAAGGTTAGGGTTGTGTTGTTCTTGCCAGCGGAAGCGGAGGCGAGCGAGGGATGAGTCTTTCAGATTCTCAAATTCTGAGAAGCCCAGCTGGTTGAGGAGCTCATACACTCCGGCTCGAGCTGCCACCTAAGAGAGAGAGACACACACACACACACACACACAGAAGAGAGAGAGAGGGAGAGAGAAACACACATCAGAAAAAACAGCAGTGTTTCATTCACATCACGGGGCATTTTTATCCCATTTATTCAATCTGTGTTTTTTTTGTTTTTTTCTCGTCTGTTTCCCTGGAGTGTTTGGTCAAATTAGGAACGGACATTTCAGACTCCACTCGGACTCACACCTCAGAGACTCCAGACCCGACTCATGCCTCAGAGACTCCAGACTCCACTTAGACTCACGCCTCAGAGACTCCAGACTCCACTCAGAGTCACGCCTCAGAGTCCAGACCCGACTCATGCCTCAGAGAATCCAGGCTCCACTCAGAATCACACCTCAGAGACTACAGACTCCACTCAGACTCACCCCTCAGAGACTCCAGACTCCACTCAGAGTCACGCCTCAGACTCCCGACCCGACTCATGCCTCAGAGGCTCCAGGCTCCACTCAGAATCACACCTCAGAGACTACAGAACCGACTCAGACTCACGCCTCAGAGACTCCAGACCCGACTCAGACTCACCTCAGAGACTCTGACTTGTGCATTTTCAAGAATAGAGACTTGGAACTATCACAGACTGAATTATGAAAATTTCTGTGTAGTAGCTGTTAGAATGTGTTTAAGTCCAGTAGCATATATGTCATAAACACACACACCCTATACTCCAGTCCTCCACCTGTCAGGTCTGATCACAGATCTACTGCTTTAATAACAGCTTGACTCAGCACTCTCTTAAACACAGCTCTCAACACAAACAGAGAGAGAGAGAGAGAGCATTCATAAGGGAAGCTTGGTTTAATCATTGTAATTGTGTGTGTGTACGGAGGTATATAGGTGTGTGTGTGCGTGTATGGCGGTAGGTGTGTGTGTGTGTGTATGGGAGGTATATATGTGGGGTATATATATATGTGTGTGTGTGTGTGTGTGTGTGTGTGTGTGTGTATGGGGGGTATGTGTGTGTGTATGGGGGGTATATATGTGTGTGTGTGTGTATGGGGGTATATGTGTGTGTGTGTGTGTGTGTGTATGAGGGGTATATATATGTGTGTGTGTGTGTGTTATTCAGTGAAGTCTGTTTATCATCCTGAGCTCCACTTAGGAAAGAGTAATACTGACAAACAAACAGTAAATCTCTCTCTCTCTCTCTCACACACACACAGAAAATGGGCACAAATAGCACCACCCTTACAGTCCTAATAGAGTTTGAAAACAGGGATCCAAAGAGTGTTGAGCCAAATGTCGGACCTCAGCTCAGACCTGGACGGAGTGATGGTCATTAATGATTTCTAACAAAGAAAAGAAATAACCTTCACAGAGTGTCTTATTTCAGAGGGTGTATACAGACAACAGGAGCAGCTAATCCAGTTCATATGGTAACAGCTCCTCTCTCCACCGTTTACTCTGTGTGGTCACGGCACTAGAGACGGCGAGAGGGATGTGAGAACAAGGACAGTGTGGTCATTGTGCACCGTTTACACCTGCTGTTAACATGAATCCTGATCAGATCTGGATTTATTCTGACCACATTCTGTTCACACGCGTCATTAAAATGTGTCCCCAGTCGGACTAGACTAATCTGATTTTACTTCCCAGTTTAAAAATCACACCAACAACCTCGGTTTCCTTTCTGCGACTTACTGTGAAAATGCAGTATAAAATTGTAATGAGATAATAATCCACGACTACACTCTATAATAATTGTTATAGACGCATACATCCTGACTGAAGTATAGAACATAGTGTGCTTAAACTTGTGGCCTTAAAGCGCTTATTACACTGTGTCCTCAGGGCATGACCCAGGAGAGAGGGGAACAGAGAGGTTAGAAAAGGGAAGTAGGTCCGTAGATAGATTAGAGGAGTGAGAAGTCCAATCAACAATTTGAAGAACATCCTGAGTACAGCTTGAACTTGACCTAATCATCTGCAATCATTTTGCTGACAGAAGTGAAATAGAAGATAACAGATACAAGCCAGTTAAGGGAATGTCCAGAGGAATGTTTTGACACCACACAGAAGTTGAGACTGGGCAAAAAATGTTACTGCCACAGGATTCCTGTCGTTCCTTTGTGTACGACGAGGGATTGTCAGTCCGTGAAAAAGTCCAGCCACTGATCTCCAGAAAAACACAAACCCGCGCCATGCCTCTTCTCCACTGGTGTGGACACAGCAAACACTCTCTGTTTACACTCCAGGCTCCGACTCCGAGCACCTCCCAACATGGTGTGAGTGATCCGCTCCTAATCCGATGACACAGAGTCCTGGGGGGGGGGGTTTCGTGCAGAGAAATCTGAACACGAACCAATCACCGAAAACACACCTTATTAGGTGTAGGCTGCACTTTATCTCATCTATAAATCTCAATCTATTTAGCTCTTTATCCTTTAAGCACCATCCACCCTGATGTCAGTGCGCATGGAGAAAGAGGTGTAAACCTCAATAACGGACCCTGAGGAGAATGTCCTCAGCGTCCAGAGACTCCACTCTCGCTGTGAGGGGTCATCTCTGAGCTGAGGGGATTCAGGCAATAAAACCACACACACTCACTCACACTCACACACACTCACACACACAGCGTCAGCCTGGAGCTGCTAACACACACTCAGCACTGGCCTCGGGGCTCAGTTCAGGAAGGGAATGGTCCTTCATCATAGATATTTACCAGGGGGAATAATTTAGCTATGGTATCCCTGGTGGTTGCTAATGTGTTGCTATGGTATCCCTGGTGGTTGCTAAGTTCTTGACAAACCATTGCTATGGTAATCAAGAAGGTCACTACAGTGTTGCTACGGTAACCCAGTATGGTTGCTAATGTGTTGTTAGGCTGTTTCTATGGTATCCAAGGAGACTGCTACAGTGTTGCTATATAAAATTGTTAGGATGTAGCTATACCACTGCTATGGTGACACGGATGAGTGCCAGCTGCTAGGCCATTTGTTATGGGAGTTAAGGTTGTTGTTAAGATGTTGCCAGGTGGTTGCCATAATATCAAAAGTGGTTGCTAAAGTGATGGTTTACCAATGCTATAGTACCCCAGGTGGTTGCTATGATATGGCTAGGCTCTGGCTATGGTATCTAAGGTGGCTGTTATGGTATCCAAGGATTTCTAGCTTCTCTACTGCGAACACATACAGGTGAAAGATAGACTCAGGTGCTGTGCGGGGGTCTCTGGCCTGAGAGCCTCAGGTGTGTGGATGAGTGTGGACAGGTGAGCGCAGGTGAGCAGGACTGTAATTACACAGGTGTTACAGGTGATCACTGAGCTCAGGGGAGGAGCACACGCTGTCTCTCTCATCAGTGGTGGTGGTTATTATAATAATTATTATTATCAGTGGTAGTATAAATATTATTGTTATCACTGGAATGAGGAGTGAGAGTGAGTGTGTGTGTGTGTCTCTCAGCTGCTACGTCCAGGTGCTGAGGAATCTCTGCCAGCCCACCTCCAGGTGCGTGTGTGTGTGTGTGAGTGAGAGAGAGAAAAAGAGTCTAATGTGCTGCCTCCAGGTGCTGACAGACATTTCCCAGGGGTCTCTCTTTGCCAGTGTGTGTGTGTGTGTGTGTGTGTCACCTGCTGCATCCAGGTGCTGAAGGACCTCTGCCAGGAGTCTCTCTTCTCAAGGTGGAGATAGGTGTTGAAAAGGATCAGGTAAATGTAGCGTTCCAGGTACTGAACACTTCTCAACAATAGAGTCCGGCTCTCCTCTTCACTCTTACTGCTCTTCATCTACAACACACACACACACACACACACACTTTAAATCTCTTGTGTCAAGTCCACATCCCAGCGATTAGAGCTGCATGGCTTCTAGTGCCCCCTACAGACCGTGTAAAAGCACCTAGGAGGACCACACCAATATATCGTCACTGTGTAATGAAAAATATTCACCTCCAAAACAATAACTTTACAGGAGAAGGTAATTTTGGAGCGTTTCTATTGGTTCATTTATTGTCAGATTTACAAACAGTGTGAAGCACAGCTACTGTGTTCAGATGATGCAGTAAACTACACACACACATCCACGAGACATTGCTGTGAGGATTTGATGGCATGCAGCCAGAGATGTGTTCCCATTTCCACTGCAGAGGAGTAGCAGGTAGGTAACAGACTATGGACCGCTCATTTCCCTCTTCTCACTGACCAAGAACGTGTGTGTCTGTCTGTGTGTGTGTGTGTGTATGTGTACATAAGTGTCCTGATTACACTGAGTGCCCTGTACTCCTGGGGGTCTAGGAATGTGTGTGTGTGTGTATATATGAGAATGAGAAGGGTTCAGTTTTCACACATGGCTTCCACACGCTGGCACCACGAAGATCCAGACGCACAATGTGTGAGTGAATAAAGACTTGGCTCCCCAACACACACACAGAGAGAACCATAACCACAGACTTCACAATACAGTCTGAAACAGTAGGAGAGCAGGAGTATGGGCAGTATTCATCTATTCCTGTTGCCCTGTGTGTGTGTGTGATTTCAGAGAGGAAGTGTGTGTGTGTGTGTGTGTGTATCTGAACACACACACACCCCTACATTCCATCCATCTGGGCAGAGAGCAGAAGCAAACTCTTTCCATCAGCAATTCAAAAATTCAGTTCTGTATAGTTTCTCTCTCTCTCTCTCTCTCGTGTTGTAAGCCCGTCATCTCCCTCCTGTAGTGTGAGAAGTGTGTGTAAGTGACAGAAAAAGCAGACTGCAGTAATTACAGGAAATAACACACACTCAGACGGCTGACCAGACGGGCAGAAAACACACCGGAGGACCAGTCAGGCAAAAAGGAGCAGGCACTTACAGATGTGCGTGATATGTGAAGGTACAGCATCTGCACAGCTGTGGATCAAAGCTAATGAAACAAAACAGACACACACACAGTAACGTCCAAAATGATCATTTTAAGTTCAAAGTTGCTACAGAAACAGAGATTGAGTTTCAAATCACTGAATCACTGGCTGAGAGTCGATATGAGTGACTCCCAGACAACAGCAGTAAACAGGCGGAGCACTTTCCTGTTTTTGTTTCTTTGTGACTTCTGATTTAAAATAACTGGTCATTTACTTGTCTTTCACTTTATATTTCTGTTGTGAAAACGAGACTGTCAACAAATATATTTCATCAGAGTTTCTGTGAACAAACTGAACACTGTCACTGGCTCCACTTTTCTCTGAAAGCTTTAGGCTTAAAGCAACAGTAGGTAGTATTTTTACCTTAAAATTATAGCACGAGGGAGGTGCGGGTTGTTTCCTACCCTCTTCCATAAGTTACATAGTGGAGTTTTGGCAGTACTGATACCGGAGTAGCAACCCACCCGCACCTCCCCTCCCCTCCCATCCATGATTCAGGACACTCTTCAAACTGCGGGGAGAACCCAGGAGGAAAATAAAAACAAAAAGATCTGAAGTGTTGCTCTTATTTAGAGACATTGCTGTTGTTGGCACTGGATGTTAACTGAGGTCAGACGCTAGGCCTGAAGCGTTGAGTTTAGGCTCATGTGGAGCTGCTCCAGAGCATCCCCTGTCTTTCCACTGTTTATAAATTACCCAGCACTGCAGCGGCGTTACACAGCCCAACTCTCTCATTAGAAAAATGTGTTTACAAACGTCTGGTTTTTACACACACACACACACACACACACACACACACACACACTAACACACTAACTAACACACACACACACACACACACACACACACACACACTAACACACTAACTAACACACACACACACACACACACACACACTCCAGCAGCCTGCTTCCTCGCTGTTCTCATAAGTGCTCATTAAACACAGACAGGGTCCACTCATAATGACCTCCACCACAGAACCACTGCAGGTTCCTCAGAGAACCCTCGGGTCAGACTGGACTCCACTGACCCATGCCCAATGGACACCACAAGCTCCATCTAAATTAATGGAAGAAAGAAAGAATGAACAAACAAAAGAAAAGACTTGACTCCAGCAGAACAGTGTCCCTCAGGGTGAGGGTAAGAAACCCAGGGGTCAACGAGTGTGGGGGTGAAGAACCGGCAGGGTCCTGAACTCCAAAAGGGACATCTCACACACACACAAACATTTTGAAAAAAGATGCAAAAAGGGCTTCCTGGACCTGAAACCCCCAACACCACTTTACAGGGGCCCTGTGTGTGTGTGTGTGTGTGTGTGTGTGTGTGTGTGTGTGTAAGAGATGAAAACAGATTCTTTAATGACTGTAACAGACCGGTTCTGCTGCAGATTTTCCAGCCACAGACACAACGGTGACGCACATGAGGAGCCAGACGCCTGCATGCATGAGTGTGTGTGTGTGTGTGAGAAAAAGAAAAAGAGTGTGTTAAATGACTGCTGTAAGTCCACACACTCCTCGTCAGTTTCAGCTGGAGACTCTTCATCGTAGTCCTGATGACGGCAGGAACTGCTCTGTTACTGTATTAAAGGGATATTCCACCACTATTTAAAATTCACCCTCCTCTCCTGCTCCTTTCCTCCATCCAGTCAGAGCTCAAACCAGGGCCTGTGTGAGAACCCTACGCTGTCGCGTGTGTTTACATGTGAGCATTGGTATCTGTGTCACTCTGCAATTACACAACCACACCACTAGGGCTGAATCGCCCTCCACCCTACGTAGTGCACAGTGTAGTGGAGTAGCACGCTGTTATAGAGCATATTTTATAATCTGTGAATTCACTATGTAGGGAGTAGCAAAGTCTTTGGTTTTTTTCCCCGAGGCATTTGTACTTCCTTTGTTCCACCTCTTTATTGGTTCAGTGGCATCCAAAGTCTCTGGCGGTGAACTGGCTGCCGTCTGAAGCTGAAGTGTGAGCCGGGTCTGTGTGTGGTGTGGGGGTGGAGTTATGGGTCAGCGCCGGGTTGATGAGCGTGAGCCGGGTCTGAGTGTGGCGTGGAGGTGGAGTTATGGGTCGGTGCTGGGTCGATGTGAGTTAGCCGGGTCTGAGTGTGGCATGGGGGTGGAGTTACTGGCTGACTCCAAGTCGATAAGCATGAGCCAGGTCTAAGTGAGGTGTGGGGGTGAAGGTACGGGTCGGCGCCTGGTGGATGAGCGTGAGCTGGGTCTGAGTGTGGCGTGAAGGTGGAGTTATGGGTTGGCGCCTAGTGGATGAGCATTAGCCGGGTCTGAGTGTGGCGTGGGGGTGGAGTTACAGGCTGGCGTCAGGTCGATGAGCATGAGCTGGGTCTAAGTGAGGCGTGGGGGTGGAGTTATGGGTCGACGCCTAGTGGATGAGCATTAGCCAGGTCTGAGTGTGGCATGGGGCTGGAGTTACGGGCTGGCGCCAGGTCGATGAGCGTGAGCTGGGTCTAAGTGAGGCGTGGGGATGGAGTTACGGGCTGGCGCCTAGTGGATGAGCATGAGCCGGGTCTGAGTGTGGCGTGGGGTTGGAGTTACGGGCCAGCACCGGGTCAATGAGCATGAGCCGGGTCTGAGTTTGCAGTGGGGGTGGAGTTACGGGTCGGTGCCTAGTGGATGAGCATGAGCCGGGTCTGAGTGTGGCGTGGGGGTGAAGTAACAGGCCGGCGCTGGGTCGATGAGCACGAGCCGGGTCTGAGTCGCTCTGATCGAAGCCTAATGACCAGGAGATAATTAACATCTTTAATTAGAAGCGCCCAGAGGACAGTGGCACATTTCTATTGACCACAGCTCTCCATCACACACAGGCCACTGACCGCTCCAGTTCACACAGCCCGGAGGGATTCAGCTGGAACAACGTTCTCATCCTGTACCTCTGTGATCGACTGGTAGTGACTGAACATGGCAAAAATGCCTGTTTTCATGCATTATGGGGACAATACACTCACTAACATCCACAAGTGTTAGACAGTCTGTAACACACTTAAGCTCCTGCTCGTGTGGACAATGTGTATAATCCATCCATCCATCCATTATCTGTAACCGCTTATCCAATTTAGGGTCGCGGGGGGTCCAGAGCCTACCTGGAATCATCGGGCGCAAGGCAGGAATACACCCTGGAGGGGATGCCAGTACTTCACAGGGAAACACAGACACACACACATTCACTCACACACTCACACCTACGGACACTTTCGAGTCGCCAATCCACCTGCAACGTGTGTTTTTGGACTGTGGGAGGAAACCGGAGCACCCGGAGGAAACCCACGCGGACACGGGGAGAACACACCAACTCCTCACAGACAGTCACCTGGAGCGGGAATCGAACCCACAACCTCCAGGCCCCTGGAGCTGTGTGACTGCGACACTACCTGCTGCGCCACCGTGCCGCCCATGTGTATAATCTCTACAGCGATTTTTTGTTGTTTGTTTTCACTCCTGGGGCTCCCCCAAGTGTAATTCATTTTTACAGCACTGTACAGAAATCAGTGTTTTCCTACCCTAACCAAAAGTTACACATTGCAGTTTCTCGGAGTAACAACTTTAATGTTACTTTAATGTCAAATGTGCACAAGAGGGGCGTAACACTGGAGAAGTAGAACTGTGTTCTCTGGAGCAATGGAGCTCCAGTCAAAATCTTCCGGGACACGTTACAGTACCAAAACCAGCAGCTGACCTTGCTTAGTTTTAAGATCTTGAATGCTATCAGATCCTTACAGCAAACACACTCTCGATTAACACCAGTCCATCAGAGCAGGATCAGAGCACTCCAGCTCGTCCCAAATGCGCTGATGCCACTCCAGGGAATGCAGTTCCACTGTGCTGGATGGTTCTGACCCCTCCGGTGAGCTGTTGGCATTGGGCAGGTGAAGCTGAGGAAGTGCCAAATGAGTGCAGACAGTGTAATAGTGGTTTAGAATTTAAAACAAATCGCAGATGCCTCAGAGTGTCATGTTTATAAATCAGCTGCTGTGTGTCGGAGTCCCACAGGAACAGTGTTCTCTGACCAAACCGAGCACATCCCGTCCTCGGAGCAGATGGGAGGGACATTACTGAGCTGTAAAAGTGGAGCTGTGCTTCTCTTTAACATGAGACAGGTTAATTTGAGAGGACTGAGATTCAGATGAGACACAGATGCTCAGATCTATGAGAAAATATCTGCTTGAACTCAGGATTGTTCTCAGAAAAGATGAAGATTAAGACCAGGGTGACAATGAGAGACAGAGACAGTGGGAGACAGAGACAGAGAGACAGATAGTGGGAGACAGTGGGAGAGAGACAGAGAGAGAGTGAGAGAGAGAGAGTGACAGTGGGAGACAGAGACAGAGAGAGACACAATGGGAGACAGACAGTGGGAGATAAAGAGAGAGAGACAGTGAGAGACAGAGACAGTGAGAAATGTTGAGAAAAACTCTTTCCCATATGAACTCTGGAGAATCTTTAGGGAAACTCTGGGGTGTCGGGTCCGAAGATGTCCAAGATCGGTTGTTCACACACACACTGCACAGTGGGAGATTTTCTGCGTGAGACGTGCTCTCGCAGCAGGAAATGAAACATGTGCTTTAGGCGTGGGGGCGGAGCCTGCACAGCGTGTGCAGGAGAAACTCCAGAATATTTCCCGCTCTGTTCTCACATGCGCTGACTCTGACTTCACCCAGAGTCATTACCGGGGCGAGGAGGATAAAGTCTGAGTAACGTCCGGGATGAATGTTTTCCCAAACACAGCTCCTCCGGGAAACCTGAGGAACATTCCTGGATCACCGCTCAGTGAGAAACTGAGACAATGAAGGGTGATATAGGGTGAGATTATAAGAGAATGAGACAGTGGGAAACACACACACACAGAAAGAGAGAGAGAGAGAGAGAGAGAGAGAGAGAGAGAGAGAGAGAGAGATGCACTGTTAGCGCTTTCCACCAAAAGAATTCTGGTTCTTGGACCGGCTCTGTTCTTGAACCTTGGTTCTATCCAGTGAAGCTGCCCGTGTTTCTACACGATTAGAGGGTACCCTCCAAACACAGCACCAGAAAAACACACAAACGGAGCATGTTCCTGTTTTATTTCCTAGTATTTATTTATATGAAATGGTGTAAATGACCGTGTCCAGCTCCTTTGGGGGATAACACTGTGTGTGAGGCTCTTAGCTCTTTCCTGAACTGAGCCTCCACATGTCCACGGACCACGTCACGGTTCACCCTGAGGAACCTACTGTACTTTAGTTCCAGGTAGGCACAAACTTTTCTGGTTCACAAACCAGTTTATGTCGGTGTAAACATGCCAATCAGTTTCAAATTTAGTTCACGAATTGAAACCGTTCTGGTTCCTCGTTGGTGGACAAGCGCTGAGAGAAAATGGGAGATGATGAGACACAGAGGGAGTCTTGCGAAAGACTAAAAGACAGACAGTGAAGGACAGTGGGAAACAGAGACAATGAAGGGCAGAGAGACATTGGGAGAGATTGGAAAAGAATGAGACAGTGGGAAGCAAAAGAGAGAGAGAGAGAGAGAAGAGAGAGGAGAGAAAATGGGAGACAGTGGAACAACGGTCCATTGTAACCTTGTTAAACAATAACTGCCCGGTGTCCAGAGAGAAATGACGTCAAAGACCTGACTCACAAACCCACTAACACACACACCCACACACACCCCTCACTCCCCACTGGGGTAAATCAGACGAACTAAAGCCCTCTCTGGTGTGAAAAATAAGGCTCAGAATCACACTGCTCCTCCTGGAGAGAAAAATCCACTGCAGTGACATCCACACCAACTCTCTGTGGAGGAAGAGGGCCATCTACATGAGAACAGTGTAACTGCAGCTAGTGAAGGGGTACTCCACCAATTTCAGATATTAACTAACCCTACCTGTCTGTAAGTGCAGATGATGATCTCTCGGAGGTGATAGTGCATCGGAGTCATGGTCTCACTGACAGAGTCCAGAGCCATGTCCACTTCCCTTTTCATCCGGTGACCATCAGGGAGAATCCTCACTAACCTCATTACCACCTGGAGAGAGAAAGAGAGAGAGAGAGAGAGAGAGAGAGAGAGAGAGAGAGAGAGAGAGAAAACACAGAGAGAGAGAGAGAGAGCACAGAGAGAGACCAGTACATCACTGTAATATTCTTATTTTTAAGTTGGCTTCGTCTCCATATTTGCAGCTTGATGGCACTGATGGGAATCTCTGCAGAAGTGTGTGTGTGTGTGTTCTCACTAAAGTGTGAAAGTGTGTCAGATCCTCTTACACCCCTCAAATCCACATGTCTGTGTTTCACTGTTTTCCAAAATTCTTTTTATTTTTACACCCGACAGAGCGGGTCGCCAACACAAGGGCCGTCCATGAGGAAAACAGGTTTAGTACAGAGTCTCGCACACATCCAGGCCACTAGGGGTCAGTGTAAAGGCTGTTTCACAACGAAATGGAGGAGAACTAATGCGTTGGAGGAAATGATCAGTGTAAGGGTCTGAGGGCCACACTGTGATGGTTATAATGTTTTGCTCAGTCTCCAGAACTCAGGTCTGTGGGGAGTTCTCGGTGTGCAGCCATCAGTGCAGTGCAACTCGGACAAGACCTGTTTTAGAGCTGAATAAATAAAAATAAATATGTATAATAATAAACCTAAAGGAATGAAAGTTACCTCAAACTCTCCTTTGGTGTATTTCGCATCAGGAACGCTGACGATCTCCTCTTCTGCAAATTCAGGGAACCCCTGAGAAACACCAGAACCTTGGTTACAAACATCACTCACGTCTCCACAGCAACATCAGCCTCACATCTCCACAGTACAGAAGCCTCAGACACTATTTTCATTAAAGCAACAGTAGGCAGTATTTACACTGTAAAATTCCAGCATCAGTATCATTGTGATGCTACACTGGGCTTAAGAGGGAGAACAGAGCCTATGTTTTTGCTGCTCTAGGTTTGGCACTGCAGAAACTGCACATTTGGTGGAGGGTAGAAAACCACCCCATCCTTTCTCTGCTCCCCTTCCACCTAGAGTTCAGCACAGTGCTGTAAAAGTGAATCACGTTCTGCACCTTTAAGGGGTGCCCAGGAGCAAAAACACCAAATTTGACCTAGTGTTACTTTAAATAAAAGAGATCAGGGGTTTCCAGAACTTCAGACCCTTCTCTCTCACCCAATTCTTCCTCACAGATAAACAACAATTCAAGCTTTCATCTTTAAGACAGAGGAGAGCATCACTCTCCACTCAGCTTCAGAATGGAGAGTGCCAAGAGTCCGCGGGAGGGATCTAAAGACCTCCAGCATTGAGCAGCGTGCCCACCCCGGGACGTACGTTAAAGTGCCAGAGCGTGAGGGTGGCGATGGTCATGGCCGTGGTGCTGCGCCCTTTTCCGTTCGAACAGTTAAACACAAACGCAGCTCGAGAATCCTCCGCCAAGACACTTTTCATCGCTTCCAGGAGACTGTCAAAGTCCTGCAACACACACACACACACACACTACAACTCACTGACAAACGGTTCTTGGTACAGCAGACACAGAGAGAAAGACATGGATGGATGGAAAGAGGGAGAAATGGAGAGATAAATGATAGATTTAGAGATGGATGGATGGATGGATATAGGAGAAATGAATGGACAGAGAGACAAATGAATGAATAAATGAACTAATGTATTCACAGATGACAAGAGGGAGGGAGGGATGGAGGAATGAGAGAGGGGTGTGTAAAGGACGTGTACAGTGAGTGATTTTCACAGAACCCCAAACACCACTAGGATACTGTATTAGGATATCTGTATTAAACCTGTACTGAACACTTCAGACCACTAGAGGTCACCACCGCCTCCACAACTCAGTCCCCACCAGCCACTTCATTATAAACACACTGTGTGTGTGTGTGTGTGTGTGTGTGTGTGTGTGTGTGTGTGTGTGTGTGTGTGTGTGTGTGTACCAGTTCTGTAGGGGCGGTACACTCTGGGAGAGGGATGCGAGTGAACTCCAGTCCCTGGTGAACACTACTGTGTTGGTCAAATATTTCCTGTAGAGTTTTACAGCTTTTAAACATCTTCATTTGTTTCTCCGTCTCCAGAGTCACCTCCAACCACTTCTGAGCTCTCAGTATCTCCTCTTTCAGAGCCGTCTCCAACCTCTGACACACACACACACACACACACACACACACACACAAAGGTTTTAGAGCCCCCTCCTGGCGGGACCCTGCAGGCAGATCAGCAGTAAGCAGCCATCCCCGAGTGCAGTTGTATGTGTGAATGCTGAATGCCATCAAATCCTCACAACAGCGGTGCTCGGCCGTACCTCTATGTCCTTGGCCAGCGCAGAGTGGAGGGAGATGTGCTGGTCGAGTTGAGAAGGCTCTCGGGGAGAAAACATCTGTCCATTAGCCTCCAACACCAGCTCGTCCTGGACATTCACCCACAGCACGCTCTGGTGCTTCCTCTTCTCATCTTTCAGATACAATATCACTGTCTCTGCAGCCTGGAGAGAGAGAGAGAGAGAGAGAGAGAGAGAGAGAGAGAGAGAGAGAGAGAGAGAGAGAGAGAGAGAGAGAGAGAGAGAAAGAGAGAGAGAGAAAGGGGTATGGCAGAGACGTTTGTGACGTATTAGTGAGATATGAAAGAGTTATGGGGGTATGAAAGAGACATAGAGGAGATATTAAAAAGATACGAGACAGATATGGTAGAGACATTTGTGACATGAGACCAGAGAGAGAGAGAGAGAGAGAGAGAGAGAGAGAGAGAGAGAGAGAGAGAGAAGAGACCGACCAGAGACAAAGGGAGAGGCAGAGAGAGACCAAATGGAGAGAGAAAGAGAGAGAACGGAGGGACCATAGAGAGAAACATGTACCACCCCGCCACCCTCACCCTGACCTCAGTGGTGGGCTGTGCCATGCCGTACACCGCCAGCTTGGGCACGCGCCGGAAATTCGCCACCTTCATCTCCTTCACAGTGCTCAGTACGTCAGGGGCCAGGTACTCTTCAGACACCTGCAGGGGACACGGGAGCAGCTGCACATGAGCCTAAAAAACCACGCTCAATGCCAAGTATCCACCAAAGGGGTGTAACCCTCCCCCCTGCATCACAGAGGAGCTGTATTCTCTGGAGTGACAGAGCACCACCCAGTTCCTCCAGCATCAGCAACTGACCTCACTGGTGTTGATGTGGCTGGATACCTTCAAACCCTGAACATTGCTGTGAGATGAAACACTGGACACCTGGGTGGGGACTTGAACCCCGATCTGGGACCACTACCCGTATGATAATTGTGTTTTATGGAAAAAATTCCATAATTAATAGATTTATTTAGAATAATAATAATAATTAATAATACAACAAAATATTATTATTTATCAATATGTAATTAATTAAAATAATGAAAGATAATTGATAGCATCTGTTCTGGGTCATGACTGGTCTCTCACCAGAACTCTGGCTCCTTTAGTGATGAGGTCCGCAGGAGCCCTGATCTCTGATTGGTCGATGCAGGACAGGAGGCGGTACACCCAGGCATTTGAGCACATCCATTGGCTGAAGTTACAGGCAAATGCCAACGGATACTGCAACACACACACACACACACACACACACACACACACACACACACACACACACACACACACACACACACGTAATTCTAAACTTCTGATTCCATGCCTGTCACAGGTAAATGTGCAATCAGTAATTTTCTACACTTGATTCTACACTGATTCTGCCTCACGCTATGAAACGGTCTTCACACTGACACCTAGTGGAGACTCTGTACTTAATTCATAGTGGGAAATATGACTGACAGCACCTTTAAAACTACTCTGATTGAATTCTCCTCATGAGTAAAAGTCTGGGATTTAAACAAAGTGAGAGAGGGTTGTAGTGAAATGTTTGGCTATAGAGAAACTAATGTAAATATTAGCAGTGTGTGTGTGTGTGTGTGTACGTACCTGTTGGTGTAAATATGCGTTGAACAGTATCAGATAAACGTAACGCTCCAGACTCTGCAGTGCCCTCTGAAGGAAGTACAGTTTAGTGCTGTTCCCCTACAATAAAAACACAACAATCCATTTACACACACACACACACACACACACACACACACACACACACACACACACACACACACACACACACACACCAGGTTGGCTGTTGGTGTTTTTTGTATGATATCCAGGTGGTTGCTAGGGTGTTGCTAGGGTTTTCAAGATGGTTGCTAGGTGATTACTATGGTATTCCATGTGGTTGCTAGGGTGTGATAAATGTCTCTGACCTGAGACTGATAATCCTCTCCAATGGCCTCCAGTTTCTTCTTGTTCTCGTAAATGGCTCCTTTGATGTCGTGCATTTCAGAGCACAGCTCGATCGCCCGGTCCACCTTAAAAACCCACAGAGAACATAAACAACCACCTTAAAGGATTTTTTAGCTTTCAAATGTAACTCTTCAAAAACTAATTTCTGTTAAAAATGAAAGAAGTGAATTAAATCTTTGATAAACTATTCTTTAATTTTGAGGCTACAATGTTAAAATATTTTTTCTTGATAAAAGTTGACCACTGACCTCCTCGACGATCTGCTGACCGTTGGGCAGTTTGCTGATGAGGTTCTGGACGATCTGGAACTGAGCTTTGGGTTCGGACTTCATTGTGTCCTCAGTTCTGCAATCGACCTCAGGGTCAGTTTTTTTAAACTCTCTAACGTTAACTAATATATAAACTGCCAGCTCTAAGAGATGTAAGTTAATTACAACAGTGATAACAATAAATATCAACAACAACAAACACGAGTATTAATTCTAAAGGTATAATAACAACAACAACAACAATAACAATAATAATAATAATTGATTTTGTTGTATTATTTACATTTAGAGAAAGAGAGAGATAGCGACACCCACTGTTCAAACTAGTGATCTTTGTAATATGGAGGAATGACTTAAAGCAACAGTAGGTAAACTATTTACCTTAAATTTACAGCTTCAAAATCATTGTGGTGCTCCACTGAGCTGTAAAAGGGAGAATAGCTACTCTAGGCTAAGTACTTCAGAAACTGCACTATGTTATTTTGGTGTATGTTACTCTCCTGCTTGATTTCAGGACAGTGCTGGAAAAGTGAATTCCACTCTGCAACTCTAAGGGGAGCCCAGGAGCAAAAACACCAAACCTTACCTAGTTCTGCTTTAAGCTGCACCCCGTTCTACCTTTAATTCAGTTAAATATTATTAAATATTAGATATTATTCTTACTGTGTGTCAGTAGGTGAAGGAGGAGGCGGAGACTGTGGAGTGGGCGGAGCTCCTGTCAATCGTTCCATCACCAGAGACCCCAAAATCATCCCCAGATTAGTTCGACCCACTCCAACCTGACAACTGAACAACAGAGCAGGAAGAGGAGAGGAAACATCCCTCCGCAGAGAGAGAGAGGGATTCTCCTACAGAGAGAGAGAGAGAGTGTCAAAGAGAGAGAGTCAGAGAGGGGAGAGAGAGAGTCAGAGAGGAGAGAGAGAGAGAGACAGAAAGAGAGTCAGAGAGAGACAGAAAAAGAGTCAGAGAGAGAGAGAGAGAGACAGAAAGAGAGTCAGAGAAAGAGAGAGAGAGAGACAGAAAGAGAGTCAGAGAGAGAGAGAGACAGAAAGAGAGAGAGAGAGAGAGTGTTTAACAATGTTCAGAGTGAATCCCATTTCTCTGTTTTTGTAGGTGGTCAGTTCTTGTTGGGAAATAAACTCAAAATAATCTTTTCTGCTTTAAAAACTAACAATTATAACAATTGTACTGGCGTAGATTAACCTAGGGTTAATATGTTCTGAACCTTTTCTTCACAACAAGCAGAACACAACACAAGTAGCAGCTGATATTATTCCACAGAGCAGTTCAGAGGAACACACTCCTGACTAAAGCCCAGAGGTGATTGGACAGGAGCTCTTACCCTCAATACATTCACAAAGGTATCAAACTGTTCCTCCATCGGAGCGCCCTCCACTGGCAGAGGCAGTCTGTAGTACCTGCAGGAGATTAATCAAAATCAATCACGTTCAATCGCTTAATCAACATTATCAATACTCTAATGGCACATTTCCACTGAAGGGTCCCTACTCCGCTCGGCTCTACTTGACTTTCCTGCACCTCCACCAGGTAAATCAGGTGGTTCTGGAAGCGGGTTCTGGTTTAGTGGCTGTTCTCTCGTGGTCCAGAGAGAGTTGTCACTCTATGCCACGCAACGCAGATGTCCAGTAGAGACAAGTAGAGTTCGGTAGAGTCCAGTAGAGTTTGAACCACGCAGTGGAAAGTGCCATAACCTTGCTAATCGTATCAGTTAACAATGCTCAGGTAGTAATTACTCACCTGTAGGCAGGTAAGGTGAAGAGTGGTCTCTTGTAGACCTCCTCCGTGACGTGGATGTCCTCTTCGCAGCAGATAGAAATCTTCTGTGGCTCGTCTTTGAAGTGCTCGATGTCATTGTAGACGTAGAACACGTTCTCGTTCAGACGAGCGAAGTCATGCAGCTGCAAATGAAGAGATCCAAGTTTAAATCACGAGGAAAGGGAAAGAACCAATCACAGTGTAGGGGACATGTTTCCACGGACAAGCTGAGAGTGGTGGAGGACGTGTGGCTAATGACCGCTCTCAGGGGCAGTGTGTTGAGGAAGGTGTATTTAAGAGTGTGTGGGGGTGATTACTGACACTCCTTCCTCCTCAGGATCTGAAGGGAAGCCTCTCTGACCTCTTTCCTGATGCTGAGCTCCAGGTTCTCCACTGGAACCTCCTTGCTGAGGCTGTGCAGGTTCTCATGAAGGTTCTCCTTCCTACGAGGGGTGTACGGAACAAAGTTGTCCTCCACACGCAAAAACAACAACGGTTCCTCTCGCAGGCAGAACAAAATCACCTCCTACACAGAACCAGAGAGAGAGAGATCAGAGAGTCAGATAAAGGAATAAAATAGTAATTATATAAATATATATATAAACCAACATTTGACTTTACTTTCATTTTCGATATGAGAGAATTCAGCACCCCTGTGCCGTGTGTGTGTTTCTGTGTGTGTGTGTGTGTGTGTGTGCCAGCTCTTACCTCATGTCCTTGGCTCTGCAGCTTGGACAGGACCTGTTTGAAACCAGCCAGGCTGGGCTGCCCCATTCCAAACAGAGGGAAACTTCCTCGACTCTGGCGGAAATTAGGAGCTCCGCAGGAAGCAGCTGTGTTTAGGACATCAGCCTTAGTGAAGACGTCTAGAACCATGAAGTAGGAACCCTGCAGAAGAACACACACAAATTAAAAACCACAGAGAGGGGAGGAGGCATTAAAGAGTATATATATTTTACTCAAACACAGGATGTTTCCTAGCTCCTCTTCTCCAATCAGAGTCCATGAAACTGTGATCCAGAGCAGTGACACGCTGTGTGTGTGTGTATACGTTACCTGCACCAGGTAGTGTTCAGGCATGGTGTCCGAGATGCGCCCCACTTTGTAATGCGTCCTCGGCAGTTCATCGTGGATCTGGAACTCCTGTCTGCAGTTATACCTGAGGACACATCAATCACACCTTTACAGGTGAATCCCATCAGAGAGTAAACACATGACACACACTCAGCCCCCGACTCACACACCGCACAGCTCTGAGCTCAGAGACAGAGAGAGAGAGAGACAATCCTGATGAAGAGAATAAAGATCTGAGGGGGATGATTTACTTGAGACTTTCACACACCAGGACTGAGCACACACACACACAAACACACGTCTCTGTTGGTTATATATGGTGTGTGATGTGGGTGGAACATCTCACATCAGTGTCACTCTGCAGAGGAACAGAACTGTGAGTGCTAACGCTAATGCAAACACTAATGCAAACAGTGCATTACAGCCCGCTGAGAGTGTGTGTTTAAACTGTGTGTGTGTGTGTGCGTGTGTCTTACGTGATAACGACAGGGGCCACTTTATTAGTGATGATGGACTTGGCCCTGCTGTTGTGGATGCTGACCGTCTGGAAGGAGGCTTGGCCTAGCATCTGCCTGCTGTCTGTCATCCTGTTGCCGTGGAAACTCTCAGGCGTGGTTGCAGGGGCAGCACTGGCAGTTGTACCCATAATCCTCTAGCAGCTGTCAATCACACAAAGAATCATATAAGACCACAGCTCAACACTCAGAGAACACTAACCACTCTGTAGACTCAGCTCAACACACTCACAGGAGAGTGGTTAGTGTTCTCCTCTGAGCGTGTTGAGCTGTGTGTACAGAGTGGTTAGTGTTCTCCTCTGAGACTCTTCAGCTCTTTCCTTCCTCTGCTCTTCCTGTGTGTGTCCTGTGCACGCTTCCTGCAGCTGGGAGCTGTTCCCTGTGTGAAGCGTTTGTGCAGAACCCCCCTCTCCTTCACTAACACACACACCGTCCAACCCCCCCTCACCCAACTCTCCTCTCTACGCCAGCGGAATCACAATCACACTGCTCTCACACACAGACCCCAAGCCTGAGAGAGGGGACCCCGGGACAGACTGGTACAGCTCACAGGAGACATCAGACATCCCCTCGCCCCTGTTTCAACCTGTGTCTCACACATGCAGCCAACCAGGGGGCAGTGTAGCCTCTGTTTCTTTATAGGGAGGAATATCAGTTGACAAATTCACTAATGCATCTTTAAAGTAATACACGTGCTGAGACACAGGCAGGGTCACGCACGCACACACATAGGCAGAGACGCCCACGCACACACATAGGCAGAGACGCCCACGCACACACATAGGCAGAGACGCCCACGCACACACATACACACACACGCACGCACGCACACACATAGGCAGAGACGCCCACGCACACACATAGGCAGAGACGCCCACGCACACACATAGGCAGAGACGCCCACGCACACACATAGGCAGAGACGCCCACGCACACACATAGGCAGAGACGCCCACGCACACACATAGGCAGAGACGCCCACGCACACACATAGGCAGAGACGCCCACGCACACACATAGGCAGAGACGCCCACGCACACACATAGGCAGAGACGCCCACGCACACACATAGGCAGAGACGCCCACGCACACACATAGGCAGAGACGCCCACGCACACACATAGGCAGAGACGCCCACGCACACACATAGGCAGAGACGCCCACGCACACACATAGGCAGAGACGCCCACGCACACACATAGGCAGAGACGCCCACGCACACACATAGGCAGAGACGCTCACGCACACAGACACACAGGCAGGGTCATGCACGCACACACAGACAGGGTCACCCCTACAGAGACACAGGCAGAGACACACACGCACACACAGGCAGAGACCTGCACGCACACAGGCAGAGACACGCACGCACACACAGGCAGGGTCACACATGCACAGTGCTAAAACCATGTGCAGACGTCTGTAATGAAGCTGGACGCTCTGAAGCATGAGTCTCAGGTCACCAGGCCCAAAGCTAAGTGGGGGATACAGGAGAAGAACTCCTCCCAGCACCAGCCCCAAGGGGAGGGAACAGTGGAACCGCGTTCTCTGGAGAGAAACCCCGAGACGAGTGGAGAGTGTGATCCAGAAAAAACTGTGTCTCTGAAACCAGAACTTTATCATCAGACCAAACAGAATCTCAGAGAACCATTTTGTAGTGGTTCTGTGCCTCAGCTCAGAGAACCGTTCTGTAGTGGTTCTGTGTTTTGCTCAGAGAACCGTTCTGTTTCAGCCGGAATCAAAGCTGAAATCAGGACGATCAGAACGGTGTTCTGCTTCAGAAACACACCCTCCACTGTCAGCCCCCGCAGCCCGGAACACCCCGCTTCCTCCTGCACTTCCTCCTGCACTTCCGCCCCTACACCACACACACACAACTAATATCACTGTAACACAACACTACACTAACACAGCACTTCCTCCTGCACGTCCACTACTACACCACACATCCTCAGCAACTACACAACTACACAACAACTACACCACACTACCATAACACCCACAGCACTAACAGCAGTAATGGCAGTAACACCTGTGCTGATCCGTTACAGTGGCCCCAGATAAACACACACCATGGTGACACTTGTGTAAATGATGATGGCACTGATCGTGCGCTTGTTTTTATTTCTGATTATTAATGGATTACTATTCTTACACAACACAACTACCACCGTACATCCCTCACACCCCTTACATCACCCCGACGTCCCGTCCATAACAACATTACACAACTGCAATAACATCAACGTTCACGCACCCAAGCCCCTGCCCACCCTCTGTGTGTGTATGTGTGTGTATATGTGTGTGTGTGTGGGGGGGGGGGGGGGGGGGCTGTCACGTGAGTGCTGAGGGTACTGTTTCAGTGTGAGGCGACATGATGTGTCAGTGAGAGTAGAGGAGGACATCTACCTTCACCCGCACTATCCACCATTACACCACTGTCCACCTCCTGCACCAGACCTCATCTAACATCTTTTTAGACTTTGGGTGGAACACACACACACACACACTATGTTTAAACCCCAGGAATAGAACCAGACAATCTCCTAACGTCTCATTTAGACATAGCTTTAAATAAGACACTCCTGTACCAGAGCCCTGAAATACACACAAACACACACACACACACACACACACACACACACACACACACACACACACTCTTTATAGGTTATAGTATATATTAAAGCAACTCTAGGTATTATTTTTACCTTAAAATTACAGTCTCTAAATCATTGTGATGCTCCACTGACGTGTAACAGAGAGAGCAGGGCTCTCTACTCTGAGCTAAGCACTGCAGAAACCGCACTATGTAACTTTAGTATGGGGGGGTTAGGAAAACTGAAAAGCCACAGAGCCCACACCTCAGCATCACTCAGACTCCTGAGAAATGATACTTCATTTACTGGTTCATGTTTTAAGGTGTTTTGGCTAAATATAAATTTTATATATATTCACAAACTCACCCACACACAGATTGCCCCTGACACTGAAAGATAAATTAGTGACTGTCGCTGATAGGATTTTTCTCAGGGAATTAAAATAAATAAAATGAATAAACCAGTGATCTCTGATTATATCTGTGTTCAGCTTGTATTCGCGCCGTCGCTAAAAACACACTCAGATTAACTGCGAGTGAAGAGAGTTAAGCCGCTTTATCAGGATTTGTCTGTTATTAAAGATTCAGCTCCCAGAACCCTTCATGAGGAACTAAGACTGTACGGACCGAGAGAGGCACCGCCACGCCCCGACAGCTGTGTTGTGTAGCGGTGTGTTAGGGCTAGGCTCATGTGCAGCTGCTTCACGGTCAGTGAAACTCAGAAAACAGAAACTCCAGCTTCCCAGGGCCACGGCTGTCGGAGAGAGAGGAGACAGAGGCAGACGGAGGAACCTCGTCCCAGTCTCCAGCTGAGGCTCTGAGCAGCGGAGGACAAGGAGCAGTAAAACTATTTTTAAAAAAAGACATCTATAATTTATGAGGTTTTCCTCCAGACGGCGGCTCCCAACTGTATCCTCCACGTCACGAGAAAACACACACACATACACACTTCAATATCGTCCCTGTTCAGAGAAAACCCTGTATCTGTGTGTGTGTGTGTGTGTGTAGTTACTGCATCACCTTAACACAGCAGCTGTCCTTCACACTGTGTGTAAATTTCGTGATGAATCGACCAATAGAAATGCTCCAAAATGACTCTGAATATCATCTTTTTACTTTGACTTCCACTGAGAGTTAAGACCTTTCCTTCTCTGTTTGTTAGACACTTGTATTTATATGGCACAGCGAGGAAATAAACAAACAGGAAAACACCAGCTCCACTCTTAATCACTTAAAGATTTTTAACAGCTCCTAATTACTTAAAACTAACCCTTTAATCCACAGAAAATAATTAAGCATCAAAGCAGCAGAACTGTCTCCTGGAGTGAAGCCTGCTCCTGAGGGCCACACTGAACAGAGTGTAATCAACACCTTCCCTAACCCCAGTCACTGAGTGCAGTGTTTCTCCCGCACCTCCCCATCTCCGTGTGGAACGGGTGGGTCCTAACAGTGAGGAACGCTGAGGAACGCCATCCCTGACCAATCACGCGGTTGACACAGCTAGCTCCGCCCACACCCAGCCCAGCACCCCAGATCTCAGAACCGTCTCAGTGCTCAGTCCCGACTCTGTGATTAATACAACGCCACAACGCAGTCCAACAAGCTGCGAACCGCAACGTCTCCGGGATGGGTTTGTTCTTATGCCAATGAGAAGAGAGTTCACCAATGGGAGGGTTGCGTCAGGAAGGAAATGTGCCATGGCAAATACACCGATCATGGTGATCCACTGTGGCGCCCCCTAGTGGCAGATCATCCCAAATCCCGCTCTACTCACACACATCAATTCACAGGATTTTGAAAGTGTTTTACTCTAGAACTCGTCTCTGATTTCCATGCACTGAACTGAGAACTGTCAATTACTCGCGCTCATTAGCTAATTGGGCCACGCCCATGTCGTTCTCAGAGAGGGCTGAAGAGAGACTGCTGTTCTTAAAGTGTGTTCTTTATCACAGCGTTATCACAATTAATTTCAACTTTTGCTAACTGTAAGTTAAACATTTTCAAATGTCAATAATTTATTACATGCTGTGAGAGCTTTTAAGTACTTTTTTTAAAAACAGGTTTTGTGTTTCTGAGAGGATGAAAGGGCATGAAGTGACATCTGGTTTTAGGGTGAATCATTTTAAACTATTTGAGGAGGATTAATAACACTTTTACAAAAGCAGCTCACGAGTCTCAGCTACAAACAACAATGAGAATGTTGTCTCAAGCTCCTGGAGTTTACAAACAGTGCCCAGAATCAGTGTTAAATATGAGTCTTCTTTAAAATCTGAATACAACTGTCAAAAACTATCAAAGGAATGAAAGAGTGAATGAAAGAATATCTTCAGTAAAATAATCTGTGGCATGTTTCCTACAAACAAACAAATAAAAAGTATAGAAATAAAAGACTATACAGCAGACTGATATAAAGTAAAGCAGTTCTTACACAAAAAAACAACAACAATTTCCATCACTGGCAAAAATTAACACACACACACGAGACACATCTCTAAAACATGTTAACTCCAGCAGTGACACAGCCAGTCCGTACCTGCCTCCGAGTTCACGGTCCAGACACATACACACACTGCTCTCTCTCTCTCACACACACACACACACAAACACACACACACCTTACACACTCGTCCCCTTCATTATTAAATCCATCCAAACAGAGAGGAGACTGTCTTGCTGATCCTCACTCATTTACCCAACAGCACACAACACACACGCAAAGAAGCATGCTAAATCAGCATAAAGTAGGTGTGTGTTTGTGTGTGTGTGTAAGAGAGAGAGAGAGAGAGAGAGAGAGAGAGAGAGAGAGAAAAAGAGAGAGAGGATGTGGAGGCGGACCCTCTCAGTCTTGGTCTTGCTCAACAGCGAACATCCCACTGTCAGCTACACCTACACACACACACACTTTGGTTTGCACAGGTATGTTTCACCTGTACAGGTAAGAACAGATATGATCTATCTGTAACATTATATATAGCAGAGTTCTACAGGGATATATAGACCTCTATAGGGTTATATAGTGTTACACAGGTTCTATAGGGTAATACATTCATTCATTATCTGTAACCGCTTATCCAGTTCAGGGTTGGGGTGGGTCCAGAGCCTACCTGGAATCATTGGGCAACTGGAGGGGGCGCCAGTCCTTCACAGGGCAACACACACACACACACACACACACACACACACACACACACACACACACACACACACAGTCATTTTTGAGTCACCAATCCACCTACCAACGTGTGTTTTTGGACTGTGGGAGGAAACCGGAGCACCCAGAGGAAACCCACGCGGACACAGGGAGAACACACCAACTCCTCACAGACAGTCACCCGGAGTGGGAATCGAACCCACAACCTCCAGGTCTCTGGAGCTGTGTGACTGCGACACTACCTGCTTCACCGTGCCGGGTAATAGTTATATATATATAGAGAGAGAGAGAGAGAGAGCTATAAAGAGTTATATAGAGTTATGGGTGGATTTCCTCACTGGCAGGCCTCAGTGTGGTAGGATGAGCCGCTACGACCCCCCCCCCCCCAAAAAAAAAAAAAAAACACAGAGACAGGCTGTCTACAAGGCTGTGTTTTATCACCGATGCTCTACACCCTGTACACCCATGATTGCAATGCCAAACAACTCCAACAGCATCTTTAATTTTGCTGACGATACAACAATAGTGGGCCTCATCACCAACAGCAATGAGGAAGCGTACAGAGAGGAGGTGACACTCCTCACAGACTGGTGCACAGACAACAATCTCGCCCTCAACGTGGACAAAACCAGAGATGGTCCTCGACTTCAGAGAAGGGGACAGTGTGCACACACACCTCTGATCATAGAAGGGACCACAGTGGAATGCATGGCCAGGTTTACATTCCTTGGATTTCACATATCTGAGGATCTCACCTGGACACGGAACACATCACGTCTCATAAAAAAACGCCCTGAGGAGGCTGAGGAGAGCCAACCTACCGCACCAACCCCTTGGCAACTTCCACAGGTCCACAGTGGAGTGCATCCTGACAAGAAGCATCACCGTCTGGTACGGCAGCTCCACTGCTGCGGAGCAGAAGGCCCTGCAAAAGGTGGTGAAAACTGCACAGCCCATCACAGCAGCTGTCCTCCCACCCATACAGGACATTTATGACAAAAGATGCCTGAGGAGGGCCAGCAGTATATCCACAGACCCCATACATCCCAGTCACCTCTTGTTTTACCCGCTGCAATCGCACAGCAAGACAGAACCACCAGGTTCAGGAACAGCTTCTAATCCGTGCTGTTACACACAGCACTTTACATTTTCTCTGAGCTGCCATCTGCTCCGATTCTTATTATTACTTGATTACAACGCAAGTCTACAGATCTCTACCTCATACTGCAATGTGCACTTATGCAGAGACACTGTATGCACCATTTTCCCCTACATTTATTGCATTGTACTTACTGTAACCCTGTGTTACTGTCCATAGCCTATTGTATTGTCTATTTATTGTCTTTTGTCTATTGCACACTTGTTGTCTTTTGCATTGTGTTCTACATTTACTCACTGGATATACAGTCAAATGCATTTCATTATACTGTGTACCCCCACACTTGTATAATGACAATAATGTTGAACTGAACGAGATATATATATATATATATATACACACCCACAGCTCTCCTCATTGACTTTAACCACTGAACTGTCTCCTTCTCCTTTATGAACACTGTCGCGGCTAATCGTCTTCTCTCAGAGGAAATGGGTGGTCACTGCCTAATCTGAGCACAGGGTTAAATCTCACACACACCCTCAAAAGCCTCAACACACACACACACACAGACACAGAGAGAGAGAGAGAGAGAGAGAGAGAGAGAGAGACACACACACACACACTCACACAGAGACACACACACACACTGATTACCACATGAATTAGAAATGTTTCCTCATGTTTAACCTGCGGCTAACGTCCTCAAACACAGCACCACAGAAACGTCAACAAACACACGGCAGGAAACGGCACAAGCGTTTATAACACAATTCACACCAACATGTTAACACACACACACTTTCTTTTTCTGGCACACACACACAAACTAGCACAAACTCATCAGCTCTCTTGCTAACACTCTCTCTGGTACAAACCGCACAACACACACAGTCACAAGCTAGTGCTAACTAGCATGGTAGCACACACTGTTTTTGTCTCTCTCACTCACAGACACACACACCTCAGACACAAGCTAACACTAATGCTGCATTCCATTTAAACTCGGATGTTGGAATATCCAAGTTCCAAGTAAGAAATTTCTAATGGAACTTATGGAACTTCCTACTTGAGAACTCTGGAAAGCATCACCAACTCCAAGTTCAGTATCTGGGACGGCTGCCGCACAGCAGCAATGTTTATTGTTTATGTTTATTATGTTAATAGCCCTTCTATCTTGTAGTGTCTCACTAAACCAGTTGCACACACCGTTCTGTCCCACTGCTGTGTGAGGACATGTTTCTGTGGTGAATGAAAGTGTAAAATCACCCATAATATGCCATTATCAACAGTTCTAACTAAGGAGAAGCTAACAATAAAACCTGGGGCAAAGTGTTTTATGAACATTTCACTGGATTATGCTGTGCTGTGTCTGACGCCCAGCTCCTTTACAACTTTCGAGGGAAATGGAAGGCAGCTTATCTCATATACTAGTTCTCTTGATAACACACTTTCTCTGACAAACACACACACTGCTTCCCACTCAGTCACAAGTTAGTGCCAACTAGCATGCTAGCTCACCCACTCGAGCTAGCATTATCACACATTACTTCAATAAATTTGATTTTGGAAAAAAACAAAATAAAAAATTATTAACCACTCTTAAGCCTGAAAGTCGATGCCCTCTGTTTAAAATAAGTCAGTAACTTAAGGATTTTCTTCTGTTTATTAGGCTGCATTTTTTCAAAGACTTCATTTTTTCAAAGACACTGTTGCTGATGCCATATGTGGATGCTAGCTCACACACTAATAAGTGTGCTACTTAAAATGCTAAGTGCTAACACTTCCATTAATGCAGAGACCACCTCACATGCTAATGCACGCTAGGGCTAGCACACAAAATGCCACACAGGCAGAGGAACACTGCTAATTTCAAATGCTACTGTAAATTCTATCTATACTGAAGAGAAGAGAATGGAATAAGAAGAAGGAGGGAAGGAAAGAGAAGAGGAGTGCAGAGGAGAGACAGAAAAAAGAGAGAAGCGCTCTATTTTTTTCTACTCCTGAGGAGCTGAGGCTAACGGTTGTTTACAGCAGAGCCACACCTGTTCCTTCCTCCTTTCCCAAACACACACACATACACTACCAGATACATATGATAGCTAACACAACATGCTAAAACCGCTATGCTACTAATTACACACACACAGAGCTAAACATTAAAAAACAGATAAAAATTCCAACAACCAAATATTTCTGTATGGCTTTTACTTTATTCCAATAGAGCCATAAAAAAAGACCCTGTAGTGACGTGATGAGCTGAAGTGGTGAGTGTGATGCAGAGTTAACCGTCAACACCAGCCCCTGATTCTCACTGATGATTATGTGGTTGGAAGCCATCACATCCTCACAGCAATGTTCCAATCTCTAGAATAAACTCTGCCCAGATCATTGACAAAGCTGAACTTGTGAAAGTTTTTAGTCTAAACTTGGAGAGCAAGAGAGTGTCCTGTTTTTACCTGAAAGGGAAACTGTGGCTAAGTTCAGAAGGTATGTGTGTGTGCGAGCGAGAGAGAGAGAGAGAGAGAGAGCGCTTAGATAGATAGATAGATAGATAGATAGATAGATAGATAGATAGATAGATAGATAGATAGATGGATGGATGATGTGCAGGGGTTCTCTATACCACTGTCCAAATCCCAAAACATATTCAGTGCACTAGATTGCATGTGTGAGTGGTGAAGGTGCAGGTGTGTGTGTGTGTTTGTGCACTTTGCTCTTTATAGTGCAGGAAAGAGTTTATCATGCAAGTGCATTCTCTTTCTCTCTCTCTCTCTGCTACCTGCCTGTTTCCTGTTCTGTTCTCTATCTCTCAGATGGATGACTTCTTCTTTTTTTTTTATTAAACATCCTTTTCCGACTGCCCTGATTCTGCTTGTGTCTGTGCTGCTCTCTGTGAATGAGGTGGAGGAACTTAAACGTGCTGATGTTAAAAGAGAGGTTTTTATAATTTCTGTTAAGTTAAAGGTATAGTTGAAAATAAATCCATCATCTTCAGAGAACACACAATGGCTGAGTTATAATCAACCCACAATTATAAACTGTGTGTTGAAACCTGGGGTGCAATTCAACATACTCCAATAATTTACTCTCAGCAAATAAGTAGAAGGGGTGCGTGACGATTAGCACAAAATTCTCCACTTATAAGTTCAATAGTCAACATTAAAGGTGAGAGACCTTTTGTGGCCATAAAGTTGAAGTGCAACAACACCACAACAATTTTTCTACACTCTACGGGTTGACCTCGAACCCCACCCATGAATACAACACAAGGATTTTTTAATCTACGGTAGCCAGCAGTGTTAAATTTTGGTTTGTTAGCACTATGACTTGTGTTGTTGTTGTTGTTTGGGACTGAACACAGCTCCGTCATCAGTTCAGACAGATCAGTCGAGTTTGTTCCTTCCTTGTTGCAGCGTCCAGCTCTCGCTGGATTCTTTCGTCGGCCACCAATCCAAGGAGCTTTTGAACCTCTTCAAAAGACCATGGTGTAATTTTACGAGCTGCCATCGTGAGTCAGATAATAACAAACGTGATCTCTGCTGCAGATGGAGATTTTACAGATGAGAGTTGGTGCTGGACGTCTGCATTACGTGGCGTAGAGTGACGACTCTCTCTGGACAATCAGCGCTCTGCAAGGTTTACACGCCACAGTTTTGTCCCTACTCGGCTCGCTCTGAACCACGAGAGAACAGCCACTAAACAAGAACCCGCTTCCAGAACCAGGACCTGATTCACCTGGTGGAGGAGAAAAAGCTGGATAGAGTAGGGACGCTGCAGTGGAAAAGCTGCATAAGTAACTCACAGAAGGTCACAGTAAACACATTCAGACACAGACTGCACTTGTGCTGACACCATCACGACAATAAATATTATAATCATGTTCTTGATGCTTTATTTGTTTGAGTTATGAGATGAACCAAAATCGCCTCATGTACCTTTAAGTGTGTTGTCTGTAAAGGATGTGTATGTTTTTCCCTTAGAAACTCCACAAAGCCTGCCATTGGCTCAGGTGTGTTTAGCGTCCAGCTGCACACAGGCCACAGGACACTCATTAATACACATCTACATCACATAAGACGACCTCAAGTGTGAGTAAACACGCCGTCTCCATCAGCAGCCGCCTGCTGCCGGAACTAAACCAATTAACTGTTTCCTCCCCGCTGGGACAACAAATCTTAATCCCTGCTGCAAACTGCTGTAATCTAATGTTAACAGATTAAAACAGATGGATTATGGGGGGAGACCCCTGTGTGGGTTAAACAAGTTCAAGCCAGGCCTTAATGAACTGAAGTTCTTCTGAATGGTGGGGTGGTTGGTGTGGGGGAGGTGGATGGAGGTTCTGACAGTACCATCAATCTCCAAACCAAACACTGAATTCAGACCCTAAATCTAAATCTTTAATACTTCTAACAATAACACACTTTAAACTCAGACTTCAAACCCAAACCCTAAACTCAAACCCAAATCCTAAACTCAGACACTACACTCAAGTCTAAAACCAAACCCATAAATCCAAGCTTATATATATTTATATAGAGATAGATCCTAACCATCTGATAGACTCAGAAATATGTGGGAATACGTGTAGAAGCACATAAATGTAATTGAGTACAGAAGGAGATAGAGGAAGTGGAGGAGGTGAAGGAGATAGAGGAGGTGAAGAAAAAGGAAATAGAGGAAGTGAAGGAGATAGAAGAGATCAAGGAGGTGGAGGAGGTGGAGAACCTAGAAGAGATAGAGGAGGTGGAGGAGGTGAATGGGACTGAGGAGGTAGAGGGGTGAAGTAGACAGAGAAGGAGACAGGAGGTGGAGGAGAAGGAGACAGGAGGTGGAGGAGCTAGACAAGATAGAGGAAGTGGAGGAGGTGGATGACACAGAAGCGATAGATGCTGTGAAGGAGAAGGAGATAAGAGGGAGGAGGTGGAGCTGCTTCACGGGTGGAGACAGTGCTGTAACCACAGGAAGGTTTACTCGGAGCCGCCCTGTGTGTGATGTGTTGTGGTATCGATATTCATCATCATCAGCAGCAGCATTAATCTTCATAAACACTCGATACTGATCATTCACACTTCAGAACTCACTCATAAATCCGTCTGATCTGAGGGGATCGGACCGGGCCGGTTTCGCCCTCCGCAGCACCATCATCATCATCTTGGAAAAGAACCTGCTGCTGGGACCCTGTGCCCGGGCACATCTCTGCCTCTGCAGGGGCTGGAGGCTGGGGATCTCGGAGAGGGTTTTATCTCTGTTTATCTGTGTATTCCAGACTCGCTATTTTGCTCATTTCGACCGCATTGCACTGCTCTGCACGCTGAGCTCATACAAAAAAAAAAAAACTAAACAAAACGAGATAAAAATGCATAAATAAAGAGCCATTCTCAGTGTACCACTTTTTCTAACGTCTTATTTTCTTTAGTTTCACGCACATTGTTCACAAGAAGCAGCCACTTCAGCTCAGTTTTTAGTAACACACTCCTTTACTCACCATCGCACCCAACATGCAACCAGCTCCTCAGCTTCAAAAATCTGGAAAAACGGTCAAAATAAAAACTTTTCCTTCAACAAAACCAATCCGTAATCATCCTCTCCGCACTCCTCCTTTTCGCTTCCACTCGCTGGTGGTGTGCTTTCTCTCAGAGGCGGCTCTCCGATCTCCAAATAACTTTTTTTTACAGTTTTAGTATTTTTTCTACTCTCTCCCGTAGAAAAGCGTTGTGGCAGCACGCTGGGCAAACGCGCATGCGCGCCGACGCGAAACGGGTGCATTTTGTTTTTGCACCCCCTTCCGACAGACCGACTTTCTCCTCTGTGATTAGCTGTTGATGTCGTGCTCCTGGGTTATGATTGGCCGGTTGAGAAAGTGTGAACTTCTGACCAATCACGGAGAAGGAGGGCGGGGCTGGTCGAAAAATGGGTGCAAAAAAAAAAAACCCAGTTATATTCAAAAGTTTGTACCTGTTTTTTTAAAAATTAGTTAAAAAATATTTAAAAATCATTAACATTCAACATAATTATACTTATATTAATATATTATTATTTACTGAGTTTTAAATGTAAAATGTGCTTTAGCATCTGCAAAGTCCCCATTTATATTTTCTTTTTATTTTCCAATATTTTAATATCACAGGAGGGTATTTCTATTACAGAATTATTAAATATATATTAATACGTGTTGTATATACATAAACATATGAACAAATACAATAAAGTAAATTTTAAATCTATATTTAGTCTATATGAATTTGAAATTAATTATAAAATGTATACAGAAAAAAAGGGTATAAAAATGATTTAATATAAACATAATATATATGTAAACTTATGGTCAGTGTTGTTCCCATAAAAACCACACACTGGATGTGTGGTGAAAAATAACCAGATTACAGCCTGTTTGTCTTAAAACAACTGTAATAAATCAGTGCTTTTTACAACAATAAACAATAAATAAAGCATTAAAGGATCTGTTTGATTGGTTTTGTCAGAATACAGCACACATGACTCTAACAAAGACTCGAGCTGGGATTCTGTTTTTAAGAATATCACAGATATATTTATTGATTATAAACTAAACACAACACTGTGAGAACTAACAGGAGGCCAGTGTAAATTACTCAGGCCTGGAGTGTGCTCTGTTCTCCTAGACCCTGGTTAAAACTCTTTCAGCGGCATTTTGAACAGTGTTTGTGGAGGTGGAGGTGACAGAAGTAAACTCTGCTCCTGAATAAATCTCTATATTTTTCCTAAATTTCCCACATTTCTTTGTAAAGCTGAACGTATCTGTGAGGTAATGTTTACAAAGCGGTCAAAACCAAGGCCGTCTTCTGAAGCGAGAAGTCTACCATCAAATGGCCTGCCTTTAAGATGAGAGTTTGATATTTTAAGGTTTTTAAGCACTTCAAAGAGTGTGGGGATGTGTAGTAGGAGCCTGTGAGTGTTTGTTGTAGAATATTCGGAGCTGAGGCTCATTTACAGCTGAAAGGCTGATGAGCTGTTCATGAGCCTCTGCTCCTTCCTTTAAAACCCTGTGCTCTGGCACTTGTTAACTGTGAGGGGTGTTTAAAGAGGTGTGTGTGTGTTGGGGGGGGGGGGGTGCTTGAGAGGGTTATTGGTGGGGTTTATTTGGGCAGGGGGTGTATAAAAGACCTGGCTGAGGCTCGGACCTGTTATTCCCAAGCTTCAGAGCCGAGAGCCGAGCACCAGGACCATGGAGAAGAGACTGTGGTTTTTACTGTTCTTCCTGCTGCTGTATCCCCAGGTCCTCCTGTCCTCAGGGGCCTCAGGGGCATCTGGAGCCTCAGGAATCTTCAGGAACATCCCCCCGCCTTCCTACATGATGCGTCTCTACCGCAGCTTCCAGCCTTCAGACCAGGAACCAGCGCAGAACTCCAGCAAACACAGAACCGACACGGTTCGGAGCATCCTCGCCAAGAGTAAGGCCTTATTTACATTTGGTTACTGTTTACTTCTTTATTTACTCCTTCTTTTTCCTCACGGAGTGGGTTTAGAACTAAACCCACCACAGACACAGCCCAGAGTCAGGGCTTTATGGTGTTTATTACATTACTAACAAGGGTTTAGTGCAGGACTAAATCACAATGGCATTGATACCATGGAGGAAATGGAGTTAAGGAGCAAATAGAGAAAATGATAAATAAAATACATGGAGTACTTTTATTAATTTACAGGGTTTACATTAAAATGATGACTCTTCAGCTCTGACACAGTGGAGTAAATAGAGTTTGCAACAAAACCTTGTAGTTTTTGTTTCATTTAGTTTTTACAAGAAGGAACAAAGGGTTCATTTTCAGTGTAAATGTAAATGGACTGAATAAAGTGAATGGAGTAAAGTGAGCACAGACTGCATGGTGTAAACAGAGAATCTGGAGTAAACTGAGAATGTAACTGGAGAGGAGTAAACAGAGTGAAGACACAGGTGAAAGTAGGACTCAAGGTGGGAGTTAGGAACACACCACAGTCACGTGGACTGAATCTCACACTTTGACCTGCTGGCACGTCCCACACTCTCATGCTGCAGGGACAGTGTTACAATCTTTTAACATGAATCTCCAAACAGTAACTTTACAGAAGGGAACAAATTTGCTTTCAGTGGAAGTCATAAATAAATTTACTGGACAGCTGATGTGTTCAAATCATGCAGTAACTACACACACACACACACACACACACACACACAGAGAGAGAGAGAGAGAGAGACAGGGTTTTCACTGGACAGTGACAACAAGCTTTTACATAACATTTCTGTATAAAGCGTTAAAGTGTTATATAACTCTATACAACTCTACACAGTGAAATGAGTGAATGTAATGTGCAGTTATTTGTCACTGTACAGCATACAACAGAACGTGTCTTCCACATTTAACCCGTCTGTGGCAGTGAACACACACCCAGAGCTGGGGGAGACGTCCCCGGTGCCCGCAGAGCAGTTGTGGGTTCGGTGCCTTGCTCAAGGGCCTCTCAGGTGTGGATTGAGGAGGAAGACAGTGCTGTTCCTTCACTCCCACTGCCCCCAGTTCCCTTTCAGTCCACAGCCCTCTTCTCTAAACATTAGGCTATGGCTGCACAGACAAAGAGAACCCCAGTGTTGTATACAGTTGTGTAGTGTTGTGTAATGTGTAGTTTTGTGCAGTGTTGTGTAGTGTTGTGTAATGTGTAGTTTTGTGCAGTGTAGTGTAGTGTTGTGTAGTGTGTAGCGTGTAGTGTTGTGTAATGTGTAGTTTTGTGTAGTGTGTATTGTAGTGTGTGGTGTTGTATACAGTGTGTTGTGTTAAAGGAGTGTAGTGCCGTGTAAACACAGTGATCCCCGCGATGTTGTGCGCAGGCGTGTTGTTTGAAGGCGCGCGCTCCGTCAGATGGGCGCTTTTAAAGCCAGACGCCGAGCGCGCGAATCCACATCCTCAGTGCGCGTGGATTAGCATCGCTCCAGACTTCCCAAAACAAATCACATGTTACTCCAAATCCACATCTCTCTCCCTCTCTCTCTCTCTCTCTCTCTCTCACACACACACACACACACAACTGCTGATTAGATTACACACATACAGCTCTGTTTGGAGAACTGCGTGTGTTAAATGATTGGTTTCGATCCGTGCGCTGCTTTGGAAAACTTTCTATCTATTAATCAATTGTAGTTTATCAATAATTCAGCCTTTAATACTGCATCACTTCCCACTTTAATGATGGTGGTTTTTCTGGGCTCCGTTTGATGAAGATAAATTATTCTGAGTTTTAGATCCACATTAAATGACGCTGCTGTTTTAAAGAGTTCCACCTTAAACACTGCCGCAGTTTTTTTTTTTTTGGGTCATATTTAAAGTGAGATTCTCGATCACAAGTTCAGTTCCACCTTAAATAGTGCAGCTATTTTAGGACAGATTCGATGGTAGTAGGTTGGCGGTACCTGTTCTCTCTGTTTCTGAGTGTATCTTATGACACTAGTGCGCTACATTTTCAGTTCCACCTTAAAAAGGGCTCAGGCTTGTGTAAGTGTAGTTAGCTTCCAGAGGTGGTTGCTAATGTGTTGTTAAGGTGGTGCTATGCGTTGCTTATGTGTCCCTAGGTGGTTATGGTGTTAAATTACCTCAGTAGTCAGGTACTAGCGGTTGCTGTGGTAGGGGGTTATAATGGTATTTTACGAGTGTTACTAAAGATTTTTCTCAAAGGTTGCTATGATATATGTGGTTGCTATGGTATGCTGTCACCAAGTGGTTGATGTGGTATCAGGTTGTTGCTAGAGTGTATATATGTGGTTGCTATGGTCACGTGTTCACTACTGAGTTGTCAAGTGGTTGCCACGGTACCTCCTGTAGTTAGCTGACTGAAAAATCTGGAACTGGATTGTCATCCATATCTTAAAGAGCACAGGAAGAGGTAGGGACTACTTTAATCTTCATTTGATGTTGTTCTCACTCTCTCTTTCATCCCTCTCTTTCTCAGGTTTATCATATCGAGACACACACTGCGTCGCAACGTTCGACCTCTCCTCGCTCCTGTCCGAGCATCTCATACAGATGGCCGAGCTCAGGATCCGTGTCACGATACCAATCAGTCACAGAGACCAGGTCACCATGGAGATCCAGCATCATCAGGACCATCCCTGCCATCGCCATGGAGTCTGTCTAGAGGATCAGTCCATGGGCCTTCTCCCAGAATCCTCTCTGATCAGCTCCTCCAGTCACTGGAGGGTCTACAACATCACCTCACAGCTGCTCCACTGGATGGAGAGGACGAGTTCCCAGAGAAAGAGGAGACCCCAAAGGATCCAGAGGTTCAAGGGAGAACCTCAGGCCCAAGCGCAACGTCTGGTCCTGAGGGCTGCTCCATTTGGAGCCACCAGAGCAATGCTGGTCATATTCTCAAACACAGCTTCGAAAAAGGGCAGCCAGGACAAGGCCAGTCTCCTCCGCACAGCAGAAAGATCCAAATTCCTCCTGAGTTCGGACGTGCAGGCAACCCGCAGGGTTAAGAGACAGAGGAGTTGGAGAGGTCAGCCCATAAAGAGGCCCTCATCCGAGATCCAGAGACCAGACACAGAGAAGAAGAACCTCTGCCGAAGGGTGGACATGCACATAGATTTCAACCAAATCGGCTGGGGCTCCTGGATCGTCTTTCCCAAAAAATACAACGCCTACCGCTGCGAGGGGACCTGCCCCAGTCCGCTAGGGGAGGAGTTTCACCCTACAAACCACGCCTACATGCAGGTGAGTGATGCCACTTGGTACCATTGATCATACACGTGCACTGAATATGGAGAACTCACTGACAACAGTACCACATTAAATACTGCATCTGTTTCTAAGTGCGTTTGATCAGGTTGGTGTATTCCAATATTCAGGCCCACCTTACATGGTACAGTTGTTAATTTTGTGTGAATTTCACAAACCTGGCTCATGTTTTAAATTCTTATTTCGACCTTAAATGATGCAGTAGTTTTACTGGGTTAATCTGATGAAGCATTTTGTATTATTTTTAAGCTTAAGTATCACCTTAAATTAGGGCAGCTCTTTTGTGTTCAGAGGGTGTGAAGAAGCTGATGTTAGGTTCTCGTTGTAATGTTCAGTTGCACCTTAAATGCAGTGTGGTATGGAGAGGAGATGCTCACCTCCTTCCTCTCGTCTCCTGCAGAGTCTGCTGAAGCATTACCACCCCGGCCGTGCCCCTCAGCCCTGCTGCGCCCCCACCAGGACCAGCCCCCTCAGCATGCTCTACTACGAGAGCGGAGAGATGATCCTGAGGCACCACGAGGAGATGGTGGTGGAGGAGTGCGGGTGTCACTGAGGGGCTTCTCGGAGACCCCCCACCCCCTCCTCCGAGGAGAAACACCAACAAACCCAAACTGGAGCAGCTACACATGATCAACTGGACATTGACCTTAACCCGTGTCTTTTTCTCTGGACTGGCAGAAGAATATGAGGCTGGCACAGTGGTCACATTGCTGCCCCCCAGCTGCAGGGTCTCGGGGTCCTTGGTGGGACCCTCTCCTCGGGGTCACTGGTGTGTTCTGCCTGTGTCTGTGTGGGTTCCCTCCGCTTTCCTCCCACAGTTCAAACACTCAGTAGGTGGAGTGACTGTGTGAAACTGTCCACAGGTGTGTGTGTGTGAGTGACTGGTTGAGTGTGTAAAACTGTCCACAGGTGTGTGTGTGTGTGTGTGTGTGGGTGAGTGGTGTGAAACTTACCACAGGTGTGTGTGTGTGTGTGTGTGAATGTGTGAGTGACTGGGTGAGTGTGTGAAACTGTCCACAGGTGTGTGTGTGTGTGAGTGACTGAGTGAGTGTGTGAGTGATTGGGTGAGTGTGTGAAACTGTCCACAGGTGTGAGAGTGTGTGAGTGACTGGGTGAGTGTGTAAAACTGTCCACAGGTGTGTGTGTGTGTGTGTGTGTGTGTGTGTGTGTGTGTGAGTGACTGGTTGAGTGTGTGAAAACGTCCACAGGTGTGTGTGAGTGACTGGGTGAGTGTGTGAGTGACTGGGTGAGTGTGTGAAATTGTCCACAGGTGTGAGTGACTGGGTGAGTCTATGTCTCTAAACTGGATTAGCAGTTACAGATAATGAATGAATGAATGGATGTTCCTTGGAGTGCACAGTCTTCTACTAGAAACTTGTAGCTCCAGAGCAACAGTAAACGAAAGGCATGGCATGAAGCCGAACGTTGATGAGAGTATTGAGCTGGAGAACACTAAGATCTGAAAGAACCGAAGCCTCAGGTTGATACAAATAGAGCTAAATCTCTGAAACATGAGCAGAACCTGGAGATAAAGCAAACTGAACCTTAAACACACAGAAGCAAAGGGAACAGATGTGGAGGAGAAAACATCTCAGTGTCAGAGACGTACAGATCATTTCACTGCTATTTAATGAAGGCTCTAAAGCACTGCACATGCATTTAAACACCCCCAGGGTGACAAGCCATGTAGATAAATATATATTGTAAATAATAGCGGAGCAAATACAGATATTTATGTTTAATATTATTTATTCTGCTTTAACTAAGGATGTTATTTTTACAGGAAGAATTAAATGTCTATAAATGACCATTTGTTTGTGTCTTTTTACTGAAAGAGGGGCTTATGACCTAAAAAGACATCATCAACAGTAGCACCTGACCTCACTGACATTTATATGGCTGAATGCCATCAGATCCTCACGGAAAAAAAAAGTTATTTATATAGAGCCTTTTACAACTGACATTGTCACAAAGCAGCTTCACATAGTTAGTATCAAAACAGAACATTTAAATCAAAGCCCAATGCAAGCAAGCCGAAGGCGACAGTGGCAAGGAAAAATTCCCTCTAGGCTGGAGGAAGAAACCTTGGGAAGGACCAAGACTCACAAAGGGGATCCATCCTCCTCTGATCAAACTATAGATTGAATTTTAAATTATCAACAATTAAGTGTCATTATGCTACAGTACAATAATAGTAATAATAATAATAATCATAATAGTGACATCAATCTTGGGGCATAATAATAGTGCACCAGATTGGAAGAATCAGTCAGTGTTGCTGGTGAGCAGCTGGTGAATTCTGGGTACTAGTAAGAGGTCGGCGCCCTGAGATCTGAGTAATCTTGGTGGTTCATAGTGCGTGAAGAGGTCTTGCAGGTATTCAGGGGCGAGACCATGTAGGGATTTATACGTGAGTAAAATAATTTTGTAATCAATACAGAATTTAACTAGAAGCCAGTGAAGGGCTGATAAGACTGGGCTGATATGATCAAATTTTCTAGCTTTAGTGAGGACCCTGGCTGCAGTATTTTGAATTAGCTGGAGTTTACTAAAGTTTCCGCTGGAGCATCCTGATAAAAGTGCATTGCAATAATCTATTCTTGATGTAATAAAAGCGTGAACTAATTTTTCCGCATCTGGGAGGGATAAGGAACTTCTTAACTTAACGAGGTTCCGAAGATGTAGGAAAGCTGTTTTTGTAATGTTACCTATATGCTGATCAAATGATAGATCTGAATCAATTATAAAACCCAGATTTTTAGCTGATGAGCTAGGGAGAACAGGGAAGTCAAAATTATGTATTAAGTCTGATACCTTATTTATAGCTGTTTAGCAGAAGGAAACTGTATGACATCCAATGCTTCACTTCTTTAACACAGTCCTCCATTTTCTTTAGTGTTGGTTTGTCATCTGGTTTGGCTGATATGTATAACTGTGTGTCATGTGCGTAACTGTGGAAGGTAATGCCATGCCTGCTAATAACTCTGCCCAGTGGCAGCAGGTATAATATGAATAATAAAGGTCCTAAAATGGAGCCTTGCAATGTTCCAAGCAATGACTAGAGACTGTTGCTGAAGCCGAGGAACACAGTCCTGATGAGTGCTGTATGAGCAGGTGTCTGTGGTGTTATCTTGTGTGTGTGTGTGTGTGTGTGTGTGTGTGTGTGTGTGTGTGTGTGTGTGTGTGTTAAAGGACAGACACTGGGATTCTGGAGGCATCCAGACAAAACCCCACAACTCTCTCTGTTCAGCATGCAAGTCCACTATGCTCAGTGGTTAATCACTGGTCTCTCCTGTGGCTGAGGTCAGCAGGTCACAGTCTGAATAGACACTCACACATTTGAACACACACACACACATACAATCTTTCTTTTGTTGGGCTGAAAGAGCTACTGCAATGAAACAAGTCAGGGTTCTTCCAGAAGGACACACACACACACACACACACTCATAGAGCCTCAACATCTACTCACAGGTATGTACAAACTCACCATTCATGCCTGCTCTTTCTCATTATACTGGCTTGAAATCTGTTTCAAATGTTAAATATTTATTAAGAACTGTACATCTTAAATTGTAATTTTCTCAAATGAAATCATGACAGTTTATTTGATAAATAACATTGTTTTACTGCTGTTAACAAATGTGTTCTGTGAACGAATTGAGAATATTGAAAGGAACTGTGCTGTTGAGTGCTTTTGAATGTGTTTCTTAGTTTAATATTTTAGGTTATAGTACAGTTTTAGTTCTAATATATTACACTTAAACTACAGTTTAGTACAGTTACTGATATTACAGCCACAGTTCTAGTATATAGTACAGTTATTATTATACTATAGTTATAGTACACTAACAGTTACAGTTCTAGTTTATATTAGTTTTAGTTACGAGTACAGTTGTAGTACTTAGTGTAATACTACAGTTAAACTGAAGCCACATTCTAGTTAGTAATAATGCAGTTATAATTATCTTAGTATACATTATACTTGTTATAATTCATATGACATTATATTTTATAACTTCAGTTATAGCACAATCACAGTTAAAGTCATTTAACAGCATTTATTTTTGCATAACTTCCTAAGATTTAGAACACAGCGTAAACGTGATTTAAAAACTACAACTCCCATGATGTACAGCGAGGAAGAGTTTACAGCTAAGAAATATTATTAGCTGATATTACTGAACCCTGCGCCAAAAGTTAAAAATGTGTAATTACGAGGATTTTCTCTTTATTTTAAACTGTGGAAATAATTTTAGGTAATATTTATATAAACAAAATAAAAAGGATATAAACAAATTAACATATACGAAACTCGAAACTTAGTTCTTCTAGAAAACGTAAAATAAATAGAGAAAAATAAACATACAAATAAGCTGAAATAAACATAATATATAATAAAATAGCGACGTTTGCTCCTTCCTTTTAATCACCGTCCAGGTTTTTCAAGTTAAAAGTCTTTGAGTTTATGATTAGTCATACGGACATTCTATCGCGATTAAACCAAAACCAAAGTCCAAAAGGCACATCTAAAATCAAAATAATTGACTAATTATAGAGATTAAATTAAAAGACGTCGATACAGGTGTTGTGCCGAATTCAGCACCCCCGCCGCGAGATGTTTTTGTCAGTGCACCTATAGGATCAATATAAAATACCTGTATAAGTTTCATGGTTATCACAGTAATGTTGCCAGAATTAAGCAGGGGTGCTTTTTCAGGCAGATGGACTGCCTTAAAAAGCACCCCATCATAACTCTCTTTCTGTACACACAAATATGGTTTGTTTTTGTCAGTACACCTATAGGATCAATATAAGATACCTGTATAAGTTTCATGGCAAAAACAAAAATGTAGCCAGAATTAAAATTGGGTACATTTCTTTCTAATTCAACTATTAATATTGCAGTTATGTTCAGGCAGTGGCAGCATGTGTACATTTTCATGGATATAACATTTTAGCAAGTACAGTAATGAAGTGGTAATTTTATTTACAATTCGCTGCTTTTGTCCTATATTCCTATTTATTTCCAGTGTTTAAATATTCCATAAAAATTGCGACAGGATATGTAGGAGTTTCATTGTGGTCAGAAAATGAACGTACACGTTTGTTTTAGAATAAGTCGAAGCTGACTTCAGAAAAGGTGGTGCATGCAGATTATATCATTTTATTATTTACAAGCGACCTTTTCTTTTTTACATCTCAACATCTAGAGTGTTTCTACTTGGGAAAATGCGATTTATTTTTATTTTGACGGAAATGAACATGATAGTTTGCCCGTTTTGTCATAAAACGCCGATTAACCTCCCTTAGGACTAAATATGCCGGGGATGCATCTCGCGGTGGGGGTGCTGAATTCGGCACAACACCGGCCCCGCCCCGCCCTGCTCTAGGCTGAGGGCGCTCTTAGCGAGTTGAATGAGAACAACAAAATAATCAAATCAACCAGTATTTACGGGTTTCGAACCAGCTAAAGAAACCAATGACCTACAGTTAAAGTGTCTTAAACGCGGTGAGAGCTCGAGTTTGCATGAAAAATGTGAGAATTCTGTATTTAATCAGCTAAAATCTGTCAGTGCTATGTTTAACGCAGGGTGCCGTGAGTGTTAATGGTTTCTCTTTAAGGACTAACGAGCCGCAACTTGTGTTTAAACCTCATTAACTTAACAACCGTTTGAGACATCAACAAACTACAAATTCCACCGTAAACTAAAGACTCATAGCTTTCAGACAATGTGCTGCAAGTGTATACCGAGCGTAGTGTTTCCATGTTAAAGCCTAGGAAATGTGCACTGCCTAAGTATATCTTTGTGTGTTACATTGTATAGAGACTTCAGAAGATTTTTATATTTATTTTTTAATTCTGAACACACCTCTGAACGGCTTCCACCTCGAATTAATCCTTCATCAAACAGAGGACGAAGAGTTTATACAGCGCTGGCTTTAACACAGCTCTGACCACTAAAGGTTACTCTATAGCCCTCATGAATCTGAGGTAATCAGAACCAAACACTCTGGGCTGTGGATCAGCGGACCCGTGTTCGCTGGAGAGATTGAGCTTCCTTTAGAATATGTTGGAGTGATGTTTATGAACCAAATAACTAATAATAACGACACTAACAACAGTAATTATGGTTGAATTATAAACCTGGAGTTTAGGTATTTAAACTGGACTAAAGCACACAGAACCCAGTTGTTCTGCTGAACTTTACTCTGCTTATACCTCAGAGTCTAATTATAGCAGCGCTGCAGTGGACAGACCCCGAGAGATCAGCTGTCACTCGCTAGAGAGAGAGAGAGAGAGAGAGAGAGAGACCAGAGTGACATTCACACCCACTTACAGACAGACACAAACACACAGTGACCTGCAGAGAGTACTCATTGTACTCAAGACCTTTCTAAAACGGTGGGTTTTTATTTGCTCTTACTCTTTACAGAAACCGTGGCCCCAGTTTGCAGCCTGGTGAACTCGGAACCCAGAACCTTTTGACGTGAAAGTTTTCTAGAGATATGATCCGGGTTTAAAGTTACTGTCTGTGACTGAAATGGCTCCCTCATCCCTCAGTAGTGTGCTTCCACAGTGAGGCACTATGTAGTTCACTAACGGTGCTAAGAATCGTAATTGAATTCGGACACTTCCATCATCCAACTAAGCGTCCAGGTCCACTTCCAGCTCATGTAGTAAGCTGCAGTGTTTACTGTAAAGCATTGTGGGAGATTGTAGTGCCATCAGAATCACACAGAAGTACAGTTTATGATATGGACTGGCTTTGAAATATTGTAGTGTTTGCAATAAGATCTTGATATATTTTAAACCTATTTTAAAAATCAATATCATGATAATGGGGCGTCACCGTGGAGCAGCAGGTGGTGTCTCTGTCGCAGCTCCAGGGTCCTGGAGACTGAGGGTTCGAGTCCTGCTCCGGGTGACTGTGTGTGAGGAGTGTGGTGTGTTTTCCCTGTGTCTGCGTCGGTTTCCTCCGGGTGCTCCAGTTTCCTCCCACGCTCCAAAAACACACGTTGGCAGGTGGATTGAAGACTCAAAAGTGTTCATAGGTGTGAGTGTGTGAGTAAATTGGTGAGTGTGTCACCCTGTGAAGGACTGGCGCCCCCTCCAGGGTGTGTTCCTGCCTTGCGCTCAGTGATTCTGGGAGGGTGCGACCCTGAACTGGATAAGACAATGAGTGAATGAATTAATAAATATCGTGATAATTTTGATATTCTGAGTTGTTTACATAACATCTCCTTTGCTCTGTCTCTCTCTCCCTCTCACCTCTGCTCTCTCTCCCTCATTCCTCTCTGTCTCTCTCTCTCTCTCTCCTCTCTGTCTCTCTCTCCCTCTCTCCTCTCTCTTCCTCTCTCCTTTATTCTGTCTCTCTCTCCCTCTCTCCTTTGTTCTGTCTCTCCCCCCTGTCTCTCTCTCCCTCTCTCCTTTGTTGTCTCTCTCTCTCTCTCTCTCTCTCCCCCTCTTCCCTCTGCTCTCTCTCTCTCTCCCTCTCTCCTCTGCTCTCTCTCTCAGGTTGTGTTTACAGGGGGACGATGGGGGAAGCGGTGGCGAATGTGGCTCGGAGGATAAATGCCACAGTGGAGGAGGACAGAGACACTTTAGGTCAGTTCTGCTGTGTCCACTGGGAGAATTATGGGAGAGGACATAGTTGAGGACACGTAGTTTTAAAACACTCACAGCAGGTCTTCACTGTTCATGTGGGTTTTATATCTCTAATAAACACAGGACTAATTTGACAGTGAAGTGTCATGTGTGTCCCACTGTGACCTGCAGTGCTGTTGCTGTACCGGTTTGCAACGCGGGGTGAATTACACCCCATTCTTTTGTCCAGACCTTTAACATCCTGTTTAATATAAAATAAATAATAGTGACCTCATGCTTTAATGAGCCTCAGTCACTCACAGTCGATCACCATCTCACAGGTCTCGCCATCAGGTGCTTTTCTTTCTTTATCTATTCATCATTATTTTATTCAGAAGAAAGACCAGGGGTGATTAACACAATACAGCAATTACTCTCTCTTGCTATCTCTGTCTCTCTCGCGCTCTCTCTCTCTCTCTGAGCAGAAGTGAGTGACGGTGTGTGAGTGAGAGTGCGTGCTGCTGAGCGTGTGAGTTTTCTATCTTTTTCTTGCTGTGTTGGTGGTGTACTGTACTGTGTATCTGTGACTGTGACAATATCTGTGGGGGAGAGGAGGAGAAGGAGCGGTAGTTAGGTGGAGGAGCCGGTAGCTGGCTGTTTGCCGGTCGTAATGGCGGCGGCGGCAGAGAGGAAAGTTAGTTTTGAGCAGCTCTCGCGGCGGCACGGTTTAAAAATTGTCCCCGAGGTCAGATGCTCAGTGGAGGAGTGTAGTCTGGCTGTAGGGGAGGTTATTGGGTGTGAGAACATTCGTTCTGTTTCTCGTATGAGAGAAAAGGTTTCTTCCTCAGCTGGGGGAGTTTTTCCTTGCCACTGTCGCCCCTGGCTTGCTCACTTGAGGGTTTTTACATCAAATCTTTGTCTTACTGGAATTCTGTGAAGCTGCTTTGTGACAACATCAGTTGTGAAAAGCGCTATATAAATAAATTTGATTTGATTTGATTTGATTTATAGACATGGTTCAGTCAGTTATGAGAAACGAGAGAGGTGATCAATTTACTGTTTAAAGAAGATCGTGCCGAAACTGAAACTGGGATTACAGAATGAGGAAGGCTTTGAAACTACTTAACTTCCTGGTGTTTTTTACCCTGTGGCTTGTACTGTGTCTTCATCCTCCATATTTACAAATGAGTAAGATCAGTGTAGCTACACTGGTCCAACAAATAACGGCCACGCATCATACAGATGTCTTTTGAAGCTTTATTTCTCACTCTTTCCTGCTCTTATTCTTCATCGGACACCGTGAAAACTACAAAAAAATATAAACAAAAAACTCTCAATTCGAAATATATATCCTATCGGTCCCTCCTCAAGGTTTTTAAGCCTGTGTCCATTACTGAACAAATCCAGACATGATAGCACACAAACAGCAGAAAACTCTAATATAATCACATAAATGTAAGAATTAGTCCATGTAAAAGTACACAAGTGCACAAATTATAAAGCGTTTTACCGTGTGCGCCTATTGGACCACATGTAGGATTAAATTATTAGAGACGTTAAGTCCTGTCTCTGCATCCTTGCTTGTCTTTTTCCCACAATGCCACCGTCAAGCTCTTAAATAAAGTCTTGTAATGTGTCTAGTTATTTTATACAAACTCAATCTTTTTAACCTAACATATATTCAAAGTAATAGATTCCACATACATTTGTCACTGTTGCTTTTTTAAACGTTTTTACATTGTATATCACAACACATGAAATTAAACATTTTAATAACATCATCCCAGAACAGTTACACTCCCACCAAATTACTATGATTTATGATAACCCTTATCCAAAATGTCAATAAATCTAGAAATTTTAAGAACTGTATTTGTAAAGGAAAACGTGTCTAAATATACACTGGTATTTTAAACTCACTAAGCAAATGTTTTAAAGGTAAATTCCAAACATTCTAGTAGTTTTCTATAAGTACAACTAATTTATGAATGGGACGTTCAATAATGGATGGATTAATTTGACTTTGACCTTCCTTTTCTAGCTTTCGATTTCCAATTTGTATTGTGGCTTTGCGCACCAGACCATCCTCATCTTTACAAACATCAAGTACTCTTCCAAGTCTCCAGTCATTGCGTGGAGTCTGTTCCTCTTTGATAATTACAATATCCCCAATCTGCACATTTCGTCTTGGAGAGTGCCAGCGTTGCCTAAGAGTGATGTTTGCTAAATACTCTTTCCTCCATCTACTCCAAAACTGCTCAGTCAGATACTGCACTTTGCGCCATCTTTTTCTAGCATACAGATCTTCTGCAACAAATTGTCCTGGTGGAGGCAGCGGAACAGAGGACTTCATGGTAAGTAAATGATTTGGCGTAAGTGGTTCTAGACCTTTGGGATCGCTGATGTAGTCGGCTGTAAGTGGTCGGCTGTTTATGATTGACATCTAATCTTCCTGAGCTCTGTGAAAGCACACAGTTTAGAACGCTTCTAATTGTCCTGATCTGCCTTTCCCAAGCACCTCCCATGTGGCTGGCATCAGGTACATTCATTGTGAAGTCACATTGTTTTTCAACAAGAAAGGCAGTCAATCTTTTTTGGTCTAATTCTTTTAAATTTTTTGCCCATACATTTTTAGCCCCGACAAAATTGGTCCCTTGATCTGATCTGATTTGCCTTACAGCCCCTCGAATTGCTATAAAACAACGAAAGGCATTTATGAAGGCATCAGTTGTTAGGTCTTCAAGCATTTCTATGTGAATTGCCCTCGAGGACAGACAGGTAAATAAGAGCCCATATCTCTTATACTCTTTACGACCCTGTTTAGTATGAAATGGTCCAAAACAGTCCCTTCCACAGTAGGAAAATGGGGGTGAAGGATTGACCCTGCTAGCAGGTAGATCAGCCATCATTTGTGTTTCTGTTGGCCTGCGAATTCTCCTACATGTAACACATTGCTTAATGTGATTCGCCACTACTTTGCTGCCACCTAAAATCCAGTAGCCATTTGCTCTCAATTCATTAAGGGTTTGTCCTCTACCTTGATGCTGAGTTTTTTCATGGCAGTAATCTAAGATCAAACGTGTGACCACACCATCTTTTGGTAAGATTACTAGATGCTTCAAGTCAAGAGGTAGAGAAGCATTCTTTAATCGTCCTCCCACCCTTAGAACATCATCTAATATTACTGGGTCAAGCTGAAACAATCGATGGTTATTGGGAAGTTTGCCATGTCTCAGTATTTGCATTTCATCCTTGAATGCATGTTTTTGTGCTAATTTTACAAGTACCAAACTGGCCTTTCTTCTGTCTTCTACATTTAAGAATTCTGAAGTTTTTGCTCTTTTCATTAGTTGTTGAATTCGAGCTATGACATTCAATGCTGTATGCCATTTTGAGAACTTTCCCAGTCTGTCCAAGAAATTGTTCTCTTCTAATACTCTTGCTTGTAGTGCCTGTGTTGTTTTGATTTCAGGATCACCCACTAGAAGCCCAGGTGCTGATATTGGTGTGACAATCTCTCTTTCCCACAGGAACTTGGGTCCAGTAAGCCAATCTGAACTCATCAAATTTGCCACCTTGAGGCCTCTGGAAGCGTGATCTGCTGGATTTTGGTCAGTGTCTACATAGTACCACTGAGCTGGATCAGTTACTTCTCTTATTTGTTGGACTCGATTGGCAACAAAAACATGAAATCGTCGGGCTCCATTATGAATATATCCCAAGACTACCTGTGAATCTGTCCAGAAGTACTCCTGGTCAATTTTAATCTCCAGCTCCTCCCTTAACATACGGCTGACTGCTGAGGAAACCACTGCAGCTGTTAACTCCAGCCTTGGTATGGTTACAACGTTTGTGGGTGCAACCCTTGCCTTACCTATGACTAGAGAGCAGTGCACTTTATCTTCACTCACTATTCGAATATATGAACACTGACCATATCCATGGCTGCTTGCATCCGAAAAATGATGTAGTTCAGTTCTTTGAACTTTCCTTATATTTTCAGGAATGAAGCACCTCGGGATCTGGAGTTTCTGCAGATCCTCTAGGCCATTTAGCCAACTCTCCCACTGTGGCTTTAATTGTAAGGGCAGTGGTTCATCCCATCCAATACCCTTTCGACATATCTCCTGTAGTATTTTCTTTCCCAGAAGGACAAAGGGAGCTAGGAATCCTAATGGATCAAACACAGAAGCTACAGTTGAGAGTAGTCCTCTCCGTGTTGCTGGTTTCTCATCCAGGGTAACTTTAAAGGAGAAGGTATCGCTGTTTACACTCCACCTTACTCCCAACACATGTTGAAATGGAAGCTCTTCATGATTCAAGTCTACATCTTGGATTCCATTAGCTCGTTCACTTTCAGGAACTGACTCCAAGACTTCTCTGTTATTGGAGATGAATTTGTGGAGATGCAATCTCCCTTTCGCACACACATTTTGTGCATCCTTTATTAGCTTAATAGCTGAATCCACAGATTCCATGCTGATAAACCCATCATCAACATAAAAGTTCCTCCTGATGAAACTGGCTGCTGCAGGATACTTCTTCTCATTTTGGCTTGCAAGATATTTCATTCCATAATTTGCACAGCCAGGAGAGGAAGCTGCTCCAAACAGATGTACCTTCATGCGATACTCCTTTGTCTCCGTATTTGTATCACTGTTTTCCCACCACAGGAATCTTAAAAAATCTCTGTCATCTTGATTTACATGGAACCTGTACATGGAACATTTTTTCTACATCACAGATGACTGCGATTGGGAAGTTACGGAATCTGCAAAGCACTCCTGTCAGTCCATTTGTAAGATCAGGTCCAGTCAGTAAGTGATCATTCAAAGCCGTGCCACCATATTTGGCAGAACAGTCAAAAACCACCCTAATCTTTTCTGGTTTTTTAGGGTGATAAACACCTTGATGAGGAATATACCACATATTTCCAGCTTTGGACTGGTTTTCAGCTCTCTGAGCTTCACCATCCTTAAGGACACCTTCCATAAACTTGCAATAGTCATCCTTGAATTTCGGGTTTTTCCTCAAATTTCCCTTTTAGGCGTTTCAATCGAACCAGAGCCAGATGTTTATTTTCTGGCAGTTGTGGACGTGTCTTAAAGGGAAGGGGCATTTCCAGGTGACCATCTACATTCTGACATATTCCTTTATTCAGTAATTGCAAGAATTGTATATCTTCTTGTGATATGCTCTTTTGCCCATGGTTTGTGTCTTTGAAGTCCGATTCAAGTGCCCTCAGAATGGCGGTTGGTGTTAATGTTGGGATTTCCTTGACGGACACACGATGACACAGACCTGTCACTTCTGTTGCCTGTGCAGCCTTTGTTGAGCTGCCTACTATACTCCAACCCAAATCAGTGTTGATGGCATATGGCTCATCATCATGTCCTGTGATGACTTGTTGTGGAGCCAATGCCCTGGAGCAGTCATAGCCAATCAGAAGTCCAACCTCACAATTCATCAACTGTGGCATTTCCTGTGCTATTCTCTTTAGATGTTTCCACCCTTTAGCCGTTTCAGAGGTAGGAATATGAGAACATTCCAGTGGTATGAAATCTCTGGTATAGGCAGTCGGCAAGTTAATAAAGCATGGTGAGGAAAACCCTCTAACTCTAAGTCCACTAACCCTTTCACTCTGAACAATGGAATCTTTTCCCATCATGGTGGTAAGCTTTAATTTGACTGGCTCTAACTCTGCTCTCAATTTTTCACATACCTCTCTGTCTACAAAGGTGTTGCTACTCTGTGTATCCAGTAAGGCATACACTAAGATCTCTTTTTCCTTGGGAGTGGTTGTGGAAAGCCATACAGGCACTATCATGGATGTGCTCCCACCATCACCTCTATCTAGGCAGCAAGAAAGGGAAGTTGTGTTTTCTTCAATTTGCCGACCATTAGAAACTGAGATTGCAGCAGCAGAAGGATGATCTTTGTGAAGTGGTGTTGGATGGTGTTTCTTACATATGCCACAAATAGCTTTATTCTTGCATTCCCTTGAATTGTGTCCTCTCCTAAGACAGCCAAAGCACAGGTTATTGTCAAATATGAAGCTTCTCTTGTCATCAACAGATTTTTTAGCAAAATTCTGGCATTTCTGGATGGAGTGATTTTCTCCACAGTATGTACATGTTTTCACTGCTGTACTTAGTTTATCTGATGCTTTCACATTTGTGATAAATGCATTAGCTTTTGGGCGCCTTATTTCTTTACATGGCTTTTCTTCAGTGTGTTTCAATGCATGAAAGGATGTTATAGGATTGCATGCAATCTCTGCTTCTTGTGCCATAAATTCAGAAAAATCTTTGAAACTGGGATATTCCTTATTTTGTCGCAAGCACTTTGTGACATGACGATTCCAGCGAGAGGTCACCCAGTCTGGGATTTTCTGAAGCATCCTTTGATTCTCTTCACAGTCATTTAACACCTGAAGCCCTTTAACGTACGGCATAGCATTACTACAGGCTACTAGAAAATTACTGAATTGTCTCAGTTTAACAGACTCCCTCGAACCAGTTGGCCAGTTGTTCAATTTTTCTCTAAATGCACGTTGTATTACAAAAGGGTGGCCATAGCGAGCATTTAGTGTCTCCCATGCTTGTTTGTAGGCTTCATCATCCTTCCTATAGAAGCTTCCTTCTAATACAGACCGTGCCTCACCACTAATGTATTTTTGTAGGTAGAACAACCTGTCAGCTGGGCTTGTGCATCGCCGTTCTATCAATGCTTTGAAACTTGTGCTCCACTCAAGAAATTTGAGTGGGTCCCCCAAGAAGACACCAGGCTCAGGTGTAGGAAGTCTAGTAAGAACCATTGTGTCCCGCAGGACTTGTGCTAAAGAAGCTTCATTGTTAGTATTATTTATTTGCTCATTCTCATTGTTCTTACATGCTTGTTCCCAATGTACTTGAGGATAATCAGCTACCTCACTACATTCTGTTCTACTCTCTTCACTGGCCTCATCTGAGTCGGCTTCGGAGTATGCCTTAAGCTTAGCAGCTATTACTTGAAGATCTCTCTGGTTTTCTAATCTTTTAAGCTCTTGTTTTTGTGTAGCAATTGCCTCTTCCATTTTTATTTCAGCCTTCTTTGCAGCCAACTGAGCAGCACACTCTGCTATTTTTGCTGCTATGCTTTGCTGTCCTGATGAGTGAGAGTGGTAACTTCTGATTGATTTGGAGGTTGTCGTCCCAAATATTGACTGGGCATACTCTCTATCAAGCACTCTGTGAAGCCTTGCATTTTCTGCTTTCGCATCAAATTCCTCCTGCCCCACTTCACTCATTCGCACTTTCATTAGCCCCATCAAATCTGTTGTTACTACTATGCAGGAATCCATTTTTCTTCTAACCTCAGTAGAAGGTGCCAGCTGAGATCTTATTTTTTCATACGTATCTTTAAGTTTTGTCTCCAGCCCTTCAATAACATCCATCATTTCAGCCAAGTCTTAGTCAGAGCACTCTTCTTTAAGTTTCGTTCTTATAACTCTAGCTTGTTCTTTCCAGTGTTTATATAGCATGATGAATTTATTCTCCCTCTGAGAAGCCTCTTGATGCATTAATTCCAGCATTTTTGGCGTAATCTTTCTCTCCCGTAAAGAGTTCCTGGGTTCTACTCTCTTTGAAGTGGTGGAGGTAGGCTCCAGCATAACTGGAGCATTTCTAATTTAGCATGGCTACCACATTTGAGTGACTCTAATCTATCCTGTTCCACATCATCCATCTGTGATTTTGATTGTTCATTAAATTGATTTAATTCTATTTGAAGAGGCTCAATTTGTTCACCACCCTGTGAATTTTCTCCTTGATATGACATTGTACACGTCTTAGAAAACACACTGTATACCACTAAGTTACTGCTTAAAATATATGTAACCTTAACAGCTGTTTAACTCTGTGCAACGTAAGTAGTGATACTAATGGATTCGCTCAAATAAACTATCTAGTGCACTATTGTTGATTACCATTAGATCATTAATGACAATCATACATTCATCAAACAAGAATAACAAATCAATTACTTTTCTCATTAATAAATCAGTGCATTTCTTTTAGCACGCTTAAACTTGTAGAGGTAGCTTCAGTCAAACCTGAAGGCGAGCCGCACTGTTCTGCTTGAAGATGATAATTGAAAATGGCGCTGCACAACGAAGCCTGAGCAGAGGAGCTTTGTATTTGTAAACTACGCTGGTAAACGCTGCACTCCCCCGGTGAAGGCGCTGCACTCTTGATCCGATGTATCAGCAACCAAACCTCTGTCTTTTCCCGTGGATTCAGCAAGCTCGTTTTGGGCCACACGTTGCTCCAGCGACTGTGCTGCTCTCATTTTTACTCTGGACTCTCGGCCGCGATGGCGGTACGTTTTCACTGTAGCTACGCTGGTCCAACAAATAACGGCCACGCATCATACAGATGTCTTTTGAAGCTTTATTTCTCACTCTTTCCTGCTCTTATTCTTCATCGGACACCGTGAAAACTACAAAAAAATATAAACAAAAAACTCTCAATTCGAAATATATATCCTATCGGTCCCTCCTCAAGGTTTTTAAGCCTGTGTCCATTACTGAACAAATCCAGACATGATAGCACACAAACAGCAGAAAACTCTAATATAATCACATAAATGTAAGAATTAGTCCATGTAAAAGTACACAAGTGCACAAATTATAAAGCATTTTACCATGTGCGCCTATTGGACCACATGTAGGATTAAATTATTAGAGACGTTAAGTCCTGTCTCTGCATCCTTGCTTGTCTTTTTCCCACAATGCCACCGTCAAGCTCTTAAATAAAGTCTTGTAATGTGTCTAGTTATTTTATACAAACTCAATCTTTTTAACCTAACATATATTCAAAGTAATAGATTCCACATACATTTGTCACTGTTGCTTTTTTAAACGTTTTTTACATTGTATATCACAACACATGAAATTAAACATTTTAATAACATCATCCCAGAACAGTTACAATCAGGGTGGGCACTCTGAATGTGAATGGAGCACGGGATGCTCAGAAAAGAGCTTTAATTTATGAACTTATTGAACGAAAGGCTGTGGATTTTATGTTTGTGCAGGAGACACATAGTGATGGTAACAATGAAACTGACTGGAGGAATGAGTGGATGGGGGGAATTTTTTTAGTCACATGACCTCTGCTAGAATAGGGGTTGCTATTCTTTTTGCAAAACATTTTTTGCCTAGTTCATGTGAGGTCAAGCATGACGTGCAGACGTATTGCTGGGTGCAGACTTATTGGCCATGCTCAATGAAAGCCTCGCAGAGGGACGTCTACCACAGAGCTGCAGGAGGGCCGTAATCACCCTGCTGCCCAAGAAGGGGGACCTTCGGGACATTTAAGAATTGGAGACCCGTGAGCCTCCTGTGCACGGATCTCAAGGTGTTTTCAAAGACCTTGGCTATTAGGCTGAGGAAAGCAATGGGGCAGGTCATTCACTTAGACCAGACCTACTGTGTGCCGGGCAGGTCTATTACTGATAATATCTGCTTGATCAGAGATGTTTTAGAGGTGTCCAGAGTTGTGGGGGTTGATTTTGGTCTTGTTTCCCTGGATCAGGAGAAAGCCTTTGACCGAGTCAAACATCAGTACCTTTGGTCGACACTTGAAGCTTTTGGATTCAGCCAAACTTTTATTGCGATGACTAAAGTACTGTATCATGACATTGAAAGTGTACTGAAAGTCAATGGCGGTTTGAGTGCTCCTTTCAAGGCTGGTCGTGGCATACGGCAAGGCTGTGCCATGTCTGGGATGTTGTATTCCCTCGCAATTGAACCACTGCTGCACAGCTTCCGCTCCAAAATTGAAGGGTTGTTTTTAACCACAGTATGGTGTTCAACATCGTATCTCAGTGTATGCTGATGACGTAGTCGGGATGGTAAATGGTCAGTCCAATATTGAAAATCTGCTGTGAGGGATTTTGGGATCTTGTCGGCTGCCAGAGTGAACTGGGGGAAGAGCGATGCTGTTGCAGTGGGGAAATGGAGAAAACAGAGTGGTTTACCCAGCCTGCCGGCAGGTTTGTGCAGGAAATGGGAGGTTTTATATATTTAGGTGTGCACCTTGGGGATGGAGTAACGGAGCAGAAAATCTGGGAGGGTCTAGCTGTGAAAATTGAAAGCAGGTTTGCTCGGTGGAAGTGGATTCACTCACAGCTGTCATACAGAGGGAGTTTGGGACCAGCTCCACTGGGTCCCTCAGGGTGTCCTCTTTCTGCCCAAAGATGAAGGTGGACAAGGCCTGGTGCATTTAACAAGCAGAATGACAACATTTTGTCTTCAGTTTCTTCAGAAGTTGTTGACAGGCTCTGTGGACATAGTGTGGAGGAAGACGGCCAGCATTATTCTATGGACAGTTGTGGCTGGACTCTGCACTTTTCCAAAAGAACACTAAACTGCTTCACTTGAATAGACTTTCCCCTTCTTATCGTGGACTGTTTAAATGTTGGACAATGTTTAAAGTGAACAGAGAAGTGTGACTCTTTGTTTTGGCTGCTTGAGGAGCCTATTGTGTATGGAGCGCGCCTGGACGTGGCGAGCGAAGGGACACCTGGTCTCACTCAAGCGCTGTGTGCCTCCGGGATGGTCACACTCCGGCACCTAGTGGAAGTAGCAGGAGCAGGTTTGAGGGATGTCCATGCCATCGCCTCTCGTCTAGGCCTGAGGTCTCTTCGTCTTATGAGGTCTGTGCTGAACCTATGGAGAGTTAGACTAGAGCCAGAGTCCAACCTCTGTTCTAAACTCTGAGTGGACTGTTTGACAAATGTGGACAATCTTTTATTTTTGGTGCTGGTTACAAAAGGACGAACAGAGTAAGGTACCAGCTGTTGAACGTTATTGTTGACCAAGCAAAGCTGGCTATATACAACTCAAGACGGAACAAGGTGGAGGATAGACCGGGGCAGGAGGTATTAGTAAATGATAATTCTGTGTTTTCTTGTATAAATAAATGTTGTGTTAAAAAAAACTCTCTCTCTGTCTCTCTCTCTTTTTGTGTGTGTCTCTCTGTCTCTGCTGTCTGTCTCTCTTTCTCTGTGTCTCTCTCTGTCTCTTCTCTCTCTCTCAGATCTGACGGACTGTAAGTTGATCAGTTTTCCTGATGGAGTTTTTAAAGTTCTTCGGAGTTGCACTGACAAAATCCTCAAAATATCTCTCGCCAACAATGAGGTGAAGGCCCTCTCCAACAAGTTCTTCACCACCTTCGTCCAATTACGAGGTGCGTAATTAGCATATCTGTGCATGAATTATGTCTCTGTAACCAGAGTGTTACTGATACCCCTCTGAAATGTGTGAGCTGAGTTGCTCTGTATCTCATGTTCAGTGGTGCACTTAAAGATTTGTGAACTCTTTAGAACTTTTTAGACTTATGCCGCTCACAGAACTGTGATATTAGAACATTTCTAGGAGGTAAGGCTGATTTATACTTTGGCATTGACTCGACACAGAGCATATGTCACAGGCTACACAAGAGCCCTGCGTCTCTCTGCAGTTATACCTCCACACCACCAGGGACTGAACCTCACACACCTTCCTCTACACTCTGTAGTACACACTGTAGTGGTGTAGTAGAGTTACTTTTATAAATCTAAAGTGCACTCTGTAGGCAGGAGGGTGCTGTTTGGGACGGAGCAGAGTTTACACAAAGTGCCAAGAAAGCAATTAATACAAAGAGGCACGTTTCTCCCGCTTCTCTTTATTTTTCCCCGGAGACGTCCTTATTTTTCCTGTGTTCTACATTTTGATTGGTTCCTGACGTCCACCCCGTGTCTGAGGAAACTTCTGTCTGTGAATGTGCTTCTGTCTGTGTCTCTGTCTGTGGAGGAGAGGAGCTCATGTTCCTGTACTTCTTCAGTTCAACTTCAACAATGTCCTTCCCACTACTGACCAATCACAGGCTGCGGTCTGCATTTATGGCATGCGGAGTTACATTTCTGGAGAGAGGTGCATCAGGCTTCAGCGTAGGGTTCAGGTTGTCTGCTGCTGACGTCTACAGGGCCCCTCTCTGAGTTCTGTGTTATCAGAGTTGTTTACAGTTCAGTAGTCAGTGGTTGTCCATGTTTTTTCAGGATAAATCTCGTGTGTTTCAGAGCTGGATCTTCAGGGGAACGTTCTCACCAAACTCCCGGACGCCGTGGGAGACCTGGAGCATCTGACGGACATTAACCTCTCCAACAACAAGTTCTCAGAGTTTCCTGAGTGTCTGACCGCTGTCCGATCTCTTCAGAACATCAATATCCAGAACAATCAGATCTCAGGTACAAGGAGGACGACTGGGTGTTTATAAACCCTTAGTAACACACAGAGTGAGCTGTACCCTGCACCCACAGTGAGTATTAATAGGCTGTGTTTGTGGTGGTGGATCATTGTGAGCGCTGCAGTGACACTGACGTGGTGGTGCGAGTGAATCAGACACAGCAGTTGGTCACTGCGGTGCTGAGAATGATCCACAACCTCATACCTGCACTGTGGAGGTCCTGTGGGGGTCCTGACCATGAGGCTTTAAAGTTTTATTGTTTTGGCTGATGGGTTTATCATCTCCAAGATCAAAAAGAAACATTCGTGTTTTATTAACTCTCTCTCTCTCTCTCTCTCTGCATGCTGGGAGTGTTTGTGAGTGTGTGAGAGCGGTGGTGTGTGTGGCTTTGAGCTTGTGCTCTTTTTCCATTTTTGATAATTACTTTTAACTCTGGTGTTTGGTGTTTCTGAGTGTTCACACTTAATTCTAAGCACTAGTGTTATCGATAATCCACCGCGTGCGGTGTGGGGCGAGTAATGGCCTCTTGCTTTGCGGTGGTAATGCCGTCTCTCTCCCGTGCGAACGGTTTCAGGTGCGTTCCTCTGGCCCAGGCCACGGTGGAGAACGTGCTGCTCGCGGTGGGAGGGAAAGTCGGGAATAATAAAATCTGTTCCGCGTCGCGGATGAATAAAGCCGTGGTGGTGTTTGTGAGGGAGGAGCGGCTGGTTGCTAAACTGGTGGAGAGTGGGATTGAGGTTTTGGAGACTTTTGCGCTGGTGTCTCCTTTGTTCACGCCGGCGTCGAGGTTCACCATTTCCAATGTCCCACCCTTCGTTTCTAACGAGTTTGCGGATGAAATGAAGATGATTCCTCTGGGCTGTAAGAACGAGGCACTGAAACACGTCATGTCTTTCAGGAGGCAGGTGTTTATGTTCTTGAACAGCCCAGACAAATCACTTGATGCCGTGTTCCGTGTGATTCACGATAATGACTCGTATACCGTGTACGCGACCACGGACAGTCTGAAATGTTTTCAGTGCGGGAGCAGTAGGCATAAGCGGTTCGAGTGCCCTTTAAATGAACAGAGGACCAGGCCTCTACTGCAGCTGAGACGAGTGGGGTTCTGGAGAAGGGTGACGCTCCTGCGGATGCTATAGAGGGCTCGTCAGGGACTCTAGCTCCGGAGGCAGGTCGTGGACAGGAGGTGAGTGAGCGGTTGGAGGGCAGTGTTGAAGGTAGTGGGGATGGTCAGGTTCAGGCTGAGCAACCCACAGCTGGGCAGGAGGGTGAAGAGCCTACCACCCTTATTAGTGGGGTAGGTAGTGGAGCGGGTAGTGAGGTGGGGGCTGGTGCTCTGGAGGCAAAGATAGTTGGTGATGGGGTAGATGTTGTTGTTAAGACCAGTGAAGAGGTGAGTTTGGGACCTGGTGGTGGTACGGATTTGGGGGTGGTTCAGATTAGTGATCACTTAGGTAGTGGAGCTGGTTCTCAGGAGAACGTGGGGGTGGGAGGTGGTGTAGTCACGGGGTGAGTTTATTACTCAGGTGAATATGGAGATTGCTTGTGGTGTGGATATAGGCACTGAGTCTGGTGTTCAGGTGAGCGGAAGTGTTAATGCTCAGGTGAGCAGTAGTGTAGGAGCTCAAGTGAGCGGAGGTGTAGGAGCTCAGGTGAGCAGTAGTGTAAGAGCTCAGGTGAGTGGAGGTGTTAATGCTCAGGTGAATCTCAGTCTGGTTCAGCCTTGTCTCAGGAGGAGGCTATGGAGGAGCACAGGATGTCTGAGGTGTCTGATTTTGGAGGGAGTCAGTCTGGAAGTGAAACGTTATACTCTGTGGAGCAGATAAACTCGTTCTTAGATGCTACTAAGGGCAGACTAGTTGAGGTCAAGGATTTTTTCCCTGACCTGGACAGGTTTGTGTGTTTGGTTTTAATGGTACAAAAGACTACAAGGTTACGACATTCTCTCGAAACAAAAGAGTTTCCGTTTAAAAAAACTCATCACTGCGATCAGGAAAATAGAAAGTGCTAAGTCGGGTGTGTGTCGTGGTACTGTTCGTAAAAATGTCTGAACACGGAACATGTAGGAAGAGGGTCTCTCTTAATCTTTCTGCTTGTTTCCTGCTCCATTACTGTTTCTCTCTCTTTTCTATCATCATGGGTTTTCTAAGGGTGGGCTCTTTGAACGTTAATGGTTTTAGAGACAAAGATAATCAGGCCATTTTTTATGATTTTTTTTCTCTTAAGAAATTAAATGTATGTTTTTTACAAGAAACACATAGTGATGACGCCTCAGCCTCTGAATGGGGTCTGTGGTGGGAAGGGGAATCATTTCTTAGCCACGGTTCGAACATTAGCGCAGGGGTTGCGATTCTTTTCTCTCAGTCCACTAGAGTGAACGTACTGTCTGTAGATGAAGTTGTAGCTGGACGATTTCTCATGGTTAAAGCCAAAATCATGTTTTTATTTTTATTAATGTATATGCCCCAAACAGAGGTGCAGAAAGAGGTGAGCTGTTTGTGAGGCTGGAGCAGTTACTGCAGTCCCTACCTTCAGACGGCACTGTTGTGCTGGGAGGGGATTGGAACTGCACTTTGGATTTTGTTCATCCTCAGTCTGCTCAGACTTTGGCCACAGTTTTATCTGGTTTTAATTTAGTTGATGTTTGGAGGGAAAAACACCCTTCTGTCAAACAGTATTCCTGGGTTAGGGTTTTTGAAGGGGGTGTGTATGCGGCCTGTTTGGACCGTTTTTATGTTTCTGATAGTGCTCGGAATATGATCAGTCAGTCTACCATTCAGCCCACCTCTTTCTCTGATCATCATTTATGTACTGTGGTCTTTTCTGTTGTTCCTCAGACCTCTGGCAGCCCAATGTGGTATTTTAATAAGACACTTTTAGCAGACAAATCTTTTTTTGATCATTTTAAACTGTTTTGGGGAGAGTGGGTCAGTAAAAAAGGTGACTTTGTTAACCTTATGCAATGGTGGGAAGTGGGGAAGGCCCAAATTAAAGCCTTTTGTCAGGACTTCACTGCCTATTCCACCTCCAAACTGAGGGCGGCAGTGAGAAATCTGGAACAGGACATTTCTAATATACATGACAGCATGATTCTCCAGAATTCACTGGATCTGCGAGCGGATCTCACAGCAAAGTTACAGGAACTGAGTGATATTTTAAAGGAGAAGGCAAAGGGAGCTGTCAAGGTTCATGTCGGTGCGGGACATGGATGCTCCTACTGCCTTCTTTTTTAATCTAGAGAAGTCTTCTCATCAACTTTGGTGTCTGTACGTAAAGCCGACGGAACCATCACGGCAGACCCGATGGAGGTGAGGAGACTGGCTGTAGACTTTTATTCCAATCTGTATACGGCAGTTGCTCGGGATCAGCAGTGCTCCAGGACCCTGCTGGAGGATCTCCCTCAACTCGATGAGCACCACAAGCAGGACCTGGATGCGACTTTGATATTTGAGGAGCTCACTGAAGCTGTCACTCAGCTGTCGTCTGGGAGAGCGCCTGGCATCGACGGTCTGCCGGTGGACTTCTACAAAGCTTTCTGGGGGATCCTTGGGAGGGACTTGTACGAGGTTCTGCTGGCTGGCCTCAATGCTGAGGTGCTCCCAAGTAGCTGTCAGCGCGCCGTTTTAACCCTCATCCCAAAAAAGGGAGACCTCTGCCTTTTAAAAAACTGGAGACCCGTTTCACTGCTATGTTCGGACTACAAGATACTCTCCCGCTGTATAGCAAACAGACTCAAAGGTGTTAAGTACGATTGTACATAAGGACAAGTCCTACTGTGTGCCTCGACGCTGCATTTATGACAATCTGTTTTTAATTAGAGACTTATATGACTATGCAAAAATGTTTCATTTAGAGTTTGGCTTTTTATCATTGGACCAAGAAAAAGCATTTGATCGTGTAGATCACAATTATCTTTTTTACGTTTTACATGCTTTTGGTTTTGGGGATGTTTTTATGTCTTGGGTGAAACTGCTCTACTCAGGGGCCTCATGTCTGATTAAGGCAGGAGGGGGTCTGAGTATTCCTGTTCCTGTCAGTAGGGGGATACGGCAGGGCTGTCCTTTGTCTGGGCAGCTCTATGCACTTGCAGTGGAACCCCTTCTGATTTTACTTAGGAAAAGACTCTCAGGTTTAAATATTATGAACATTTTATATAAAGTCTCTGCCTATGCAGATGACATAACAGTAATAGTTAAAAATGACCAGGATGTCATATCCCTGCAAGACACACTAAATGTTTACAGTAAGGCCACCTTTGCCAAACTTAACTGGGACACAAATGGTGGTCTGGGGCTGGACCGGCACCTGTTCTCCCTTCTGCTGGAAGGGGTGGATTTGATGGGGCTGACTCCATTTTACACAGCAGCGCTGGAGGCCTGGCGCCTGTTCTCTTTTTCAAGGGACAATTCCACAGAGCCTTCAGCATGGATCTTCGAGGAGCCACTGTTCCACAACGCATATTTTCCATCGTTACTGCTGGTCTCAGGAGCTTTGAGGACTGCCCTGCTGGAAAGTGGACTTGTTAAGGTTTGTGACCTGCGGAGGGGTGGAGACTGGGTGCTTGCGGAGCAGTTGGCTGAGATGGTCGGTCTGAGGTTGATGCGGTTAGCTCAGCAGCTGCTGGACTGGCTGAGGGCTGACCTCTCTGCTGCTGCCTGTGAGTACCTGGACACCACCCCTGTGGAACAACATCTGAGTCAGCAGGTCCCGTTCCCTAAGCTGGTGATGGACATGGACCGGGAGGAATGGCAAGAGGGGCAGGGGACACTCCTGTCTTTAGACACCCCTGCTCTTGGGATTTTCAGTGTTCTACACAAGCGGACCCTGTACCAGGCCTGTGTCAAAACAATCCATCTCCACAGCCTGAGGGACGTGAAGGAGTCTGGGTGGGCCGAGGTTGTTCCGACTGATGCTTCCTCTAAATGTAGCTGGCGGTCCCTGTACAAACGACCCATCGAGAAGAGGGTGGGTGACCTCCAGTGGAGGAGGAGCTGTCATTTTTGTGGTGAGACCGAGACCTTGTCCCACTTGTTCTTGCTCTGTGCCCGACTACACCCCATTCTGGGTGTGATTAAAGAGTGGGGCATGAAAGTTTTAGGCTCGTTCACTGATGGTCTTTTCTTTTATGGTCCTGAGTACTCAGCTTCCAATAAGGACAGAGTAGTGATTTTAAATTTTCTATACAGTGCTGCGAAACTGGCCATCTGGTGCACCAGAAAAAACAAAATGAAAGGTACTGGGGGTACTGACCCCGTCCTGATGGTCAGGGGTTTAATTCTAAAGAGGCTCACTGTGGAGTTCAGCTACTACTCTGTGACTGATAATGTGGACTGTTTCTTTGCCGTGTGGGGGGCTGGGGGCCTGCTCTGTGAACCCGATGGTCTGGCTGGTTTTGTGCTGAATCTGTGACTGAATATTTTTATTTAGTTATTTATTTATTTTCTTTTTTCAGTTAGTTGTGCCTTTTAAACTTGGTTACTGGTTTTATTTGTAAATATTTTGAATTAAATGTGTGTTGAAAGTCAAAGACACTCTCTCTCTCTCTCTCTCTCTCTCTCTCTCTCTCTCTCTCTCTCTCTCTCTCTCTCTCTCAGAGTTGCCGATGGAGAGATTGTGTGAGATGCCGGATTTGCGGAGAGTGGATGTGAGGAGTAATCCTCTCTCTCTCTCTGTCTCGCCCGCTCAGAGCCAGTATGGCTTCACCCTAATTTTGTAGACTGACAGACTACGGACTGGCACTTTATTGGAAACCCCTACTACTTTGTACCTCTCCTACTTGTCCCATCGGTACTGGATGGAGCTCTAGAGAACACAGTTCCACTGTTCCATTTGTATCCTTCTCCAGAGCAGAGATTATACACACTGTGCACAGTACAGCTCCCTCAGCACAGAGGGGTGTCTACAAACTTCTGGATGTGTGTATAAACTGAATATATAAGGCAGGTGTTTCTAATGAAGTGGCAGTTTTAATTTAATGACCCAGTCACAGAGATGTCTTAACCAGTGCCTGAATTATTTATTTTTTGGGGGTTGTTCACCTTTTTTCATCACAGAATCTTTCTAAACTGGTATAATGTGATATGGGCACCTCAGACTGGTTTGCCATGTTAATGAAGAGGCATTTGCGGAAGCTAAAGCAGTTAATTGTCTATACACACTTCAATCATGTGTTTATCCACATTGTCTGTGCACCTCATACTGTTCTCACAGAGAGAAAAAACAGCTGCTAGAACCAAAATCAATGCACTCCATTGAATCACGGTGGGAACACACTGACCACCGCTGAGAGTCGAGCTTTTTGTTCTTTAACTGATTAAAATATTTAAATATATAGTTTTTAGGAAATTGATGACGACTGTCTGGTTACCATTATTAGAATCATCAATTCATCTGATTAGTATTTGTTTTGGTAAACGATCATTAATGTAACAGCAGTCTGACCATCCGATAAATCGTCCTTTTATGAGTTTAGAAAAACTGTTGAAATCTGGTGAACTTCCCCTTTAAGATTTTAAAACAATTAGGCGCAAAAGAAAAAAAAAATTATGAATTAATCAGGTTGAGACTCAGTAAACCCCACCTCGTCGAATGGACAGCGGAGAAAGACCGGAGGGTGAAGTTTTACTGAACTGTGAATATCGACAGACAGGAGGCACTGCTGCTGCATGAAGTTACTGAAGTACAGAAGAGGACGAGAGACATTAACTTGTGTGAAACGTCTCTCTCTCTCGCTGCTGTCTGTGATGCACTGTCAATGACGTATTTATTAAACAGCCATTTTGGAGTATGTCCTCAGACTCTCATTTCAGACTTGTCTCGCTGATCCGTTTCCTGTCTCGTCTCGCTGGTCCGTTTGATGTCTCGTCTCACTGATCCGTTTGATTACTCATCTCGCTGATCCGTTTCCTGTCTTGACTCGCTGATCCGTTTGATATCTCATTTGATTATCTAACCACCTAACCTTAAGACATGTAAAGAACATTGTTGATGATTGTAATGTTGGTTGTGTTAGCCGTATTTTTCTACTGAAGGAGTATCTGCGCTGGTCCTACCCTCCTCCAGAAATAGTGCAGTTTCTATCGTGCTGAGCTTGGACTAGCATCACAATGATTTTGAAGCTGGACCTTTAAAGTAATAATATTACATCGTGTTAAACAGCACACTCCAGCTTGTTTTCAGCCGAGCAGCGCTGCTCCTCTCTCCTCTTCCAGCCTGAAAAGTTGGGGGTGTGTTCCTGTCCCTGGGTGAAAATGGGGCAGAATTTTACACACACCCTTTGAATTCAGAGTGTGAGCAGCGCACGTCTGTCAGAATGAGAGAGGGAGAATATTATCTCTCTCTTGCTGATTTATTCCCTTAAGAGGGGTTTCAGCAGGAGGTCGAGTGAGTGGTGAAGAGTATACCACAGCTTATCCATACCATACCATATCCATCATCTCTCTCCACACACACACACACACACAGTCCTCATAATCACTGACTGCCTTGTTTTCCTCAGTCCATCTGCTTTTACCCTTGTGTTTTTCACCACATTGTGTGACGAGGAAAAGATTACACTCTGCACTGGAACATAGCTGTGAGGATCTGATGGAGTTCAGCCTCAGAATCATCAGTGAGAGTCAGGGGCTGGTATTGGGGATTAGTTCTGGATCAAACTCACCACTCCAACTCACCCCAGAGGAACCCCATCACTCCAGAGAACACAGAACCATTGTTCCACACACCAGACGAACCCCATCGCTCCAGAGAACACGGTTCCACTGTTCCACACGCCAGAGGAACTCCATCACTCCAGAGAACACAGTTCCTCATTGCTGGGGGGCTTTAGACCCCTGTGGCAGTGGTGGTGTTGTTAGACTCATGTGCAGCTGCTTTAGAGGTTGTCTGTGGAGATGTTGGTTCTGACTCCTGAGCGATACATGGAGAAGGACGAGAGAAATAACACCCCACATCAATGAATAAATATTAGTTCCTGTGATTGTTCTAATCAGTGAGTGCTTGTGTAAATGTGTCAGAGTGGAGCTGATTAAACACATTGTTCAAGAGTAAACAAGCAGTCTCTCTCTGTGTCTCTGTCTCTCTATCTCTCTCTCTCTGTCTCTCCTCCCTCCCTACTCTCTTCTTTGACTCTTGTATCTCTCACTCAAAGATCGTTTCCAGTTTCGCTCACAACTGCTGTGTTGATATCGCTTTCTACTTTACACATTTCTCTCTCAACTCACTCTCTCTCCTTCTCTCTGTCAGTTCTTCTCTGTATCTCCATTCCCTCTCTCTGTCTCTCTTTCTCCCTCTCCCTCCATTCTCCCCCCTCTCTCTCCATTCCCTTTCTCTCTTCATACTCCCCCCCCCCCCTCTCTCTCTCTCTCCCTCCACCCCCCTCCTCATCGGAGGAGAAGCAGTGAAGAGATGGATGCAGAAAACAACAATGAAGGTAAAGAAATAAATAGATTTTACACTAAAAGCATTAAGACAAAGAGATTAGGCTTAAATTGAGTTTAAATATAATCTGGAGTTTAATTAGATTAGATTAGATTCAACTTTACTGTCATTGTGCAGAGTACAATTACAGGGCCAATGAAATGTAGTTAGCATCTAACCAGAAGTGCAATATATAACATTATTTACATAATTTACATAAGTGCAGTTGTGAAATGACATTATGATTATGGATTGTGATTGAAGTGCAGTTGTGATATGACATTGTGATTATGGAAGTTAAGTAACCATATATACATATTGAAATGTATAATAAAAATGTAAACAAAGTAACATTGTGTAGGTGATGCATTAAGTACTGAGGGATAAACTAAATACAACTTTACAGAAGGTGCAATGTAATGATTGTGCAATGTTTGTTTAAAGTGCCTGAATAGTGTTCATCCGGATAACAGCCTCAGGAAAAAAAACTGTTACGAAGCCTGTTAGTGCTGGAACAGAGGCTCCTGTAAAGTTTGCCGTCCTTGATGATGTTTCTTGTCCTGCCCAGGCAGCGTTTGTGGGAGATGTCCTCGATGGTAGGTAATTCGGTGCCTATGATGCGCTGCGCTGTTTTTACCACCCGCTGGAGAGCTTTGCGGTCTGCAGCACAGCAACTGCCGTACCATACAGAGATGCAGTTGGTAAGTATGCTCTCGATGGTACAGCGGTAAAAGTTCACTAGTATCCTGGGAGACAAGTGAGCTTTCTTCAGACTCCGAAGAAAATAGAGGCGCTGCTGCGCCTTTTTGATGAGGACGGAGGAGTTCAAGGACCAGGTGAGATCATTGGAAATGTGGAGACCAAGGAACTTGAAACTGGACACCTGATCCACTGCAGTTCCATTGATGTAAATGGGGGCGTGAGCTTGGTTCCTAGTCCGTCTGAAGTCCATGATGATCTCCTTTGTTTTGAGCGTGTTTAGTACCAGGTTATTGTTGTGGCACCACAAGGACAGATGCTGTACTTCATCCCGGTAGGCTGTTTCATTATTATGTGTAATCAAGCCTATCACCGTGGTGTCATCTGCGAATTTGACTATGGTGTTTGAACCATAGGCAGGTACACAGTCATGGGTGAAGAGAGAGTACAGAATCGGGCTCAGAACACAACCTTGTGGAACGTCAGTGTTCAAGGTGATGGTTGATGAGTGAAGGCTGCCTAATCTAATAGATTGGAGTCTGTTAGACAGGAAGTCTAAAATCCAGTGGCAGAGTGATGTGCTGATACCCAGTTGGTTGAGTTTGGATATCAGCATAGACGGAATCACTGTGTTGAATGCCGAACTAAAATCGATGAACAGCATTCTCACATGTGAGTTCTGATAGTCCAGGTGGGTTAGTGCAGTGTGTAGTGCTGTTGAGATAGCGTCCTCAGTGGATCTGTTGCTACGATAGGCAAACTGGTGTGGGTCCAGCTTAGCAGGCAGGCAGGATTTCAAGTGGGAAAGAACTAGTCTTTCAAAGCACTTGGAAATTATTGGGGTGAGTGCAACAGGTCGAAAGTCATTTAACTCTGAAGCAGTAGAGTGCTTAGGCACAGGCACAATGGTGGCAGACTTAAAGATGGATGGTACAGCTGCCTGGGCAAGCGAAACATTAAAAATGTGAGTGAAGACACCCGCAAGTTCCACAGCACAAGCTCTTAGCACACGGCCAGGTACTCCATCAGGGCCAGCTGCCTTTCGTGCATTCACTCTGCTCAGCATGCGACTGATGTCCGAAGTGGAAAGTACAAGTGGGTTGTGGTCTGGTGGAGGATGGTTTATTGAAGATATCTTGTTGCCTTGGTCGAACCGAGCGTAGAAGTTGTTTAGCTCATCAGGAAGTGAAGCACTGTTGGTAGATGGAACAGAGTTGGCTGGTTTATAATCAGTCAGGGTATGAATTCCCTGCCACATACGCCGAGGGTCAGAGGAGGTAAAGTGCTCCTCAATCCGGCGTTTGTAGCAGTGCTTGGCTATAGCTATTCCTCTCCTCAGGTTAGCTCTGGCCAAGCTGTATGCTTCCCTGTCTCCTGATCTGAAGGCAACATCTTTGTTCATCCAGGGCTTCTGATTAGGGAATGTTATTATTGTCTTTTGTGATGTCACTCTGTCCACACAGTTGCTGATGTGTTTCAGGACAGAGTTGTAGGTGTCCAAGTGGATTTGTGAGCCTGTGGTGGCTCGGGCAGCATACTCACTCCAGTCGGTGTGCTGGAACTGTTGCTGAAGGAAGGAGTCAGCCCCATCCATCCAGATCTTTACAGTTCTGGTTAAAGGCTTAATCCTCTGCATGACTGGAGTAATCCTGATGAGTTATTGATCAGTTATTATTTATAAATAATTCCTTGTGGTCTTTGAGTTTATCAGGTTCCATGGTTCTGCATGTTCTTAAGTGGGTTCTAGATAAATGTGCATACTACAGAAGTGAGTCAATGAATGGCGAGGGGCACAGTGTGTAATCTACTGAAATGCTGTGGAGCAGCTGCAGATGAGCCGAAGTTCACAGTCATTAAATCCCACGGTGAAGTGGAGGAGGTACAGGGAAAAAAGGACGAGGCAATTATTACGTTATGGTACTGTAACTGGGAGACGAGGAAGGGTTTATTAACCACTCTGAGATAAACACGGCTCACTTCACGTCTCACTTTTACTAAATGTATTCTTCGTTTTGAAGGATATAGTCTTTGTTTATTCTGAAACTGAACCTAAAACACAACAGAGAAATTCCACAATAACTTCCACTGCTCCGTAGCACAACACTGGGGAGCTTTACACTGCTCTGTGGGGGTCTTGAGGGGGGCCCTGTGGGGATCCTGTGGGGGGTCCTGTAGGGGTCCAGTGGAGTCCTGTTGGGGTCCTGTGGGGGTCCTGAGGGGGGTCCTGTGGGGGCTTCTGTGGTGGGTCCTGAGGGGGGTAGTGTGGGGGGGTCCTGTGGATTGAACAACAGGGTGAAAAGGGGCTGAAAAGTATGCAGAGCAACAGCTGGACTATAGTCTTTGTCTGTAGAACTGCAGTGTGCTGCTGTGTGGTCAGTGAGGTTAGAAAGGAGGAGGTGGGTTTAATGCCTCTCTGAGGCAGAACCTTTGAATATTTTCCATTAAATCACTGTATGTGAAAGTGGTGCACGCCTCAGGATTTGTTTCATGGAAATTTTGAGAGATCCCACTTTTTCCTGTGTCTGGAAACATGGATTAATCTCCAACAGCGCTCCCAGTGCCTGGCCACTTTATCAGAAACACCCCTTTCTACTGCCCCTCACTGGCCACTATATCAGAAACACCCCCCTTCTACTGACACTCACTGGCCACTTTATCAGAAACATCCCCCTCTACTGACACTCACTGGCCACTTTATCAGAAACACCCCTTTCAACTGCCCCACACTGGCCACTTTATCAGAAACACCCCCCTCTACTGACACTCACTTGCCACTTTATCAGAAACACCCCCTTCTACTGACACACACTGGCCATTTTTATCAGAAACACCCCCCTTCTACTGACACTCACTGGCCACTTTATCAAAGACACCCCCCTTCTACTGACACTCACTGGCCACTTTATCAGAAACACCCCCCTCTACTGACACTCACTGGCCACTTTATCAGTGTGTGTGTGAGAGAGATTGAGTGTGTGTGTGTGTGTGTGTGTGAGAGAGAGAGATTGAGTGTGTGTGTGTGTGTGTGTGTGTGAGAGAGAAGGAGAGTGTGTGACTGTGTGAGAGAGAGACTGTGTGTGTGTGACTGTGTGAGAGAGAGACTGTGTGTGTGTGACTGTGAGAGAGAGACTGTGTGTGTGACTGTGAGAGAGAGATTGTGTGTGTGTGACTGTGAGAGAGAGATTGTGTGTGTGTGACTGTGAGAGAGAGATTGTGTGTGTGTGTGACTGTGAGAGAGAGATTGTGTGTGTGTGTGTGACTGTGAGAGAGAGATTGTGTGTGTGTGTGACTGTGAGAGAGAGATTGTGTGTGTGTGTGACTGTGAGAGAGAGATTGTGTGTGTGTGTGTGTGTGACTGTGAGAGAGAGATTGTGTGTGTGTGTGTGACTGTGAGAGAGAGATTGTGTGTGTGTGTGTGACTGTGAGAGAGAGATTGTGTGTGTGTGTGTGTGACTGTGAGAGAGAGATTGTGTGTGTGTGTGTGACTGTGAGAGAGAGATTGTGTGTGTGTGTGTGACTGTGAGAGAGAGATTGTGTGTGTGTGTGTGACTGTGAGAGAGAGATTGTGTGTGTGTGACTGTGAGAGAGAGATTGTGTGTGTGACTGTGAGAGAGAGATTGTGTGTGTGTGTGTGTGACTGTGAGAGAGAGATTGTGTGTGTGTGTGTGACTGTGAGAGAGAGATTGTGTGTGTGTGTGACTGTGAGAGAGAGATTGTGTGTGTGTGTGACTGTGAGAGAGAGATTGTGTGTGTGTGTGTGACTGTGAGAGAGAGATTGTGTGTGTGTGTGTGACTGTGAGAGAGAGATTGTGTGTGACTGTGTGAGAGAGAGACTGTGTGTGTGTGACTGTGTGAGAGAGAGACTGTGTGTGTGACTGTGAGAGAGAGAGACTGTGTGTGTGTGACTGTGAGAGAGAGAGACTGTGTGTGTGTGACTGTGAGAGAGAGATTGTGTGTGTGTGTGTGACTGTGTGAGAGAGAGATTGTGTGTGTGTGACTGTGTGAGAGAGAGATTGTGTGTGTGTGACTGTGTGAGAGAGAGATTGTGTGTGTGACTGTGAGAGAGAGATTGTGTGTGTGTGTGACTGTGAGAGAGATTGTGTGTGTGTGTGTGTGTGTGTGACTGTGAGAGAGATTGTGTGTGTGTGTGTGTGTGTGACTGTGAGAGAGAGATTGTGTGTGTGTGTGTGTGACTGTGAGAGAGAGATTGTGTGTGTGTGTGTGACTGTGAGAGAGAGATTGTGTGTGTGTGTGTGTGTGACTGTGAGAGAGAGATTGTGTGTGTGTGTGTGACTGTGAGAGAGAGATTGTGTGTGTGTGTGTGACTGTGAGAGAGAGATTGTGTGTGTGTGTGTGACTGTGTGAGAGAGAGATTGTGTGTGTGTGACTGTGTGAGAGAGAGACTGTGTGTGTGTGTGTGTGTGACTGTGTGAGAGAGATTGTGTGTGTGTGACTGTGTGAGAGAGAGATTGTGTGTGTGACTGTGTGAGAGAGAGATTGTGTGTGTGTGTGTGTGACTGTGAGAGAGAGATTGTGTGTGTGTGTGTGTGACTGTGAGAGAGAGATTGTGTGTGTGTGTGTGACTGTGAGAGAGAGATTGTGTGTGTGTGTGTGTGACTGTGAGAGAGAGATTGTGTGTGTGTGTGTGACTGTGAGAGAGAGATTGTGTGTGTGTGTGTGACTGTGAGAGAGAGATTGTGTGTGTGTGTGTGACTGTGAGAGAGAGATTGTGTGTGTGTGTGTGACTGTGAGAGAGAGATTGTGTGTGTGTGACTGTGTGAGAGAGAGATTGTGTGTGTGTGACTGTGTGAGAGAGATTGTGTGTGTGTGTGTGTGTGTGACTGTGTGAGAGAGATTGTGTGTGTGTGACTGTGTGAGAGAGAGATTGTGTGTGTGTGACTGTGTGAGAGAGATTGTGTGTGTGTGACTGTGTGAGAGAGATTGTGTGTGTGTGACTGTGTGAGAGAGATTGTGTGTGTGTGTGACTGTGTGAGAGAGAGATTGTGTGTGTGACTGTGTGAGAGAGAGACTGTGTGTGTGTGACTGTGTGAGAGAGAGACTGTGTGTGTGTGACTGTGTGAGAGAGAGAGTGTGTGTGTGTGACTGTGTGAGAGAGAGAGTGTGTGTGTGTGACTGTGTGAGAGAGAGAGTGTGTGTGTGTGACTGTGTGAGAGAGATTGTGTGTGTGTGACTGTGTGAGAGAGATTGTGTGTGTGTGACTGTGTGAGAGAGAGATTGTGTGTGTGTGTGTGTGTGTGACTGTGTGAGAGAGAGATTGTGTGTGTGTGTGTGTGTGACTGTGTGAGAGAGATTGTGTGTGTGTGTGTGTGTGACTGTGTGAGAGAGATTGTGTGTGTGTGACTGTGTGAGAGAGAGATTGTGTGTGTGTGACTGTGTGAGAGAGATTGTGTGTGTGTGACTGTGAGAGAGAGATTGTGTGTGTGTGACTGTGAGAGAGAGATTGTGTGTGTGACTGTGAGAGAGAGATTGTGTGTGTGACTGTGAGAGAGAGATTGTGTGTGTGTGTGACTGTGAGAGAGATTGTGTGTGTGACTGTGAGAGAGATTGTGTGTGTGTGTGTGTGTGTGACTGTGAGAGAGAGATTGTGTGTGTGTGTGTGTGTGACTGTGAGAGAGAGATTGTGTGTGTGTGTGTGACTGTGAGAGAGAGATTGTGTGTGTGTGTGTGTGTGACTGTGAGAGAGAGATTGTGTGTGTGTGTGTGACTGTGTGAGAGAGAGATTGTGTGTGTGTGACTGTGTGAGAGAGAGACTGTGTGTGTGTGTGTGTGTGACTGTGTGAGAGAGATTGTGTGTGTGTGACTGTGTGAGAGAGAGATTGTGTGTGTGACTGTGTGAGAGAGAGATTGTGTGTGTGTGTGTGTGACTGTGAGAGAGAGATTGTGTGTGTGTGTGTGTGACTGTGAGAGAGAGATTGTGTGTGTGTGTGTGACTGTGAGAGAGAGATTGTGTGTGTGTGTGTGACTGTGAGAGAGAGATTGTGTGTGTGTGTGTGACTGTGAGAGAGAGATTGTGTGTGTGTGTGTGACTGTGAGAGAGAGATTGTGTGTGTGTGTGTGACTGTGAGAGAGAGATTGTGTGTGTGTGTGACTGTGTGAGAGAGAGATTGTGTGTGTGTGACTGTGTGAGAGAGATTGTGTGTGTGTGACTGTGTGAGAGAGATTGTGTGTGTGTGACTGTGTGAGAGAGATTGTGTGTGTGTGACTGTGTGAGAGAGATTGTGTGTGTGTGACTGTGTGAGAGAGATTGTGTGTGTGTGACTGTGTGAGAGAGATTGTGTGTGTGTGACTGTGTGAGAGAGATTGTGTGTGTGTGTGACTGTGTGAGAGAGAGATTGTGTGTGTGTGTGACTGTGTGAGAGAGAGACTGTGTGTGTGTGACTGTGTGAGAGAGAGAGTGTGTGTGTGTGACTGTGTGAGAGAGAGAGTGTGTGTGTGTGACTGTGTGAGAGAGAGAGTGTGTGTGTGTGACTGTGTGAGAGAGATTGTGTGTGTGTGACTGTGTGAGAGAGATTGTGTGTGTGTGACTGTGTGAGAGAGAGATTGTGTGTGTGTGTGTGTGTGACTGTGTGAGAGAGAGATTGTGTGTGTGTGTGTGTGTGACTGTGTGAGAGAGATTGTGTGTGTGTGACTGTGTGAGAGAGAGATTGTGTGTGTGTGACTGTGTGAGAGAGATTGTGTGTGTGTGACTGTGAGAGAGAGATTGTGTGTGTGTGTGTGACTGTGAGAGAGAGATTGTGTGTGTGTGTGTGACTGTGAGAGAGAGATTGTGTGTGTGTGTGTGACTGTGTGAGAGAGACTGTGTGTGTGTGACTGTGTGAGAGAGAGACTGTGTGTGTGTGACTGTGTGAGAGAGAGACTGTGTGTGTGTGACTGTGAGAGAGAGACTGTGTGTGTGTGACTGTGAGAGAGAGACTGTGTGTGTGTGACTGTGTGAGAGAGACTGTGTGTGTGACTGTGTGAGAGAGACTGTGTGTGTGTGACTGTGTGAGAGAGACTGTGTGTGTGTGACTGTGTGAGAGAGACTGTGTGTGTGTGTGACTGAGAGAGAGAGTGTGTGTGTGTGACTGTGAGAGAGAGAGAGTGTGTGTGTGACTGTGAGAGAGAGAGTGTGTGTGTGTGTGTGACTGAGAGAGAGATTGTGTGTGTGACTGTGAGAGAGAGATTGTGTGTGTGTGACTGTGTGAGAGAGAGATTGTGTGTGTGTGACTGTGTGAGAGAGAGATTGTGTGTGTGTGACTGTGTGAGAGAGAGACTGTGTGTGTGTGACTGTGTGAGAGAGAGACTGTGTGTGTGTGACTGTGTGAGAGAGAGACTGTGTGTGTGACTGTGTGAGAGAGAGAGACTGTGTGTGTGACTGTGTGAGAGAGAGAGACTGTGTGTGTGTGACTGTGTGAGAGAGAGACTGTGTGTGTGTGACTGTGTGAGAGAGAGATTGTGTGTGTGTGACTGTGTGAGAGAGAGATTGTGTGTGTGTGACTGTGTGAGAGAGATTGTGTGTGTGACTGTGTGAGAGAGATTGTGTGTGTGTGACTGTGTGAGAGAGATTGTGTGTGTGTGACTGTGTGAGAGAGAGACTGTGTGTGTGTGACTGTGTGAGAGAGAGACTGTGTGTGTGTGACTGTGTGAGAGAGAGACTGTGTGTGTGTGACTGTGTGAGAGAGAGACTGTGTGTGTGTGACTGTGTGAGAGAGAGATTGTGTGTGTGTGACTGTGTGAGAGAGAGATTGTGTGTGTGTGTGTGTGTGTGACTGTGTGAGAGAGATTGTGTGTGTGTGACTGTGTGAGAGAGACTGTGTGTGTGTGACTGTGTGAGAGAGACTGTGTGTGTGTGACTGTGTGAGAGAGAGACTGTGTGTGTGTGACTGTGTGAGAGAGAGACTGTGTGTGTGTGACTGTGTGAGAGAGAGACTGTGTGTGTGTGACTGTGTGAGAGAGAGACTGTGTGTGTGTGACTGTGTGAGAGAGAGACTGTGTGTGTGTGACTGTGTGAGAGAGAGACTGTGTGTGTGACTGTGAGAGAGAGAGACTGTGTGTGTGTGACTGTGAGAGAGAGAGACTGTGTGTGTGTGACTGTGTGAGAGAGAGACTGTGTGTGTGTGACTGTGTGAGAGAGAGACTGTGTGTGTGTGACTGTGTGAGAGAGAGACTGTGTGTGTGTGACTGTGTGAGAGAGAGATTGTGTGTGTGTGTGACTGTGAGAGAGAGATTGTGTGTGTGTTTGTGTGTGTGACTGTGTGAGAGAGATTGTGTGTGTGTGACTGTGTGAGAGAGAGATTGTGTGTGTGTGTGACTGTGAGAGAGAGATTGTGTGTGTGTGTGACTGTGAGAGAGAGATTGTGTGTGTGTGTGACTGTGAGAGAGAGATTGTGTGTGTGTGTGACTGTGAGAGAGAGATTGTGTGTGTGTGTGACTGTGAGAGAGAGATTGTGTGTGTGTGTGACTGTGAGAGAGAGATTGTGTGTGTGTGTGACTGTGAGAGAGAGATTGTGTGTGTGACTGTGTGAGAGAGAGACTGTGTGTGTGTGACTGTGTGAGAGAGAGACTGTGTGTGTGTGACTGTGTGAGAGAGAGACTGTGTGTGTGTGACTGTGTGAGAGAGACTGTGTGTGTGTGACTGTGAGAGAGAGAGACTGTGTGTGTGTGACTGTGTGAGAGAGAGACTGTGTGTGTGTGACTGTGTGAGAGAGAGACTGTGTGTGTGTGACTGTGTGAGAGAGAGTGTGTGTGTGTGTGTGACTGAGAGAGAGAGAGTGTGTGTGTGTGTGTGACTGAGAGAGAGATTGTGTGTGTGACTGTGAGAGAGAGATTGCGTGTGTGTGTGTGACTGTGAGAGAGAGATTGTGTGTGTGTGACTGTGTGAGAGAGAGATTGTGTGTGTGTGACTGTGTGAGAGAGAGACTGTGTGTGTGTGACTGTGTGAGAGAGAGACTGTGTGTGTGTGACTGTGTGAGAGAGAGACTGTGTGTGTGTGACTGTGTGAGAGAGAGACTGTGTGTGTGTGACTGTGTGAGAGAGAGACTGTGTGTGTGTGACTGTGTGAGAGAGAGACTGTGTGTGTGTGACTGTGTGAGAGAGAGACTGTGTGTGTGTGACTGTGTGAGAGAGAGATTGTGTGTGTGACTGTGTGAGAGAGAGACTGTGTGTGTGTGACTGTGAGAGAGAGAGACTGTGTGTGTGTGACTGTGAGAGAGAGAGACTGTGTGTGTGACTGTGAGAGAGAGAGACTGTGTGTGTGTGACTGTGAGAGAGAGAGACTGTGTGTGTGACTGTGTGAGAGAGAGACTGTGTGTGTGACTGTGTGAGAGAGAGACTGTGTGTGTGACTGTGAGAGAGAGAGACTGTGTGTGTGACTGAGAGAGAGAGACTGTGTGTGTGTGACTGTGAGAGAGAGAGACTGTGTGTGTGACTGTGAGAGAGAGATTGTGTGTGTGTGTGTGTGTGTGACTGTGTGAGAGAGATTGTGTGTGTGTGTGACTGTGTGAGAGAGAGACTGTGTGTGTGACTGTGTGAGAGAGAGACTGTGTGTGTGACTGTGAGAGAGAGATTGTGTGTGTGTGTGTGTGTGTGACTGTGTGAGAGAGATTGTGTGTGTGTGACTGTGTGAGAGAGATTGTGTGTGTGTGACTGAGAGAGAGAGATTGTGTGTGTGTGACTGAGAGAGAGATTGTGTGTGTGTGACTGAGAGAGAGATTGTGTGTGTGTGTGTGACTGTGAGAGAGAGATTGTGTGTGTGTGTGACTGTGAGAGAGAGATTGTGTGTGTGTGTGACTGTGAGAGAGAGATTGTGTGTGTGTGTGACTGTGAGAGAGAGATTGTGTGTGTGTGTGACTGTGAGAGAGAGATTGTGTGTGTGTGTGACTGTGAGAGAGAGATTGTGTGTGTGTGTGTGACTGTGAGAGAGAGACTGTGTGTGTGTGTGACTGTGAGAGAGAGACTGTGTGTGTGTGTGACTGTGTGAGAGAGACTGTGTGTGTGTGACACTGTGTGAGAGAGACTGTGTGTGTGTGACTGTGTGAGAGAGAGACTGTGTGTGTGTGACTGTGTGAGAGAGAGACTGTGTGTGTGTGACTGTGTGAGAGAGAGACTGTGTGTGTGTGTGACTGTGAGAGAGAGACTGTGTGTGTGTGTGACTGTGAGAGAGAGACTGTGTGTGTGTGTGACTGTGAGAGAGAGAGACTGTGTGTGTGTGACTGTGTGAGAGAGAGACTGTGTGTGTGTGACTGTGTGAGAGAGAGTGTGTGTGTGTGACTGTGTGAGAGAGAGTGTGTGTGTGTGACTGTGAGAGAGAGAGTGTGTGTGTGTGACTGTGAGAGAGAGAGTGTGTGTGTGTGTGACTGAGAGAGAGATTGTGTGTGTGACTGTGAGAGAGAGATTGTGTGTGTGACTGTGAGAGAGAGATTGTGTGTGTGACTGTGAGAGAGAGATTGTGTGTGTGACTGTGAGAGAGAGATTGTGTGTGTGTGTGACTGTGTGAGAGAGAGATTGTGTGTGTGTGACTGTGTGAGAGAGAGATTGTGTGTGTGTGACTGTGTGAGAGAGAGACTGTGTGTGTGTGACTGTGTGAGAGAGAGTGTGTGTGTGTGACTGTGAGAGAGAGAGTGTGTGTGTGTGTGTGACTGAGAGAGAGATTGTGTGTGTGTGACTGTGTGAGAGAGAGACTGTGTGTGTGTGACTGTGTGAGAGAGAGACTGTGTGTGTGTGACTGTGTGAGAGAGAGATTGTGTGTGTGTGACTGTGTGAGAGAGAGACTGTGTGTGTGTGACTGTGAGAGAGAGAGACTGTGTGTGTGTGACTGTGAGAGAGAGAGACTGTGTGTGTGTGACTGTGAGAGAGAGAGACTGTGTGTGTGTGACTGTGAGAGAGAGAGACTGTGTGTGTGTGACTGTGAGAGAGAGAGACTGTGTGTGTGTGACTGTGAGAGAGAGAGACTGTGTGTGTGTGACTGTGAGAGAGAGAGACTGTGTGTGTGTGACTGTGAGAGAGAGAGACTGTGTGTGTGACTGTGTGAGAGAGAGACTGTGTGTGTGACTGTGTGAGAGAGAGACTGTGTGTGACTGAGAGAGAGATTGTGTGTGTGACTGTGAGAGAGAGATTGTGTGTGTGACTGTGAGAGAGAGATTGTGTGTGTGTGTGTGACTGTGAGAGAGAGATTGTGTGTGTGTGTGACTGTGAGAGAGAGATTGTGTGTGTGACTGTGAGAGAGAGATTGTGTGTGTGTGTGACTGTGAGAGAGAGATTGTGTGTGTGTGTGACTGTGTGAGAGAGATTGTGTGTGTGTGACTGTGTGAGAGAGAGATTGTGTGTGTGTCTGACTGAGAGAGAGATTGTGTGTGTGTGTGACTGTGAGAGAGAGATTGTGTGTGTGTGTGACTGTGAGAGAGAGATTGTGTGTGTGTGTGACTGTGAGAGAGAGATTGTGTGTGTGTGACTGTGAGAGAGAGATTGTGTGTGTGTGTGACTGTGTGAGAGAGACTGTGTGTGTGTGACTGTGTGAGAGAGAGACTGTGTGTGTGTGACTGTGTGAGAGAGAGACTGTGTGTGTGTGTGACTGTGAGAGAGAGAGACTGTGTGTGTGTGTGACTGTGAGAGAGAGACTGTGTGTGTGTGACTGTGAGAGAGAGAGACTGTGTGTGTGTGACTGTGAGAGAGAGAGACTGTGTGTGTGTGACTGTGTGAGAGAGAGACTGTGTGTGTGTGACTGTGTGAGAGAGAGACTGTGTGTGTGTGACTGTGTGAGAGAGAGACTGTGTGTGTGTGACTGTGTGAGAGAGATTGTGTGTGTGTGACTGTGTGAGAGAGAGTGTGTGTGTGTGACTGAGAGAGAGAGTGTGTGTGTGTGTGTGACTGAGAGAGAGATTGTGTGTGTGACTGTGAGAGAGAGATTGTGTGTGTGTGTGTGACTGTGAGAGAGAGACTGTGTGTGTGTGACTGTGTGAGAGAGAGACTGTGTGTGTGTGACTGTGTGAGAGAGAGACTGTGTGTGTGTGACTGTGTGAGAGAGAGACTGTGTGTGTGTGACTGTGTGAGAGAGAGACTGTGTGTGTGTGACTGTGTGAGAGAGAGACTGTGTGTGTGTGACTGTGTGAGAGAGAGACTGTGTGTGTGTGACTGTGTGAGAGAGAGACTGTGTGTGTGTGACTGTGTGAGAGAGAGACTGTGTGTGTGTGTGACTGTGTGAGAGAGAGACTGTGTGTGTGTGTGACTGTGTGAGAGAGAGACTGTGTGTGTGTGACTGTGTGAGAGAGAGACTGTGTGTGTGTGTGACTGAGAGAGAGATTGTGTGTGTGTGTGACTGTGAGAGAGAGATTGTGTGTGTGTGTGACTGTGAGAGAGAGATTGTGTGTGTGTGTGTGACTGTGAGAGAGAGATTGTGTGTGTGTGTGTGACTGTGTGAGAGAGACTGTGTGTGTGTGTGACTGTGTGAGAGAGACTGTGTGTGTGTGACTGTGTGAGAGAGACTGTGTGTGTGTGACTGTGTGAGAGAGAGATTGTGTGTGTGTGACTGTGTGAGAGAGAGATTGTGTGTGTGTGACTGTGTGAGAGAGATTGTGTGTGTGTGACTGTGTGAGAGAGATTGTGTGTGTGTGACTGTGTGAGAGAGATTGTGTGTGTGTGACTGTGTGAGAGAGAGATTGTGTGTGTGTGACTGTGTGAGAGAGAGATTGTGTGTGTGTGACTGTGTGAGAGAGAGATTGTGTGTGTGTGACTGTGTGAGAGAGATTGTGTGTGTGTGACTGTGAGAGAGAGATTGTGTGTGTGTGACTGTGTGAGAGAGATTGTGTGTGTGTGACTGTGTGAGAGAGATTGTGTGTGTGTGACTGTGTGAGAGAGAGAGACTGTGTGTGTGTGACTGTGTGAGAGAGAGAGACTGTGTGTGTGTGACTGTGTGAGAGAGAGAGACTGTGTGTGTGTGACTGTGTGAGAGAGAGAGACTGTGTGTGTGTGACTGTGTGAGAGAGAGAGACTGTGTGTGTGTGACTGTGTGAGAGAGAGAGACTGTGTGTGTGTGACTGTGTGAGAGAGAGAGACTGTGTGTGTGTGACTGTGTGAGAGAGAGAGACTGTGTGTGTGTGACTGTGTGAGAGAGAGACTGTGTGTGTGTGACTGTGTGAGAGAGAGACTGTGTGTGTGTGACTGTGAGAGAGAGAGACTGTGTGTGTGTGACTGTGAGAGAGAGACTGTGTGTGTGTGACTGTGAGAGAGAGAGACTGTGTGTGTGTGACTGTGAGAGAGAGAGACTGTGTGTGTGTGACTGTGTGAGAGAGAGACTGTGTGTGTGTGACTGTGTGAGAGAGAGACTGTGTGTGTGTGACTGTGTGAGAGAGAGACTGTGTGTGTGTGACTGTGTGAGAGAGAGACTGTGTGTGTGTGACTGTGTGAGAGAGAGACTGTGTGTGTGTGACTGTGTGAGAGAGAGACTGTGTGTGTGTGACTGTGTGAGAGAGAGTGTGTGTGTGTGACTGTGAGAGAGAGAGTGTGTGTGTGTGTGTGACTGAGAGAGAGATTGTGTGTGTGTGACTGTGTGAGAGAGAGACTGTGTGTGTGTGACTGTGTGAGAGAGAGACTGTGTGTGTGTGACTGTGTGAGAGAGAGATTGTGTGTGTGTGACTGTGTGAGAGAGAGACTGTGTGTGTGTGACTGTGAGAGAGAGAGACTGTGTGTGTGTGACTGTGAGAGAGAGAGACTGTGTGTGTGTGACTGTGAGAGAGAGAGACTGTGTGTGTGTGACTGTGAGAGAGAGAGACTGTGTGTGTGTGACTGTGAGAGAGAGAGACTGTGTGTGTGTGACTGTGAGAGAGAGAGACTGTGTGTGTGACTGTGTGAGAGAGAGACTGTGTGTGTGACTGTGTGAGAGAGAGATTGTGTGTGTGACTGTGAGAGAGAGATTGTGTGTGTGACTGTGAGAGAGAGATTGTGTGTGTGACTGTGAGAGAGAGATTGTGTGTGTGACTGTGAGAGAGAGATTGTGTGTGTGTGTGTGACTGTGAGAGAGAGATTGTGTGTGTGTGTGACTGTGAGAGAGAGATTGTGTGTGTGTGTGACTGTGTGAGAGAGATTGTGTGTGTGTCTGACTGAGAGAGAGATTGTGTGTGTGTCTGACTGAGAGAGAGATTGTGTGTGTGTCTGACTGAGAGAGAGATTGTGTGTGTGTCTGACTGAGAGAGAGATTGTGTGTGTGTGTGACTGTGAGAGAGAGATTGTGTGTGTGTGTGACTGTGAGAGAGAGATTGTGTGTGTGTGTGACTGTGAGAGAGAGATTGTGTGTGTGTGACTGTGAGAGAGAGATTGTGTGTGTGTGACTGTGAGAGAGAGATTGTGTGTGTGTGTGACTGTGTGAGAGAGACTGTGTGTGTGTGACTGTGTGAGAGAGACTGTGTGTGTGTGACTGTGTGAGAGAGAGACTGTGTGTGTGTGACTGTGTGAGAGAGAGACTGTGTGTGTGTGTGACTGTGAGAGAGAGAGACTGTGTGTGTGTGTGACTGTGAGAGAGAGACTGTGTGTGTGTGACTGTGAGAGAGAGAGACTGTGTGTGTGTGACTGTGAGAGAGAGAGACTGTGTGTGTGTGACTGTGTGAGAGAGAGACTGTGTGTGTGTGACTGTGTGAGAGAGAGACTGTGTGTGTGTGACTGTGTGAGAGAGAGACTGTGTGTGTGTGACTGTGTGAGAGAGATTGTGTGTGTGTGACTGTGTGAGAGAGAGTGTGTGTGTGTGACTGAGAGAGAGAGTGTGTGTGTGTGTGTGACTGAGAGAGAGATTGTGTGTGTGACTGTGAGAGAGAGATTGTGTGTGTGTGTGTGACTGTGAGAGAGAGACTGTGTGTGTGTGACTGTGTGAGAGAGAGACTGTGTGTGTGTGACTGTGTGAGAGAGAGACTGTGTGTGTGTGACTGTGTGAGAGAGAGACTGTGTGTGTGTGACTGTGTGAGAGAGAGACTGTGTGTGTGTGACTGTGTGAGAGAGAGACTGTGTGTGTGTGACTGTGTGAGAGAGAGACTGTGTGTGTGTGACTGTGTGAGAGAGAGACTGTGTGTGTGTGTGACTGTGTGAGAGAGAGACTGTGTGTGTGTGACTGTGTGAGAGAGAGACTGTGTGTGTGTGTGACTGAGAGAGAGATTGTGTGTGTGTGTGACTGTGAGAGAGAGATTGTGTGTGTGTGTGACTGTGAGAGAGAGATTGTGTGTGTGTGTGACTGTGAGAGAGAGATTGTGTGTGTGTGTGTGACTGTGTGAGAGAGACTGTGTGTGTGTGTGACTGTGTGAGAGAGACTGTGTGTGTGTGACTGTGTGAGAGAGACTGTGTGTGTGTGACTGTGTGAGAGAGAGATTGTGTGTGTGTGACTGTGTGAGAGAGAGATTGTGTGTGTGTGACTGTGTGAGAGAGATTGTGTGTGTGTGACTGTGTGAGAGAGATTGTGTGTGTGTGACTGTGTGAGAGAGATTGTGTGTGTGTGACTGTGTGAGAGAGAGATTGTGTGTGTGTGACTGTGTGAGAGAGAGATTGTGTGTGTGTGACTGTGTGAGAGAGAGATTGTGTGTGTGTGACTGTGAGAGAGAGATTGTGTGTGTGTGACTGTGAGAGAGAGATTGTGTGTGTGTGACTGTGTGAGAGAGATTGTGTGTGTGTGACTGTGTGAGAGAGATTGTGTGTGTGTGACTGTGTGAGAGAGAGAGACTGTGTGTGTGTGACTGTGTGAGAGAGAGAGACTGTGTGTGTGTGACTGTGTGAGAGAGAGAGACTGTGTGTGTGTGACTGTGTGAGAGAGAGAGACTGTGTGTGTGTGACTGTGTGAGAGAGAGACT